>NC_056744.1:1498061158-1498168658 GCF_019279795.1 Protopterus annectens | reverse complement strand
AGCTCACTACTTTCTCACTGTGTTCTATCTGTGAGTCAATTTGCAACCCCCCTAATGATATAGGGGTTGATGCCTAGTTTGGTGGGTTCATCAATAATACCTGACTGAGGATTGGTCAGATTGATGTAGGCTGTATGCAGTGCCTTACTGTCACACACAACCCTGGTGACTGACTCAAAGAAGTCAACCAGGTTGAGCAGGCATGATCTCACTTTCACAAAGCCAAACTGTGTAGGGTCCAGAGTTAGGAGATTACCTATATGTTTGTTGATCAGGTCCCTGATGATGCACTCCATAGCTGTACATATCAGACTTGTCAAGCTAATGGGCTGATAATTCCCGGGGTCTGTAGTTGCTACCCCTTTATGTAGAGGGATGACTGTAGCAGTGCACCATTTGGGAGGAACAAAGCCTGAGATGAGGCTGTGACTGAACAGGGCACACAGATGTGGTACCAGGTATCTTTGTTGTTCATGGAAAACACAGCCATGGATATTTTTGGGTCCCATGAAAGCTGTATTCTTGCCTGTGGACAATGCAGGTTTAACCTGGGCGGCAGTAATCCTTGGTGCCTGGCATTCTTCTGGCATTTTGATTGTTCCCCTAGGGGGAGAGAGGGGTAACTGAATGTGTTGTCAAGAATGTTAGCAATATCTGTTGGCTCAGTATAAGAGATAGCATTGTGCAGTAACTCAGAGCACATCTGGGTATTGCTGTGGAGGTTCTGGATATAACTACCAAAGGCTTTGTGATTGTTGTCAGTGTCTGCTGCAATTCTGCCATCATAGCTGGCTTTAGATGATTTCATGAGGGATCTCAAGTTATTGTTGAGGCTAATAAGGGAGTTTTACCACTCTCGGGACTCTACCTTTTTCTGCAACAGTTTCTTCCTTCTATTTTACAAGTTATTAATGGCAGGAGACCACTAAATTGGCCTCCAGTCTTTGGAGGAGTGTCATGGTTATGTTGGGTATGGCTAGTTCCATGCATTTATGTACATGCTTGTACAGTGCATTTGTGTATGATTTGGCAGTCCTCCAGGTATTTTCCATTGGCATAGGTGCTGTGAAGTTAGCCACCTCTGTTTTTAGGAGCCCAAAGTCAGCTTTGGAGAAGTTTTTCAAGGTGGCTACCTTTGTGGGGGTGTGGTTGAGATGTGGATTTCTATGGTGATTACTCTATGTTGGATCTGACCAGGTAGGGATTGACTAAATTTATGCAGCCATGGTCAGTTCATTTATATATATTTTTTATTCGTGCTCTGAGGTGTAAACCGAGCATTTATCCACTTTGTGGATCATTTTATTCTTCATTTTTCTTAGTGGTTTCTGACTGGAACATGACTGAAGGTGAAAGTACTAATGGCATTAGAAGGAATCTATACAAACATTTTACAGGGTTGCTGAGCATGGAATGCAATATTCTCATGCAGAATCCCATTTTTCCAGCCACAGGTAAAGAAGTGACTGACCGTGATACTTACATGAACTTCATAGAAATGTATAGAAGTCTGGAGAATAAGCTTTATAGTTTTAAGAGGCTGCAATGGCAGTGGTTTCACCTTGAGGCATCACTAAAATGCAAGACAGTACCCAGAGGACTGAGGGCACTAACTATGCCTACTTATAGTGAGACCTATCCAGACCTTCCACAGAAATGGCAATGCCTCAACTTACAGCTGAATTATGATTACGTGCATCTCTTGATTGATTATTTTAAACCTCAAGAGCAAACTCTAGCTAATGAACTTGGGAAATTACAATACGAATTAGTTAATAACTTCTCCGTTGAGGTTATAGGCAGTAAACTGGATGATTTATTTGACAATATACAAGGCTATGATAAAAGGCTGCAAAATACAAAAACTAGTAAATTACAACGCGATCTTAATGACTTCCAACGTAAGGAAGTCTTTTCATGGCCAAGAAAGTCAGTAACTGTGATTAGAACTAATGAGCATAATGAAAATAATTCCAGTAGTTCTAATGCCGCTAATTCAGTTAATTTTGAGAATGGTATCACTTTAACAAATGTTATCGAATGCACAGCTGATGTAGATTCTATTTCATCACATGGAGTGATTTCTTCTACTGAGTGTGGCGCCAAAGAGAATGAAACTTCAGCACTGACTTCAGCTAAAAAGAGCACTAGTATTGTTAATAATAATAGGAACAATGAAACTCCTTCAACCTCTGCCCCTTTTTTAGAACTGAAGGAGACGTCACAAGCATCCATTCTTCCCTTTGTGCTGAGCAATGCATTACCTATAAGGGAAAAATCCAGCAGCAGAGGCCGAAAAGGCAGGGTTTGACAGCAGAAGGAGTGAGTGACCTACTCAAACGTAATGACCACACGCAGCAAGAAAACCTGGTAATAAATTTATTTGGCTATCAGTTAACTGTATCACAGATATCTTTGCTAAATAAAGGGCTAAGTTTATTCCAGCACAAAGGACAGTATTGACGGATATTTTGAAAGAATTAAGACTTTTTTCACGTACATTGACTTTAAAAACAATTTTCAAAAAAACAAGTAATCTCCGTGCTATCCCCGAAGTCTCAAAACAACCCACTAAAGTGTAGTGGGTCCAAAAACAAAACAGTGTAAGAAACTTCTCTGTGTGGAAGATTTTCAGTCCATATATTTCTAGTTAATCACTGTATATTAATCAGATCAGACACTAGTAGTAGAAGTAGCGAACGTAAACTCATCTTAAGTCAAAACAAAACAAAAAGTAATAATAGAAAATATATAATTGTACAGCATTACTAAGCATTCGAAAGTAATCCAAGCAAGGCAGGCAGTCTGTTTCCAGTCGAAAATCTTTTATTAAGTACACAGACAAGCGATCCAAGTAAAACAAAAATAGAGTAATAATTTCCTCATAAGCTTTCTAAATATATATATATATATATATATATATATATATATATATACTTTTTATCAGACACGGAAGTGGTTTATTGTGCTGTAAAACAAAGTGTTATTGGTACACATATTAAATTCACATCCCATCCCCCATCAGTATGACATTCAAGCTGGTCCTGCCCTATCTAGTAGCTGTCATAATAATATATAACCCTTATGTACTTTAAATAAAATTTATAATGATGTGGTACCTCTTATTTAACCAAATTAAGTAGATTATTAAGTCAGTGATTTTATCCAAGACAATATACTACATGGCTGGAAATCCCTCCCATAGCTGTCCTTCAACTACTTTCTTAGATATACAGATTTCCAAGGACACCAACAATAACAGAATCACCACTGATCTATTCAGAAAACCAACGAGGGTTAACTTATTACTCCACAGTAAAGGTCTACATCCTACAAAAACCAAGTATAATGTAATGAAGTCCCAAGGCTATAGATTATCTCGAATTGCAGTAAAAACACAAAACAAACTTCAGGAACCACACAAAGGAAACCAACGGCCTGTAAACTCCCAATAATAAAGCAGTTTTGCCTGAGTTTTTCCAGTTTTCCAGTTTTCAGCTTTCAGTTTTTCACTTATTGGATTTATCTGCTTGTATAGCTGCTTACTCTGGGTGTACTCCAGCTGATTTTGCTGTTGGATTTCCTTTGGGAGTTTACAGGCCGTTGGTTTCCTTTGTGTATTATCTCGAATTGCCACAGAGTTGGAACCATTTTTGAGAAACCTGAACAACTTAGAGAATGATTTTCTAGTGAGAGGCTATGAAAGTCACATGTTAAAAAACATCCTGGAACCCATTATAGAACTGAAAAGAACTGATGCACCTTCACTCAACCTCCCCAGTAGAAAAATGTTAAGTAATTCCACAGATAATAACAAATGCAAAAATAGCTGCATCCTGACATACACTTTGGATTATCACAGTATCAAAAATATTATTGAAGAAAACTGGGACATTGTCACAGGAAACCCTTTTCTGATTAACATCTTAGGTGAAGCCCCATCATTTGTTTATAGGAAGGCCAGGAACATTATAAGTTTTGTTGAATTTAAACCTAGACCATGTGAGAAAAGCACTAAAAGATGTGAAACTAATTGTACATTTTGTATATTTATATAGCAAGGTGATAGTTTTTATTACCCTTATTTAAAGAAGGTCATTAAAACAAGTGCACGAGGTGACTGTAACACTAAAAAGTAATTTACAGGGCACAGTGCAATGAATGTGATGCATTCTATGTGGGCAAGACTGTAAATAAACTCAAGCGAAGGATTTCATATCATCTGTCAGAAATCCGCTCTGGATGTAAAAATAATGCACTAGCCAAACACCTTTCTCTTCATAAAAGATACACAGGTTTTAAGTTCCAGATCCTGGATCGTATAGACATGGGTGATCTTGAAGGAGACATCCCGAATATTCTGGAGAAACATGAACTCATGTGGCAATTAAAGCTGAACTCTTTTAGAAAGCCTGGACTAAACTATTACTGTTCAATTAAAAGTGCACTTGAACTTAGAAAATTGCCACATTGTTTACATGACTAATTGTATTTTATTTTATTCTACAAACTGGTTTTAAATACCATTTTAAATTAGTTGAAATTTAAGTGTTTATTTTGTTTCCATCATCATACATACATTTTTTATTATTTTTATTTTTTTCTGGTTCTTTTTTCCACTTTATTCAAAATGATGTGTAATAACAATACAAACTAATTACACAATTATATAGGTTTTTAGGGTTCTTGTACACAGACCTGAAGAAGTCTAGAAGGACGAAAGCGATTGTTGTTAACAATAGGTTATGAAAACAGAAATTGATTTTTACATGCAAAATGTATATGTATATATTTATATATATTTTTTTGATTGCCAAATGAACTAAGGTTGATAGATTTCCAGCCATGTAGTATATTGTCTTGGATAAAATCACTGACTTAATAATCCACTTAATTTGGTTAAATAAGAGGTACCACATCATTATAAATTGTATTTAAAGTACTGTAAAAGGAAACACAAAGATCAGTGCATGTAAGGTTCAAGCAAGGCACCCTTTATTACTTGCAGCAAGGAGACAAAGCATGTAGGTACAAGGTTTGTCTGATTTTCCATAGTTCAGCCTGCTGTCTTTATATAGTTTTCTGCAGGTTCACAAAAAGATGCTGTTATTAGATTTATTGCTGACATGGTCAGATAATTGTTGTCTTGCAAAAACATGTTTGAGAAAAACAACCTGGCCTTGGGCTTGTTTCAGCCCTTCTTAGTTTCTTACAGTTCTTTGTTCAGTTCTGATATGATACATTCAAGGTACAACTCTGGCCTCAATACACATTCTGCTCACTATGGTAGATTTACAGGCGTCTATTGTTCTCTTTTCAAAGCTCCTAGCAGCTGCACATTTTACAGAGAATAAGCAGAATAAATGTATTAACACTTTTTAACCCCTAATGTACTAAGTCTGCATATTGCAGTTATACATTTCAATGCACTAAGTCTACATATTGCAGTTATACATTTTCCTAACATTTCCCCCTTTTAATACTTTATTCTACTTTCAAAACAAGTGTAAACAGTTTTTTTCTTACCTTAACCATTTCCCACTTAGGATTTGCAGTTAGAGAATCATTCAGTTTAAGCTTGTGAAAGCATTTCTTCAACTTTAATCAGTTTTTCAAACTCACCGTTTTGATATAAAGTCTCTGAAATCGAAGCGTCTATAAAATTTTTAACTAATCCTTTTATACAGGCGATGCAGCAGCATCCACACACCATCAGTAAGGCTACCCCTACACAGATGGCAATCAGAATGTTCTTCAAGATGCTGCCTCAACCCCCAAACCATTTCTGAAAAAAGTCTGTCAATGGGTTCGGTCCTGGTTTGGTCATATCTGACACTTGCTGAATTATTTTGAGATGGCTGTCTTTTTCGTGTTTGTTGTCAGGAATAAACGAACAGCACTCCTCCTGGATTAAGGCACACAACCCTCCTTTCGCCACTAGGGTAAAGTCGAGAGCCATGTGATTCTGAAGCATCACTGTTCTTATGGCTGTTAGCTCATCGGTCACCAATTCTAGGGCGGAAAAAGTTGCATTACTCATCGTCTCAAGAAGTTTGGATAGTTTTCACAGCTCCCAGATCAATTTCACTGCTCCATATGCTGGTAGTATGCCTGCCCAAGATATGACGTCATCACCCAGATCCATATGCGACAACCCTTTGACACTCGCATGGGCTAAATCGTGGTGATATATCCAGGATGAATCAACTTTTCCTGCTGGATTAGTGGGTTTCTTGATTTCTCGAACATTTCGAATTTTCCCCTGGGGTAGTGCCGATACATGTCATATTGCTGGAATCAGATATGCCAGAAAACAGCTTCCAGACCAATTGCCTGGTAGCCATTTGTATGCTTTATTACCACACTGAGATGTTGCTGGATTTATAGTAACCAGGCTTCTGTTGAGTCATGGCCCAGAATATTTTACTATACACAATTTGATTTTCATCAACTGTTCTCTTTCTTTCAGTGAAGTCATTGCTATTGCCAACTTGTAACTGTTGGCCTTCATTTGTTGTGATGCAGGTATTCCCAGTACAGTGATGTATCACTGTCATATTACATGTGCTATTTCCAACTTCTGTTTTTCCGTAGTTCCGAAAGCACACTGCTCCTCTTTTCGCTTTGGGTAAGAATAGGGTCACCCTTTTAATTGATGTTACATTCACTGCATCCTCCAGTAGTGCTTGCCAGGTTTGGTTTACATTTAAAGGAATCTGTATTAAGGGTATTCCTCCATGTGCAGTAGGAATAGCTGCACAGACCCAGAAGTTGGAGACATTGAGAGTATCCGCATAAGCATGCTTAATAGCCTGGTGAGTATTGAAATTTGGGTGCCACTTTGTACGCTTACTTAGTTCTACTTGTGTGACAGAGAAAAGAAATGCACAAAAAGACCCCCTGCACGAAGGCAAATGCACGGCTCAAAAAAACAATGAATGAGATAAAAAAAAGTGTAGAGCCAGCATACAGTGACCTGAAAAAGAGGTTTATTGTAAATTTATATAAAACAGCAAAACAGACCGGTTTCGGCCGGACAATATCACAGCCTTCTTCAGTGTAAAGCAAACAGAAAAACAATGCTGTTTAACTATATACTTCTCATAGCTCATTGGTGGATATCTAAAATTGTTCATTAAGCCCAGGTGGAAACAATCCACCTAGTCTGACAATCCATTTCTTTTCTTTGGCATTTAAAATGGAATGCCACCCTGTCTTATTGGAACGATTCCCTTGTATACTGTCAATAACCATAAAAGAAAATTTAGCAGTAGTGTGTGTCATTTGATGTTTATAAAGTGCATTATGAGCTCTTTTATTCTTGATATTACTAATATGTTCAGATATACATAATCTTAATGGGCAGGAAGTTTGTCCCACATAAAAAGAGCCACAATTGCATGTTGCCAGATATATCAACCAATCACTACTGCAGTTTGCAAAGAAATGAAGATCATAAACTGAAGAACAATTCCTGCTAGAAATTGCTTGGATTTACATACATATTGACAGTTGGTACAATGACTACACAATGGTTCTCCCATCAACGTTGCTTGTAAGAGTTGTGAGTTGCTC
Source organism: Protopterus annectens (assembly GCF_019279795.1). Taxonomy (NCBI): domain Eukaryota; kingdom Metazoa; phylum Chordata; order Ceratodontiformes; family Protopteridae; genus Protopterus; species Protopterus annectens. The sequence goes on along the minus strand of NC_056744.1, from coordinate 1,498,161,083 downwards.
ATGGTATTTACACATTTATAATGATTAAAAAAAGAACTGAGATTTTTTTCCCTTTCCTAAATGAAAATAAACATCTATCTGGAATAATGCTTGCAAGCTCATAATCACATTGCAGAATATTCCAGTGTCTATGCACACTTTGAATTAGACTGTCAGAATTTCTAGCATAGGTCGTTATAAACCTTATGGGTTGTGATGATATTGCTGAATGATCTCTATAAGTAAGAAGTTCTGATCTATCCATTGAATTAACCTGATGACTGGCCTTTAGCACATCTCCTATCCTATAACCCGGGATTTAAATCTGCTGGTTAAATCACCCTTATGTTGTTGAAAGGAAGAATCCTCAGAACAAATACGTTTGACATGTATGAATTGTGATTTTGGAATATTTCATGCAATATGAGGTGGGTGATAACTGGAGGCATGTAAGATGGTATTGTATTGGGGGTACTTCCTGTACACCTCAGTACCTAGTGTGTGACCAGGTAATCTATTGATTAATGCATCTAAAAAAGTGATTGTGTTTAGATCATAGTGTACAGTAAACTGTAACCCCCATATATTATGATTCAGATATGAAACAAAATCCATAAGTTGACATTCATCACCCTTCCATACTAGCCAAACATCATCCAAATAACGTCTCCAGATGTCAATATATTCAATGAATATATTGTTATGGCAGTCATAAATTATATGTTTTTCAACATAAGCCATAAATAGATCCGCATATAAGGGGGCAAAGGATGCCCCCATTGCTGTTCCTTTAGTTTGCCAGTAACAATTATCCTTGTAATAAAAGACATTATTCGTAAGGACATGTTTGGCTAGACCCACCAAAAATGAATTAAAGTTCGATTCATATAAGCCCGATACTTCTAACCAATAGGCCATTGCATCCAAACCAGCTTGATGGGGGATGTTGGTATATAGGACACTTACATCCAATGTGCATAAAAACCACTCAGGTTCCAACTGTGTGTCTGAAATAATCTGCAAAAAGTTGGTCGTATCTTGCAATCGTGATCGTACCACATGTAACAAGGGTTTGAGATGTTTGGTGAGATATAAGGATAAAGGCTCAGTAATGTACCCTTTACCAGATACAATAGGTCTGCCAGGTGGATTTAATGGGTCTTTATGAATCTTAGGTAGGAAATAGATGTGTTGAGTTGTAGAATCCTTAACCATAAGTTGGTGCATAACCTCATTGCTAATGATAGTTTCATCCCTGGCCAAAAGCAAAAATTGATCAATCTGTTTTTTGAACCTGAAAGTAGGATCAATATGCATAATGGAATAATATCTCTGATCAGAAAGCTGTTTGTTTGCTTCATTATCATAATCACACCAGTTGAGTACAACTACAGCTCCACCTTTACCTGCAGAGATAATAACTATATCTTTGTTGTTTTGAAGTTCCAGAATAGCTTGTTTTTCAACCAGGGTAAGATTGTTGGATTTAAAACGTATATCCAAGCTAGGAAAATGAAGATCTTTGAGCACGCTATTCTGGAACTGGTGTACCATAGAATGCATGGGAGGAGAAAAACTGGATTTGTAATAGACAAATGTATCCTTGTTGAAGTTACTATCAGTATCTCCAAAAAACAGTTTCAAATTTAAATTTCTGCAAAAAGACATGACATCCTGGGCCAATGTATCTTCAGGAACCATGAAGCCAGGTATGAAAGTAAGGCTTTTATGCATCAGAAAAATGCTTGCTGCACTACTTATAGTTCAATATAAAAGATTTTAAGGCCATAGTTTAGCTATATCCTGGTTCTTATACAAAAGACTACAATGCTGTCCTTAATTAGAGTCCAAAAATAAACATTAAAGCAAAAGACACACTCGTATGTTGAATGTAATACGAAATGATGTTCCAGAAAGTTCCCATAAGTAAACGAAAAGCCCAAAGTCAGCAAGTTCTCAACGGAGACATACAGTCACATATTGAATCATTTCCACCTTGAAAATGCTGTCGCTGAGATAGCATATAGATATTAATATGATAAATAGACGACAATTGCTTCCTTGATGTCGTAAAATAATACAAATGTCCAAGCTGTATGTGAACACCAAACAATCAAAAAACCTTAGTGCGCAGCTATGTTAAATATACAAAATGTTTGTAAGCATCAGAGAAGGTCCCAAAAAATGAAATTGGTCAAACCTCAGTCCATATATTGTCCCCAAAGAATAAAAATACCATGTCCAACTTTGGAAACACACTTGACAATCAATGTTGATGCAGATGACGTCAACCAAATAATACAGTATGGCAAGAATTGGAATAATCCAAATGATTCCAAATGACAGAATAAAATAAATAACTACAAATGGCAAATGGCAAATCCACCAAGATGATTATGAGAAATGTAGAAAATAGTTAAGAAATAATAACAAGCGACTGCACCAAAGTCCACGCAGTCAGTATCAGGATCACCGGCCCCAGTAGGATGTAGACAGGAGAGTAACACACAAAAAGACCCCCTGCACGAAGGCAAATGCACGGCTCAAAAAAACAATGAATGAGATCAAAAAAAGTGTAGAGGCAGCATACAGTGACCTGAAAAAGAGGTTTATTGTAAATTTATATAAAACAGCAAAACAGACCAGGAAGAGACCAAGGTCCATCTTAAGAAGACGGAGTGCAGACACAGGGTCATCCACAGATGACATTTTGTCTTGCACTGACAATGAGTCCCCAGCAGCATCAGGCTCACCGACCTCCAAAAGGATACCTGGATTGATCCCTTTAGGTCCAAATATCAGCGGGGTGGGCAGAAACATAGAAGGCGTACACAACATTCAGGGTCTATTGAAAATGGCAATGAACAATTGAATGTTATTTCAAACAACAATGTTTTAAATTTGTCTAATTTTGACTTGTCATCCATCCACATGTCTATTTTGAATAAAGGTCTCACTTTCATACCTGGCTTCATGGTTCCTGAAGATACATTGGCCCAGGATGTCATGTCTTTTTGCAGAAATTTAAATTTGAAACTGTGTTTTGGAGATACTGATAGTAACTTTAACAAGGATAAATTTGTCTATCACAAATCCAGTTTTTCTCCTCCCATGCATCCTATGGTACACCAGTTCCAGAATAGCGTGCTCAAAGATCTTCATTTTCCTAGCTTGGATATACGTTTTAAATCCAACAATCTTACCTTGGTTGAAAAACAAGCTATTCTGGAACTCCAAAGCAACAAAGATATAGTTATTATCTCTGCAGATAAAGGTGGAGCTGTAGTTGTACTCAACTGGTGTGATTATGATAATGAAGCAAACAAACAGCTTTCTGATCAGAGATATTATTCCATTATGCATATTGATCCTACTTTCAGGTTCAAAAAACAGATTGATCAATTTTTGCTTTTGGCCAGGAATGAAGCTATCATTAGCAATGAGGTTATGCACCAACTTATGGTTAAGGATTCTACAACTCAACACATCTATTTCCTACCTAAGATTCATAAAGACCCATTAAATCCACCTGGCAGACCTATTGTATCTGGTAAAGGGTACATTACTGAGCCTTTATTCTTATATCTCACCAAACATCTCAAACCCTTGTTACATGTGGTACGATCACGATTGCAAGATACGACCAACTTTTTGCAGATTATTTCAGACACACAGTTGGAACCTGAGTGGTTTTTATGCACATTGGATGTAAGTGTCTTATATACCAACATCCCCCATCATGCTGGTTTGGATGCAATGGCCTATTGGTTAGACGTATCGGGCTTATATGAATCAAACTTTAATTCATTTTTGGTGGGTCTAGCCAAACATGTCCTTACGAATAATGTCTTTTATTACAAGGATAATTGTTATTGGTAAACTAAAGGAACAGTAATGGGGGCATCCTTTGCCCCCTTATATGCAGATCTATTTATGGCTTATGTTGAAAAACATATCATTTATGACTGCCATAACAATATATTCATTGAATATATTGACATCTGGAGACATTATTTGGATGATGTTTGGCTAGTATGGAAGGGTGATGAATGTCAACTTATGGATTTTCTGTCATATCTGAATCATAATATATGGGGGTTACAGTTTACTGTACACTATGATCTATACACTATGATCTAAACACAATCACTTTTTTAGATGTATTAATCAATAGATTACCTGGTCACACACTAGGTACTGAGGTGTACAGGAAGTACCCCCAGTACAATACCATCTTACATGCCTCCAGTTATCACCCACCTCATATTGCACGAAATATTCTAAAATCACAATTCATACGTGTCAAACATATTTATTCTGAGGATTCTTCCTTTCAACAACATAAGGGTGATTTAACCAGCAGATTTAAATCCCGGGGTTATAGGATAGGAGATGTGCTAAAGGCCAGTCATCGTGTTAATTCAATGGATAGATCAGAACTTCTTACTTATAGAGATCATTCAGCAATATCATCACAACCCATAAGGTTTATAACGACCTATGCTAGAAATTCTGACAGTCTAATTCAAAGTGTGCATAGACACTGGAATATTCTGCAATGTGATTATGAGCTTGCAAGCATTATTCTTGCAAGCATTATTCCAGATAGATGTTTATTTTCATTTAGGAAAGGGAAAAATCTCAGTTCTTTTTTTAATCATTATAAACGTGGAAATACCATGAACAACTCACAACTCTTACAAACAACGTTGATGAGAGAACCATTGTGTGGCTGTTTTCCTTGTGGTCATTGTACCAACTGTCAATATGTATGTAAATCCAAGCAATTTTCTAGCAGGAATTGTTCTTCAGTTTATGATCTTCATTTCTTTGCAAACCGCAGTAGTGATTGGTTGATATATCTGGCAACATGCAATTGTGGCTCTTTTTATGTGGGACAAACTTCCCGCCCATTAAGATTACGTATATCTGAACATATTAGTAATATGAAGAATAAAAGAGCTCATAATGCACTTTATAAACATCAAATGACACACACTACTGCTAAATTTTCTTTTATGGTTATTGACAGTATACAAGGGAATCATTCCAATAAGACAGGTCGGCATTCCATTTTAAATGCCAAAGAAAAGAAATGGATTGTGAGACTAGGTGGATTGTTTCCACCTGGGCTTAATGAACAATTTTAGATATCCACCAATGAGCTATGAGAAGTATATATTTAAACAGCATTGTTTTTCTGTTTGCTTTACACTGAAGAAGGCTGTGATATTGTCCGGCCGAAACTAGTCTGTTTTGCTGTTTTATATAAATTTACAATAAACCTCTTTTTCAGGTCACTGTATGCTAGCTCTACACTGTTTTTGAGAGAAAAGAAATGGCCACAATAAAAAGATTATTGTTACCAATACAGTCATCAGGACAGTCATGTAATATTTCTGGGGAAATGGTTATTCTGCATTTCTGTCTTCTCTGGCTCCTCCAAACAAATGTATCTGAATCTTTCTTGATTCCGTCATCTTCACTTAGGACACGTGAACTTACTCTCTGCCCTATAGGACCTTAGCACCGATGCTTCACTGGGTTTGAGACGGATCAGTTCCTATTGATCTGACCCCCTTTGTAGCCAGACTTTTGTGCTTAGTGTCCTGATGGAGAGGTAAGGTCTTTGTCCAGTTTGAAGTTCCTCACCAACTTGCAGTGCATCAGATGTATCCACAAACCTCGCTCTGCTATCTTGACTGCAGGAGGTGTCGAAAGAAGTACCTGGTAGGGGCCTTCCCACTTTGGCGATGCCCAGTTCTTTCACTTCACGATTTTAATCCATACTCAGTCTCCTGGCGTCACTGTCACTTCCGATATTTTGGTTTGTTTCTGACCTGAAACAGAATTAGACTGCAACAAATGTTTAGAACTCAACAACTTTTTCATATATTCAGCTAGCGTAAAATCATCTTCCTGGTCTGATGACATGAGAGGCTTCCACTGGGGTGTGTAATAACCCCTCCCATACAGCCTTTCGAAAGGAGTCAATCCTTCTGCTGTAGGGACAGTTCTCATGTTCAACAGTGCCAAGGGTAAACAGTACAGCCAGGTCTTCCCCATCTCAGCTATCAATTTCCTCAGTTTGCTTTTTAGTATACCATTATGCCTTTCAACCAGCCCTGCAGACTGTGGATGATATGCACAATGATATTTTAAAGAAATACCAAAAAACTTACTCAGCTGCTGTATGGTTGGATTTACAAAGTGCGTACCATTGTCACTATAGATTCTCTCCAGGATGCCGAATCTAGGAATAATGTCCTTAACAAGTACTTTTGCTACTGTAGCTGCATCTGGATTTTTGGTTGGAAAAGCTTCCACCCATCTGGAAAACATATCTATAATGACAAGGCAATACTTTTTATTCTCACATTTGCTCAATTCTATAAAGTCCATACAGATGGTGTGAAACGGATATGGTGGTGTGGGAAAACTCCCTTGCTTGGGCTTTATTGCCCCTTGTGCATGGTGTTTGTTAGAAATCTGACACATTAAACAAAAGTTTTAGAATAGTTTGTAAATCCATATGTTGTGAACACCTGGTTCACCAGCTGTATCATCCCCCCTGTTGAGACATGGCATTGCCCATGGCTCAACAATGCCACATAACAGAACAAATTAGAAGGTAGTATTGGTTTCCCTTCTTTAGAGAAGTACAGCCCTTTTTCGAGGACTGCTCCTCTTTTATCCATCGCTGTTTTTCAGCTTGCATTTTGAGTGTCTGCATTGTTTTTAACATATCTAGATTCAAAGTTTCAGAGGGTTGTAATTCCTTGTTTAAAAGAAATACCTCTGTAGCTGCTTGTTTTGCAGCTGTATCAGCTCTTGCATTACCTTTAGAGATTGTATCGTACTGTTTAGTGTGAGCTGTGCATTTGCAAATAGCCACTTTTCGAGGCAATGAATAGATTCCAAAAGATCTAAAATAAACTGTGCATGATTTATAGGTTTGCCAGTAGATGATATCATTTCTTGGTTTTTCCACTGTTGAGCAAACACATGTACAGTGGAGAAAGCGTACTGGCTATCAGTAAAAATATTTACACATTTACCTTTCGCTAAAGTACACGCCCGTGTTAGGGCAATCAGTTTTGCTGCCTGTGCAGATAAATGGTGTTGTAAAGATTTTGCTTCTATAACCTCAGTATCAGAGACTACTGCATATCCTACTAGGTTCTGTCCTGCAGGGCCCTTTTTGCATGACCCATCCACGTAGTATGTCACCTCGGCATTATCCAAGGGGACATCTGTAAGATCTTTTCTAGGTAATGTCTTCAGCTCGATTACCTGCAGGCAGCGGTACGGTGTGCCGTTTGCAGAGGTTGGTAGCAGAGTAGAAGGGTTCAAAGTTGTGCATCTTTCAATTGTCATATGAGGTTGGCTCAACAATATAGTCATGCAGGAGAGATGTCTAGCAGGGGAAAGATATGCCACCTTTTCTTGTAACAGGATAATTGTGACTGCATGGGGTACTCTCAAAGTGAGAGGGTGGAACAAAACTACTGAAGCTGATGCTTGTACCGCCATTGCGGCTGCAACAACTGCGTGGACACATTGGGGTAGTGACCGTGCCACTGGGTCCAACTTTGATGAATAGTAAGCAATAGGACGTTGCTTATCCCCATGTTGTTGTGTTAGTACTGATGTCATATAACCCTACTTGCAATCTACAGTCTGGAAAAAACGTTTATGATAATTTGGTAATCCCAGAACTAGAGAGGATGCTGTTAATTGTTTCAGTTTACAAAAAGCAGATTCTGCCTCTGCTGTCCATTGTAACAAATCCTGCGCTGCCATAGGTGTCTTATATATAAGGTCAGTTAAAGGTGCAGATTCCAAAGCATAGGTTGGAATCCAGCTTTGACAAAAATTAGTTGTTCCCAAGAAGGACATAATTTCCTTCTTGGTGGTAGGCTTTGGTGCCTGCAAGATTGCCACTTTTCTGTCCTCATCTAGAGTTCTACCTTCCTTGGATATCACATATCCTAGGTACTTAACCTGTTTTTTTCAGAGATGCAGTTTGTCTTTGTTCACTTTATGTCCTTCAGTGGCTAAAAATCGTAGAAGTGCCACTGTATCTTCCCTACAATCCTGCAGGGTGGGGGCCGCTAACAAAATGTCATCAACATAAATTAAGACTTGACTACCCTTTGGCGGATTAAACCTCGCCAAGATACTTGACATTTCTTCTGAAAATATCATAGGGCTCTCACAATATCCCTGTGGTAGTTGTGTATATGTGTATCTTTTTCCCTGAAACATGAATACAAACCAATACTGGCTATCTAGGTGTATTGGTATTGAAAAGAATGCATTACTAATATCCACCACAGAGAACTACTTTTGTTGAGGTTTTAAGTCATTTAACAGGGTGTGTGGATCTGGCACTATGGGTGCCCTTGGTATTACTGCATCATTTGCAGCTTGCAAATTCTGGACCATACGCCATTCTCCATTGGCCTTTTTAACTGGAAATAAAGGTGTATTACACGAAGAATCAGGAGAATCCACTAATACCCCTCCCTTAAGTAATGCTGCTATGATCGGTTTTATCCCTACCTCTGCATCTTTTCTCAAGGGGTATTGTCTTTTTTGTGGTCTAAATGCCGACTTTGGTGTGATATTAACTGGCCCTGCCATACGAATAAGTCCTACATCTGATTTTCCTGTTGACCAGAGAGTCTCTGGTATATCTCGCAAGGCGTCTTCTTCCTCCTTTAACAGGAGTATCCATCAGCTGTTCTCGCGAGAATGCAGGTGCACAGCTGGGTTGGTCTATGTTACCCAATTCAATTTCTGCATTTGTATTTCCTGTCCTGACAGTTCCAGTTCCATTTGTTTTTCCCATTTTGTGACTTTTTCTCTTAAGTCTGCCCATTTTACATTTTTATTCTTGGTTAAGCTAACATGTGGTAATCGATTGGATTTATAAAGTGTCAAGAACTCCTGGGGCAGCGAACAACTAGCTACACTATTCCCCTCTGTGTCCCAGTACAGGTTACGCAGTACTAATCTATTTATAATTTTTCGGTCCGGGAGAAAAGCTCCACACGTATTAAGGTTAACAATATAAAGATATACATGAATATATAATAATAGGAAACATATGCTTTAAACCCTACACAGGGGTTGTATAGACATTTGAGAACAATATAAGGTAGGAGTAAAAAAAAGTAAGCGAAGAAGAAGATTGAGATACCTGTTAATGAAGTTAGTAAAGAAGAAGGAAAAAAAGAAATGGATAATCAAAGAAAATGAGAAATTGTAGTAAATGGCTAATTAGGGTTATTGCAGTGGTTATTTGGAAAGGTGAATGGTTAGGTTTAATTTGAAGTTTTGAGTGAAGTAGGGGATGTGAGTTATTACTCCATATTTTCCATATGAGAAGACTGTGTTGGAGTGCCAACTGAGTTTTTAATGTGGGTTCAAATTCTTGTTGAGTTTTTAGATAGATTGTTTATTCTCTGATTTCGTTAGCATGTAAAGGAGATAGGGGTAGGGTATTATTGTCGTTGAGAGTATTGTGAAGGTATCGGGTGATATAGGCAATATGGGCACAGTGAGTTCTAGGTGTAGAACCAGTAACCAATATTCAGTTTATTTTAGTTATGAGATTTAAACATAGGCAATAGCAGTATATGGAGAGGCAGTATATTTAATAATGTAGCTAGTAAGATATGTGTATTTTCAGTTGAAAACAAGATTATACTAGAAAGACTTGTGTATTAGCTGTTAGTATAATAGGGCTATTTATGGTTCTAAGATCTAAAAAATGCAGTTCTGGCTCAGAGCCTGTAGAAAGATTTGAGAGTAGATTTAATATGTTTTCAGGATTAAGATTTTATGTCAGTTATAATGGTTGTCAATTTTAGTGTTAAGTCAATTTATAATCAAGAGTTTGTTGTTTGGTTCAGGAGATTATAATGGTCCCAAAAGACCGTAAGTGGACAATGCATAGTAGTGGTTGGTTGGGTGCAGGGGAGGAGAAGACAATTTTTAGAGAAGAATTGAGGAATAGATGTGAAGAACAAGAGTTTGTGTGCTGTGAGTTTTTGTGGTTTTTTTTGCTGAGGGAATCTGTTTGTAGTAGTGACAGGCTGAGCAAATGGAGCCTGTGTCATTCCATATTGAATGCAGTGGAAGTAGTTAGAAGAAGGATGAGAGAGTTGATGGAGACAGAACAGTAGAGGACCTAGACAGAGTTGGGAGGGACCCATGAGAGGAGTTGGGGAGGAGAGAGTTGAGTTGGTTGTCCCACTGAACTAGATAGTTTGAATAGGTAGATAGAAAAACTGCTAGGATTTGGATTAGTCTTGATTAGGGATGATGAGGGAGAAGGAGGAGAAGTTGGTGATTGAGGCTTTCAAAGAAAGTTTGAAGAATATGAAAGATGAAGGTATTGGAGTATTATTACAAAATTAGTTTGAAGATTGAGTCGAATAGTGTTAAAAGGCTATGGTAGAACTATATGTTGGTCGAAAATTAGCTAGAAAATAGCTAGGTAGGTGTTTTAGTATAGGTTTGTTTAGTAATGATAATCTTATCTATTTCTCCATTAGATTTGTCAGTAGGAGATAGCAACGGAATAGAGGAAGTTGAGTCACCATTAGAAAAGAGGGATAAAAAGAGGGTTTTCAGACTGATGAATTGAGACTTCTTATATGAGATGGTCTCCATGGTATAGATGATATGTATAGTAAGGCTTTCTGCCCTAGTTTTAAGTGGGTATGGAGGTATTCTGGGGCAGATCTGGAGGGGGAGGTAGTCGAAAGTTTGAACAGTATGAAGTAAAGACAAGTATAAGTGAGAAGTGGTATGGGGATAGAGTAAATGGGGGATAGAGTTTTATGGATCTGTTTGAGGTATTCAGGCCCTTGCTTTAGCATAGCTTTAGTGAAAATTGAAAGTTAAAGGAATTAGCTGTTTGTAAGAGTTGTCAGGGTTAGAGCCTGACAGTTTGGGGTAATTCACTTTAGGCAAATAAATAACTTTTTATTGAGAGGTATTGATAGAGGATCTGGATGGTGAAGGATGATGAAAAGAGAAGTGTATAGCCGCTTTTAGCAGTATTTTTTATCTTTTGTTTTAATTTTTGTCATTGTTCTTTGTTGTCTATTAAGCTTTTTTAGCTTTTTTGTGGTTTGGCCATTTAGCTCAGGCTCTATCTACTTAGGATTAGTTTTTAGTGTAGTTTTGAGATTTGTCAGTTTTTTTTGTTTGTTTTTTGGATGACATTTGGGGCATGATGTTCAAGATATAGAAGATAGTGAAAAGTATTTAAAGTAACTAACACATCTATTGGAGGGGAGTTCATTTCAGAGGTGACCAGTTGACTATGTTAAGTTCATTTTGAAACAGACTGATTTTTATTTACGGAATGATCTACAGCTTGGATGGGACAGTAGTACTAGTAGTTTACCTAATAATGTGCATAATGTAGGAGTGGTCACTGAGGTCATCTGAGGAGAGTTCTTATATTTTGCTAGGGACTATTTGTTAATATCCATAAGTATATACTTTTTTTATTATTAAGTTTGTTTATTCTTGTTGGGTTTTTTTATATTGAGAGAAGCCATGCAGGTTAATAAGGGTGGATGGATTAGTATGTTTACATAAATTCCAGTCAATATTTGCATGATTCTTAAATAATTCTTTTTCATATTCCTTATCAGGTCCTGGTGTGTTACAAAAATACAGGGTACAATGCAACAGGTGTTGTTTATCAATGTCAAGGGAGGGAAATTTACTGATGGCGACGTTCATCAGTTCCTTGGTCACAGTCCCTGGTCTAGTCGTAACCAGGTGCTGACTGTACCAATAAAACATTTCACTCCCTGACTGCACCACATAGGTATCAGTTCGCCGCTGTGCTTCCATTCCCTGCATGGTTGGGACCACCACTATGCCAAATAACTGCATGAGATACCTGCCCAAGAGGTTCACTGGGCATTTTGCAGAAACTACAATCTTATTTTTTTGTGTCAATCCTGAAATAGGATCAGTTATTGTAATATTGTGGGAGTGGGGCTCCCGATATAGCTGCCCATTAGCTGCTTTTACCAATATGTAGTCAGATGACTCTGAGTTTTCCGGCAATTTGGAGGAGTGTATCAGGTTTCGTGATGCCCCTGAATCACACAAAAATTTGATTTCCTTGCCTTCCACCAAAAGTGTAACCTCTGGTTTAGTGTCTGCTAAGTAGAGCTCCAAGCTCAATAAAGCCAAGTCTAGTACTTCATTTTCTACTTCACCGTCATCAATTCCTTGCACTTCCTCTACTTCCCTTTTCACATTTTCACTTGTCCTTTTTTCACTAGCCCCTTCTAATGATTCCTGACTATCATATAGTCAGTCTTCATCTTCTTTGTCTTCCGTTGTTGCCTTCTTATTTTTCCTGCAATCCCTTGCTAAATGTCCCTTTTTACCACATTTGAAGCATTCACCCCTTTTCTTGCATCCCTCAAAGTCCTCTGATCATTGATCAGACTGCCTACCTCCCTGTGCATTCTTCCTGCCCTTTTTTCCGGGGTGTACTACATAAACTTCTGCTCCATCCTCTACAGAAAATACTTGAGTCTTCTTTTTCTTTTTACTATTAAAATGTCTTTCAGCCTGTCTAGCATATTCAAGTAGTGATTGTAACCTGCTAGTTCGATGGTCAGCCATATGTTTTGTAATAAAACTGCTTATAGACGCACTACTACCTTTTAAAAATGCATGTTTCAACTGCTGTTCATATGGAGAATCTTGCTTTTGGTCTTCAGGGACTTGCATCCCACAGTGGTTGTTAAAATATTCCAATAGTCTAGTGAAATATCAGTCAACTGTCTCACCCTCCTGTTGGATGCATTGATTAATGCAAGTCCAGTCTGCCCTAGGTTTCTATTTCTCAGAGATATAGTCTGCAAGTCCTTTTACTCTAGTGTCTAAATCTGCACTGCTATGAGGAAGGGGTTTTTGTTCAGCGTCACGAGGGTTCCAGTTGCCACAAATCATGTACCAATCTGGCCCTACAGTTTGTCGAATTACCCTTTCTATCTCTTCCCCGTTCAAATGATAATTTAGCCTCATTCCTTGTAAATCATCTGAGAATTTTCTGAAATTAATCTTCGGGTGGGGAATTCCTTCTGTAGCTTTCCGGACATCTTCCGGAGTCCAGGGTCTATATACTAAGATGGTTGGATCCTGATTATCCTGCCCTGCCTGGGGATTTGGTACTTCTATGAGTGCGCATATCTCCTCTTCTTCTTCTCCCACAGGTTGCGTGTCTTCAGATGTTTGCCATAACTCAGGATTTTTTTCTCTTGCTTTTGTTCGGGACCTAGTTTCAATGGGATCCCTGATTTTAACTAGTTTTAGTTTTATAGCTTCCCTGTTTGTAGTGACCGCAGGATATAATGGGGGTGGATCTACCTGTCCATTCGCTCCATATTCTGGTAAGTGAGGGGGAAGCGGAGGTGCTGATGCCATTACTAGGTTATTATCCTCCCTATCTAAAAACATTGCCTTTGAGTCCTTGTTCTTTTGGTCCCTACGGTTTACTTCCTCCAGCCACCTGCGTGCCTGGGGGATTCCTAACTGTCGTTGCTTTTTCACCTGACCTTTACAATCAGTTTTAAGTTGTTTAATAAGTTTGATGAGTGAAGATCTCTCTAACTTTTCATCAAATTTGTATTTATTAACCCATTTTGAAAAGTATCTAATATAATCTGCGCGCTGTAACTGCATATATTTTGCATCTTCCGTTAACGGTGGGTTTTGGGGTGTTTTTGTACAGTTATTCCCCATTTTTTCTTTACCTTTAGTCATTACGTAACTTCACCTTTACTTTTAATGTGTACCACGGATTTTGTTATAGTGTCTTCAGAATGACTGCCTAAAGTCTACTACTCTGTTTCACCTGAACTATGACAGGACTGTACCTTTTCTATCCCTGACTGTAAAAATACAATCTGACAAAAACAGTACACTTCTAGTCCCTGATCTTAAAACAGAGAAAGTAGATTCACCTTACCTGAGCCTACATGATTGATCACTGACTCGTGGGAAACCTGTCCTTCAGTCACAGATCAGAAAGTGGCTGGCCTCTTTTGACGACAATTCAGTTGGAGGACTTTACATATAAGAAGAACCGATTTGGTTTCTTCCCCGTACAGTTTCAGCCATCTGACCTTCTGATCCAAGGTGAAGAGAGGGCTCTGGCTCGGAGGACCAATCTGTAAAAGGAAACACAAAGATCAATGCACGTAAGGTTCAAGCAAGGCACCCTTTATTACTTGCAGCAAGGAGACAAAGCATGTAGGTATAAGGTTTGTCTGATTTTCCATAGTTCAGCCTGCTGTCTTTATACAGTTTTCTGCAGGTTCACAGAAAAATGCTATTATTAGATTTATTGCTGACATGGTCAGATAGTTGTTGTCTTGCAAAAACTTGTTTGAGAAAAACAACCTGGCCTTGGGCTTGTTTCAACCCTTCTTAGTGTCTTACAGTTCTTTTGTTCAGTTCTGATATGATACATTCAAGGTACAACTCTGGCCTCAATACACATTCCGCTGACTATGGTAGATTTACAGCCGTCTATTGTTCTCTTTTCAAAGCTCCTAGCAGCTGCACATTTTACACAGAATAAGCAGAATAAATGTATTAACACTTTTTAACCCCTAATGTACTAAGTCTGCATATTGCAGTTATACATTTCAATGCACTAAGCCTACATATTGCAGTTATACATTTTCCTAACAACTACATAAGGTTTATATATTATTATGACAGCTACTAGGTAGGGCAGGACCAGCTTGAATGTCACACTGATGGGGGAAGGGATGTGAATTTAACATGTGTACCAATAACACTTTGTTTTACAGCACAATAAACCACTCCCATACCTGATAAAAAGTATATGGGCAGGATTCACGAAGGCTTGCATGGACTGTAAAAGACGTGTAACACTCCATGCAAGCCTCGCGATCCAGGAACGGCCCTAAACTCCGTGTAAGAGACCAGCTAAAATGTCTCTTACACGGACTGGGTGTGGATATGCTAAATTCCTCACTTGCACCCGAAAGGTATGCAAATGCGGTATATTAGCGATCCACGAAGCAGAAACCAGCCCGTGTAAGAGACGTTTAGGTTGCAGAAATGTACTCAGTTGACAACTGAGTATATTTCTGCAAAAATCACAACGGAGCCATGTCAGCTCCAAATAAAGGGTGCATATGTGTCAGGCAGCATGCCAATGGCCAAATATGTGGCCATTGGCAAGGTAACCCGATGCAAAAATTATAAAAAAATATATATATTTTTTCGGCAATTGCCGATGTTTAAACGCAGCGCAGCCCCGCGCAAACGGGTTGCGCTGTATAAAACATAAAAATGAAGGTTATAAACCCCCAAATGTGGGTTTTATTCAATACATGGAATGACAATGCAGGGACCAGCAGACCAAAAACAGCATGGCCACCGTGTAGTGGTTGCTAAGGGGGGAAGCTGAGTCTAAGACATGTAATTAAGCATTAGTAGGCAATCTGATGTAAATGAGGGTTAGGATACTGAATCCCACTGACACATAGCAAATGAGCACAGTCTGAGTAGTGTAAGAGATACATAAGGGGGAGGAATAGAGTAGGAGATAGGTGACATCACAGGGGGGAATGGTAGAAAGAAATGCAGTTCATTGGAGGTCAGTGTAACATGACAGATGACAGACACAGATCAGGGAAAGAGGAGTGCCACAAGATAAGTCTGGGAAAGTCAAGAAATGGAAGGTGTACACTGTTACTTACACTAAAGTTTCTTGCTGGGCGTGCATGCGCACGTGTACGTGCCATGAAGCACGAGTAGGGCAGTGTGCGCACGTGTAAGGCAGACTGAGCATGTGGGAGCATGTTGGTAGATGTTTAACACTGTTTGCGCTGGTGTGCGCGCATGTAGGGCAGATTGAGCATGTGGGAGCCTGTTGGCAGACTTGTAAGACTGTTTGCACTGGTGTGCGCGCGTTTTAACCTGAAAAGGCAGATCCTGAACAGTGTAAGCATGTGTGCGAGCATGTAAGCCACTGTGAGCGCATTTCTGCTGGTATGCACGCTGCTCCCCCCTGAGGAAACAGATAGGAAAAAGGAAGCAACAGAATTAGTAGGAAGCTAGCAGGGAATTCTGCTGGAGCTAGCAGGTGAAAACAATTAGAAGCAGACAATTACACAGGCAGAATAGTAGCCCAGCCCAGCACTTAAAACTCTGCAAACAGCAGTGCAGGATGTTTCTCTCAAGAGACACTGCAAGACAAGAGTAAGCTAATAGAAGTGAAAACTGAAAAAGCTTCACTCAGAGCAGAAATGTTAGGGGCTGCCATAGCTGTCATAATGAGACATAGGAGACTTGCTGAGGGTGGTGACAATGCAGATGGTGCCAGACAACCCACAGTGAGGAGACAGAGAAGAGTGTACAGGCCCAGGGTCACCTACCATGGGTTACATGAGCTGGAGATAGTAGAGCGTTATAGAGTGGACAGAGAGCTCCTGCAGCAAATAGTTGAGCTGTGCAGGCCACGCCTCACACACAGAACCAACAGAGGGGAACCCATCCCAGTGGAAACCAAGGTATGTGTTGGCCTAAGAATACTAGCAACAGGTACCTTCCAGAGACCAACTGGTGATATGATGGGGATATCACAGGCATCAGCCTCCAGGGTACTGCACCATTTCCTGAATGCCATGTCAGCACATGTCAGTGATCATGTATATTTCCCCAATGCCCATGAGGTAATGGCCAGCAATATGGATTTCTTCCAGCAAATAGCGGAATACCCTGAGGTAGTGGGTGCAATAGACTGCACGCACATACGCATCAAAGCACCAGCTGGTGAGCAGGGTAGGGCCTACATTAACCGCAAGGGCTTCCCCTCCATCAACTGCCAGGTCATGTGTGATGCCCAGGGCATAATTATGAATGTGTGTGCTGGCTGCCCTGGGAGTTACCATGATTCCCACATCTGACATTTGACGCAGCTGTACCAGACATTTGCCAATGGGGACATCCCACACGGACACCTAGTGGGGGATGCAGGTTATGCACTGGAGCCATGGCTGATGACACCCATCAGAAATGCACACACACCTGAACAGGAACGCCATAATGAGGCACATGCACAAACACGTAATGTAGTAGAGCATGTGTTTGGGCTGCTCAAGTCACGGTTCCGGTGCCTGGACACATCTGGTGGAGCCTTGCAGTACACACCAACTACATGTACCCAAATTGTCATGGTATGTGCTATGCTACATAATATGATCTTGCGAAAACAGCTGTAGCAGGACCAGCATAGGGCTGGGCCAAACAGCCCCCCACCATTGCCAAGGCCATCACAGGCAGAGCGTGACTCGGAGGAGGAACAACCTGAACCTGCCCCAGTAGGCAGAAGGAGGTGTGCCCAGTATACCCTGGCCTTGGCAACGAGGCAACGGATAGCACATACACTGGCTCAGTAGGAACCCTGGGAATGATACCCCCTCTGACTCACTCAAATAATAACAGGGATGCCTAAAATGACATGACCTGCTCACAAACATGTACAGGGAGTGTAATATGTGCATCCAACAGAGGCAGCCCTGTAGCATCCCCTGAGGCATGAATGCCATGTGTTAAGTAATGTAACACCATGTACTATATGCACACCTGAGGACCCTGACTAACATCCACCCTCACCAAGCATGAAGCCACAAAATGACGATGGGATGATAAATTGCAATAACTGGTTGAAGTAATGCAGTTAGTCAAAGGTGAGCCAATGTGTTCCAGCCTGGGAAGACATGAGGAGCATGACATGATGCACCACCTGCTAGGGGTGGCATGCACCTATCAGTCCAGGCCCCATGGATACAGGCAAAGGCTGTCAGTACCCACCGCATGCCCTGAATAGGTAAGTCTCAAAACACAAACCCACCTTCATAGGTACCACAAGGGATAGGAACCTAGATGTAATGCTACCCAATGCCAGAAGTCTAAACAGCAAGATCTGTGCAGTGTAAACGCACACAGTATGGAGAATGTAGATATCAGTCCTGTAATAGAAAACTGGGTCAAGGCTCACATCAGCATCCTAACACTACCAGGTCACACCTCATGCTGTGCTGTACAGTCGCAAAACATGGAACAAGCTACAAAAGGAGGGTGACTAGCAATAAATGTCAAGGATAACCACACCCCCATGTTGGTACCAAAACAAGAAGCAGCATGGATTAGCCATGGTCAAATACCAATGGCTAAAACCGCCTCCCAGTATATAGCCTGCTGCAGACTACTGTCCTAATACCAGGAACTGCACCTGGCCTATGTTGGAATACATGAATATATCAAGCCCCCCAAACCACATTATATTGCTTGACTGAAAATACCCAGACATACACTGGGAGCATTATACTAGCACCAACTCAGTAGGAGAAAAGTTCCTAGAATCCATAAACCAAAATGCCCAGGAACAACGTACCACTCCCACAAGAGGGGTACGCATACTGGATGTGATAATCAACAACATGTGTACTGGATGGCAAGATGAGAAGTGTATCCCTCACTGGTAAGACCAGACCATAGAGTAATCACACTGGATATACACATCCTGACCACAGTCCCTGGCCAGAAAACCACAGTGAAAAACATGTGTAAAGCATAGGTTGCAGCCCTCCAAACCGATGTGCAATCCACGAAAGGCCCTGTGCAAGTGCAGAATATGGGACACACCGCAGAACATGTTATGCAGGCATTCCATGAACACAGCCAGGAATGCTTGGAGTATGCAATCACAAATAACAACAAGACACAATGCCATACATGCAGGCATCTGGCATGCTGGACTCCAGCCATTACCAAACCATGCAAGAGAATGTGGAAGCTACTACATGATAGAGCAAACATAAAAAGGGAAGTAATCACTGATCAGTAGTATGGCAATAAAATATGTCCACACATACAATCCACTAAGGCCAGCCACAACAAGTAGAATCTGTGAATCCAGAGGCAATGTGACACCTGCCCCAAGTACACAGACAACCCACAACTCCCCCCAATATATACAAATATATGTGAGAGATGCAACCATGTATCCAAACCAGAGGCTGAGCTCCCCCAATGCAGTACTGTCAAAACTAGTCAGGAGGAGAAGGTAACCACATACACCACAAACCCAGTCCCACATAGACTTATCACAACTGTAAACCAAACACATAAACACAGAAAAACATTCCTGGAGGCCCAATTACAAACACACCACACCAACAGAAGCCTCCAAAGCAGATCCCAAGCAACCACAACCTCCAAACATAGCACATGCAACACATAGTACACAAAGCTGGTGTGCCAAACAGTCACAGGCCAGAAGGAGAAACAACATGCCTGATACAGTTGTAATAGGTGTCTGTATAGGCAGACACACCGCTGTCCCACTCACCAGACTGAACAAGTAAAAGGGTATAGTAAGCTGCCTGTAGGCTGCCACAATATGCCACAAAACACAAGTACGCAGGTCACCCCAAAGCAAGCAGAAATATGATGCACTCATTGTCCATGCTGGTGTGAATGACCTGAGATGCACCTCCCTGGACTACATGAAAAGAGACATGGATGAGCTCTCTGAGTATGTACCCCAGGCCGGTATGACACTGGCCATTTGCAGCATCCAACCCTCACCAAGAATGATGACACAGTACAAACACAGAATGATCAGCTTTAACAGGTGGCACAGTTACAGCTGTCAGTCCAAGAGGGTCTAATGTCTGTCTGCTTGAGATGTCATGCATGACAAGCCATGCTGCTGTTCCAGGGATGGCTTGCACCTGTTACTCCTGGGCATCTGGATACTGGATAAGGCCTTTGCCACCTCCATAGAGCCGTACGTAGGCAAGGACAAAAAGACTACTCACCACCCTAGAAAACATAAGTGGTAAGAAATATAAGGGTAATGCTGACCAATGCCAGATGTGTAAACTGCAATATGCATGCCCCTGAGGCACTTCCCAGTATGGAGAACATCGATGTCTGTGCAGTGACAGAAGCCTGCTGCAAACCTACTGGTAGCACACCAGCACTACAAGGTTATACCACATATCATGCGTTATGGCCCCAACACCTGGACCAAAACATCAAAGGAGGGGGAGTATCTATATGCAGCACAGACACCCATATGGCCAGGTAACTGACAATGCACAAAGCAGCGGAGACCACCCATGTGCACCTAAGTGTAGTCAAAACTGCTGTACAGTCTGTAGCATGCGACAGACCACAATCTCACACACAAGAACTCCACCCAGACATCCTGAAGACACTGGACAGTATGAATGTCCCACCAAATACCAGACAAGGTACTCACAAATTACCACATAGGTGGTAAACCATAATGTATGCAAGGAGTAATCAGGTACCTAGGGACACAAGTCGACAGTAATCTGTCATGTGACACTCACAATGCCAATGTGGCTAGGAAGATTGTCAATATTGGACACCGTATCATGAAAGGATTCACATCTACATCAACAGAGGTCACTGTGCCCCTGTACTGTTCCCTTATCAGACCCATAATCTAGTACAATGACTCATATGGGATGCACCATACGTGACACCTGCAGCTGTTCGGAAGACCTCAAAGGTACCCCACCAAGAGGATAAAGGGTGTCAGATATATTTCATATGCTGCCTGGTTGTAGACACCCCAGCTGAATGCAGTCACAGACTGCCTACACAGAGGCATTGTATGTCTGTTGTACAAGGCCATGTCCAACACAGGAGTAATGGGCATGGTCCACCACAGGAAATAAAAGCCATTGGAGCTGTGAGAGTGACAGATGTCAGCCTCAACACATAATGAAATAGGATGTGCTGGAGGGACAGATACATAACCCAGAGGCTCCCCACACCCAGAAACAGGATCCCAATCCATGTTAGGCAGAGCCTCACTGACACCCCTCAACAGGAATATTGCCAAGTGGATGGATGATCGTACATGTACACTGGGGGTCTTCACTGTGTCACGACCAGACAGAGGAACAGTAAAGAAAATCATAAATGGACATAATAGTCACATAGCAAGGGGCGGCGAAAGACACACACACTCTGGCTTGGCTTACTAATGCCCTAGGGTGGATAACCTAGTATGAACCCATGAACCTATGAAGATACAAATTGTACAGGACACTAAGGATAATCACAAGGCTTACTTAACTGATGGTAGGAACCATGTTGGGAATCCACAGATATGCTCCGATTCACACAGATATTACAAACAACATACCAAACACACACACATATTGCCAACATACAACCTGACAGGTGCAGTGCAACCCCCCCCCCCCAGAATGCAAAATATCTATCCCAGCAGACTGCTGGTCCCCTGACATTGCAGATGCTGAGGTAACAGCCATCATCTGCAAAGCAAAACACACAGCAGCAAAGGTATGTGATGGTGTCCTGGGCTGAGGCCAACATGGATTCCAAGAATAATGGAATGCCAAATCACACTACTGCCCAATGTCAGCCTTACCACAGGATATGTACCTAAAGAGCAGTGTACAACAACAGTGGTCCCTCACAACAAAGGTGTTGCCTGAATGGATACTGCAAACTACCACCCCAGGAGCCTGACAAGCTTGGTCTGCACAGCTATGGAAAGGATCAGTGTGTACTGCAGACATAAAGCTATCGTGGACCTACTGATACCGGACCCTACACAGTGTGGCTGTCATAACTGCAGATCCTGACCCTAAACATGTTTGACCCATTTGAAACAGTCATTAAGGTCATTGATGAGGGCAATGTGTTCCACACAGCATAGCTGGACTGTGCATATGCTTCCAGACAATACCCTATGAGTTCAGTATGGATATGTTCACCAGCTTAAATATATACCCCTATGTCAGTAGAGAGGTTGCAAACCAGACCAAGGACAGAACTGACATGGTCAGACATGCTGCATCCATGTCAGACTACAAAGCATATATGAGTGGCATCCCACAAGGCTTGGTCCTGGGACCTCCCCGTTCCGTATATATGTCCCATAGGTATAGGCTAACATGGAAGGACTGTGACTGAACATGTATGCAGAGGAGTACAAACAGCCCACCATATCCGACCCCCAGCTGACACAAGCAACCCACAAAAGGGCCACCTAGAAACAGACAACTTGAGCCATAGCCATGTCAGCAAGCTAATTGCAGAACTGTGTGTAGACAACCACCGTGGATATACAGTAAGTGCCCACAAATTACCACACATGTGTTTAACCCATTATGTACCTAACATGTAATGAGAGACCTGGGGACACAAGGTGATAGATATCCTGCACTGGACAAACATGTGGCTGTAGTGTTCGCAGAAACATACCATATACCCACCCAATCATTAAGGTTGTCAGATGTAGATAAGGGAAGGTCACTGTGGCTCTGCAGTCATCCTTCATCAGCGTCACAATTTACTACAATAGCCCCTGTGGGATATACCTCAGCAGACACCTCCATCAACTGTAAAGTCCACAACAGTACCCCACCAGAAGTAGCAAAGAGCATGAACAGATGCCATGTGTTGCCTGAGTAAACAAACTGCAGCTCCACACACTGCCATACTGCCCGGCCAGAGGCATGCTGTGCCTGATGTATGAAGCCATGTCCAAGCTGGAATCAATGAACATGCTGCACCTTGTACAATCTGAATGGCAGTGAGCTATGCACATGAGAGACCTGAACCCCAGCACTGACATACATAGGACAAGCTGTACAGAATGATCCATAACACAGAAGGCACCCCCACTCTTGAGTAAACACCAGGTACAGGTTAGCCAGAGAGTCACCTATCGACACCCCTCAAGAGGAATCCCAATGAGTGGATGGGAGATGGTAAGTTAACCCTGGGTATCACTGTTATGTCAGATGTAGATGGAGGCACAGTATACTAACCATGACATATGTCATGGCAAACTCCAGTTACAATGTGTGTCAAAGGACAAACACACCCTGCGACTAGCATCATTAATGGCCTAGGGAACATCGCTAGTGTTTGCCAGTGTCCACCTATGTTGTGGAATACACCACCAATGTTGGAAGAGCCTGGTGTAGGTAGTCCATATCTGAACATAATGCAACATGGTCATATGTGCACAACAGGCCCCTACACAGTCTGTTGTGCTCACTATGAAGATGTCAAGCAGTGATAGGACTAAAGCCCAGGATACTGTCCACCACAGTGAAAGTACTGAACCAGTACACTATACAGTACTACAGTGTTAGGTCATTATGAAAGGATGTTGACAACTGTATGCAAAGTATCCCATGCAATCCCTGCAGGCACAGTATAATCCCTGTTGTGGCAGACACGAAGCAGTTGGCCAGTTAGTACACAAAATGACACCCAACACACAACCACAAACGTGAGATATTGTTGAAGTTCACACATACCCAAATATGTGGTGGACTTCAGAGTGCAACATATGGAAAGCTCACACTGGGCATGCTCGCACACTTTGATAAATGAGGCATATGTCAGACAACATGCCATGGAAAGGCTGAACTGGGCATGCTCACACACTTAGGCCATATCTCCGTTTAGCAGTTGGCCACACATATCTGGTATTTGTACGTGTCATTCCAGGAACCAACCATAACACAGCAATCTGCCCAGTGCACACAGTAAATGACTACAGAGACATAAGTGATATAGTGGATCACCCTCATATGCAAACATCTTCCACAGATACACAAGTTGTTCATAGGAACAGGGAATGCTATGGCAATCAAGACCTGCAAACAGTAGAACAGCACAACAAATATTGTGCATCTGACAATTGAACATATGGGTGTATAGGTCAATACAAGGCTTGTTGCCCTAGGGAATGACAGCTTAGCCAGAGTGTGCTTGACATCTGCATCCCCAGTACAGTAGGCTACTGTGCCACTGTAAAGTAGGTCACATAAGGCAACGTGTGGGGCTAGTGAGCTGTGCCTCTGTCAAGCAGGGGCACAGTGGAGATCCCAGGGTTTGAATGTGCTAAGCCACAACCATGTTGTTGGTGTGTGCTGGAAGAGGGTTGCTGAGGACCTCTAACAGTAAGTGGCCGTCAATAACAGACTGAGGGGAGCCCTATCTGCATTGTCTGGACAATTCCACTGTCAACACTGTGTTGTGATGATTATGTGGGAATGAAGTGTCGTGCTGGAACTGTTCACAGATGTCCTCCCTCTGTGGTCTACAGCTCTGCAATGTATTAGCTCACTCTGTCTGTTGGACGGCTCATATATGGCTGGTGTACACCTGACAGGTGTCTTGTTGTGGAGCAGTCATGGGTATATGTGGGATAGCATGATCAATGCAAACCTTACACATGCTCACAAAATGCAATTGTCAAGGATTATGCAGAGTGGCCAGTATAGTCCCCCAGCATGGGTCCTTTGAAGTCGTCCACCTCAGTCTTCACAAGTGTAGAGTCTGCTTTTGCTAAACACAGTTTGTGTGCAGTGACAACCTTGCCTGAGGGCGGGGATGGGATATGGATGTCCAGGGAAAGGTGGGTATGGTCAGATATCAACAATGGTGGTCTACCTCTGGTGTGGAACAGTGAGTACCCATGTTGCAGATGGACAGGTGCAATATGTATTCCCCCATGTGGCTGTGGTGTGTGGTTCTGCCATAGCACATGGACCCACAACTTGTAGTGGCTGTAGGGTAAAGTGGTAGAGGCCTGTGTAGTTCCCACACACAATATGCCTGTACCTGATGTTAACAACTGGAATGGTGTATGTGAACACCTGCATATCCCAGCACTGTTCCCGGGGAAGCTAAGTGTGTGTCCTGGATGTGGGAGTGGTGTTCTGGACTGGTTGTGTTGTGTGTTACAGGTCCTGTAGTTACAAAGCATGGTATAGAACATAACCTGCCAGTGCGATGTGCATATCTGACCCTGACATAGGTGGCTGCAAATGCATATATATGCTATCCCCCACCTGACAGGTAGTACTAGATGTACATACCTCTGTAGAAATAAAGATGTCAGCACCCTATAAATACTGCAGGTGCAGACCAGATGCCCAGTAATTCGGTTAGTGCACTCTGCTAATGCATCTCCCTCAAGTGTCATAATATAGGTAGGTAGGAGTTCGAACCATGCAATGTGTGTGTGTGTGTGTGTGTGTGTGTGTGTGTGTGTGTGTGTGTGTGTGTGTGTGTGTGTGTGTGTGTGTGTTTGTGTGTGAGAGAGATGTCCCTTTTGGCAACTGTGAAAGCACTCTACAGGATGCAAATTCCCCTATCTAAGCACAGATGATGTCAGCACCCTATAAGTACAGCAGGAGAAGGAACACTTCCCAGTAATTTGAATAGCATGCTCTGCTAATGCATCTGTTACGAGTGTCATAACATAGTTAGGTAGGGGTTTGAATCCTGCAACTGACCAGTGTGTGTGGAGGGGGATTCGTGTGTGTGCAAGTCTGTGTGACGGAGATGTCCCTTTTGGCAACTGTGAAAGCACTCTACAGGATGCACATTCCCCTATCTAAGCACGGATGATGTCAGCACCCAGTAAGTACAGCAGGAGAAGGAAAACCTCCCAGTAATTCGAATAGCGCGCTCTGCTAAGGCATCTGTCACGAGTGTCATAACATAATTAGGTAGGGGTTTGAATCCTGCAACTGACCAGTGTGTGTGTGTGGAGGGGGGGTTCGTGTGTGTGCAAGTCTGTGTGAGAAAGATGTCCCTTTTGGCAACTGTGAAAGCACTCTACAGGATGCACATTCCCCTATCTAAGCACGGATGATGTCAGCACCCTATAAGTACAGCAGGAGAAGGGCAACCTCCCAGTAATTCGAATAGTGCGCTCCACTAATGCGTCTGTCACGAGTGTCATAACATAGTTAGGTAGGGGTTTGAAACCTGCAAGTGTGTGTGTTTGGATGTGGGCAGTTTGTCTGTGTGCAATTCTGTGCGAAAGACATGTGCTATTTTGCAATCAGGAGATCACACTACATGATGCACATTACCCTTTCCAAACACTGATGATGTCAGCACCCTATAAGTACAGCTGGAGAAGCGACACCTCCTCATAATCTGATTAGCACACTCTGCTAATGCGTTTCTCTCAAGTGTCATAATATAGTTAGATAGGAGTTTGAAACCTGCAAATGGCAAGTGTGTGTGTTTGGATGTGGGGAGTTTGTGTGTGTGCAATTCTGTATGAAAAACATCTGCTTTTTTGCAATCAGGAGATCACACTACATGATGCACATTACCCTTTCCAAACACTGATGATGTCAGCACCCTATAAGTATAGCCAGAGAAGAGGAACCTCCTAGTAATCCGAATAGTGCTCTTCGCTAATGCGTCTCTCTCATGTGTCGTGACATAGTTAGGTAGGGCCATGAATCCTGCAAAAGGCAAGTGTGTGTGGGAGTAGTAGGGTGTGTGTAAATGCAAGTGTGAGAGAACAGATCCTTTTGGCAAATACTACAATACAGCAGATGCTGCATATTCCCCCAGTAAACACAGGGGATGTCACCACACTATCAGCACAGCCAAACAGGGCTAGTTGGCCAGTAATGCCAATAGTGCGCTCTGCTACTGGGTCTATTACCATTGTCAGAGTACAGATAGGTATGTTTTGGAAAGCCACAACTGCCACGTGTGGTTGTGTCACACATTATGACCTTGTGTGGGTCTTTGTGCATAACAATGCATGCCATTGCCTAAACCAGCAATGGCAATGCACACATGATGTATGTGTGTGACACATACACATAAATACCTGTGACCTGCAGTAGTTACCATGTCTGACACGTGCCTCGAGTGGATAAATGGTATTTGCAATGCATAACAATATGACTGTGTCTTACTGTGCAGGGGCCGCATGCGGTATGTGTCTATACAGTGTGGGTGTATATGGTAAAATACCCACAGCAGGGGATAAACATCTGGTCTGGGCCATATAGTCTACATGTAGTCGATGTACAGGTGCTGCATGTTCCCACCTGTTGTGGGAGTGGTAACATGTTATTTCACTGCAATTCAGTGACCACATGCTGGGAACCCTTCAACTAGTGCGCTGTAGCTACAGTAATGCTCACGCACAATGTTTGGCTGGATGCAGTCCAGCCATATAATGACAGTTCTTGAGACTGTCATATTGCCAGTGTTGTTATGGAGAATAGGTGGGTTTCCTGTGTATGGGAGGGTTGTGTGTGCCAGGCTATGAACCAGAAGGAAGTATGACACACTGTTAGCTGCACATGAATAGGCCCTGATGCTTTGTGCTGTGCCAACAACCTGGAGGTGTGTGTATCTGTGGTGCCTTGGGATACCACCCCCTGTCCATGTGTGTTACATGTGTAGGTGATGACAGGCATGGTATGAGGTATAACCTGGCAGTGATGGGTTTCACCTGTGAGCCGTGAATCAGGACTCTGGTACTGTACAGACATTGCAGTTCACCATGCTGAGGACAGTGTCCAGTGCATGCATCTTGCGGTGTACACAGCTGGTGTTGTGTAGCATCACTGTTAGTGTCCTATCCTGTGTGATACCCGCGGAGGTGGTTATGTAATCCGTGTCCTGCAGCATAAGGCAGTATGTGTGTATCAAGGGGCTTCGCCAATATACATTGGCCCATGGGTGTCACGTGCAACCTGCCCCTCGCAAATCATTGTGGCTTCCCTAGCATGTAAGCACACGTTGACAGCCAGTGGATACCCTATGAATGACATTGGAGATTGAGCAGAATGTAGACATAGAACACCCTTCCTACATATAGTGGTAGCATACCCGGTGAGGGTATGATGGCAACCAAGCTCAGGCTCATACTGGCCCATGTCACATGCGGACAGGTCCCTTCTATGTTCCCTATCATGTAGTCCAGGGAGGTATGTCTCAGGTCATCCATAGTGGCATGGTCAATGACTGAGTCATATGTGTCCATGCTTCTGACTGACCTGTAGGCATGTGTTTTGTGGTGGACCATAGTGCCCCACAGGCATATCACTGTGACCTTCACCATGTACAGCCTGTTGAGCAGGACCCCACTGCAGTGGCCAAGAGAGGTACCTGACACAGCTGTAGCAGGTGTGTTGTGTAGCCCTACAGGCTGTGAGTGCCGCACACTCACAGCCCTACAGGCTGTGAGTGTGTGGCACATGGGATGTGTGTGCCATGTGTGGCATGTGCTCTGTTCCGATGTAACGTATGCCTGTGTGCCAGCTGCGGAGGTGTGTGATGCTCAGGCAGGATGCTATTCTGAGTCTCCAAGTATGCCCCAGTGTGTTCAGATTGCTGTCAGTGCGGGTCTATGTCTGACTGGTATTGTAGTCACTGTAGTATGTCATGCCACCTGACAGGGTATGGCATTACTGGGTTCAGAGTGCTCAGTCCACATACTGGCTATGTGGTGGCATCCCACACATGTGTTGTACGTCTTAGCCAGGGGTGATGGTTGACTGCATACATGTGGCAGCTGTGACATTGCCACATGACTCACATAAACCACAACTGGACCATAGAGGTGATTCACAGGTTACCTTTGCACATGCTACCCTAGAAGTGTGATTGCCGTGGTGATTACCAACACATAGGGCCAATGGGGAACAACATACTGAAGGTGTGTATGTGTGGGTGTACTGCTACTGATTTCATAGCACTGGCATATATGACTGCACACGTGGGTAAATGCCAGGTAAGACATGTGCAATGTGTCACAGGCAACGTACATGCGAACAGGACAGACAGTGACGTTCTGTCGTGTGTAAACCTGACATACGTATCGTATGCTATGCAGATGTCACTAGGAGTCCACAGAAGCACTGTAACTCTGCATTGCAGGTGGAAGCAGTGTTCCAGGGAACCCCAAGTGAACATGCATGCAAACAAAGCTACAGTAAGCAGGGCTGGAAGTAGTCCATTGTACAACAAAGAACGGGTAACACTAACAGTAGGTTACAGTGCAAATATGTGGGCACTATCAACATGTACCCAGGAATGCACAGCGCAGATGCCCATGGTAGAACTGATATTATGTCATATTTAATTGTGATTTGGATTACATTGGTACTGCACACATATCAACATGTGCAAACATCCACATTGCATAGTCGTTGTGGGCAACTTGCCACCATTACTGTCGCGTGTCCATCATTGCATTATCACTACTTGCATTAGCTTCCCTCCTGTGCTACCCATGTATGTGGCTATCTGTTGACATCCTTATGACCGGTATGCAATAATGTGCAGCTGTTGCACTTTGGTACATACTATGGGTGCAGATAACAATTCAGGGCAGTCATACGGTTACTGCATCAGGCATGCTGGGATATACACACAGTCATATCAGCACACTGTACTGTTACCAACATGATACTACTAATACACTTCTATGTAGTCACCCTGTGCATCAGCAACGTGTTTACCTGTACCTGCACTGATCTTGGAGATTGCAGGGGGTGGCACAGTTTCATCATATGCACAGGGTGTGAATTAGGTATGCCTGAGTCTGCCACTGATACCACCAATTGACATGTGTGTGTATGTGTGTTGGTGACGGACAGCAGTACAGGGTTGAACACTGTTGGTGCAGTGTGTGCGTGTATGTGGTAGCCCTAGGTGTTAACATTTTGCATTTGTGTATGCACGCACACAGTTCCACCTCATGGCTGCCATATACAGGGGTTTGTGGACAGCCACAGACTGCACCTGGCAGGTCATACAGATCAGTGTCTGTGGGCACGGACACGGTACCTGTGCCTGGCAGGGGTGCTACGGACCGTATCCAGTACTAAGCCAGACTGGGTACTGTCATCAGAAGGGGGAGTGTGTTGACTGGACACAGGTCCCTGTTGGGACTGTCCAGAGCCATGTGCATGTGGTCTCCTGGGGCGTTCCGATGACAGCACAGACCCAACATTGCTGGGGCTGCTGCTGGCACTATGGGGGCATGCGTGGGCCTGTTGTCATCCGCGCCGACTGCCAGCTGCTGCTGTTGCTGGCATATGGCCACGTCGATGCCGCAACCACCTACCATTGCCCTGGCTCATGGACATGTGGTTGTGGAACTGCTGTAATATGTCCCCACAATGTCTGTCTATGACATCATTGAAATTACGGATAACATCCACGATGTCACGCATACTGTCAGTCATGGCTGTGCGACATGCTCTCAGCTCCCTCAGACCCTGTCTGGTGTACCTTTCCATACGCGACTGTGCCTGCATGACAGCCCGAAACATAGCTGAGGTTGACAGTCCTCTTTGGGCACATCTGCCAGAGGCAGTATGCCCACGGATGCTCCCACAAGAACCCATGGGCAACTGTCTGTGTGGTACCATTGCAGGACCCTGCCCATGGCTGCTGTGTGGGGAAGCATGTGCCACAGATACCACATTACCCTGGTCAATGCCCACTGTATTCTGTCCATCACCTAGGGACAATGGTGACATAGGATGTACTGGCAGGATGACTGTGCGCAATGATGGGGTTGACAGCTGTGTACTGTCAATTGGCTGACCAATGGCGGACCCTGATACACCTTCCTGTGCCATTACACAGATATCATCATTACCAGTACTTGTGGCACCAGATTCAGGTTCCCTGCTGCAGGACACCAGAGCAGCACCAGAACCTGTGGGAGGAAGACAGGAAACACAGTTTACAGTGTCCACACAATGTTACCAGTGATGCACTTATGCACACATGCACACATGCACATGTGGACACATGCACACATGCACACATGCACACATGCACACATGGACACAGGCACACATGCACACATGCACACAGGCACACATGCACACATGGACATGTGTACACATGCACACATGCACACGTGGACACATGCACACATGCACACGTGGACACAGGCACACATGCACACATGCACACATGTAGCGTGGACACATGCACACATGCACACATGCACACATGCACACGTGGACACAGGCACACCTGCACACATGCACACCCCACAGTATACACACAGAGCACTACTGAGTTACACTAGTATTACTAGCACTATCAGGACTATTATAGGTATTGTTAAACACACTCACCAGCATGGATGGCCTGCCTTGCTGTAACACCAGAGGGACCTGCAGAAATGAGGAGATTAATGTCAGTGGGCACAACTGTGCCATTGATACTGCATATGATACAGTGCAGTAGTACACCAGTTGCCTTTCACACGTCAGCTGCTGATATTGCCAATATCACACCTGCCCAATTACATACTATGTTGACAGCTACATACCACGGACACACCTTACACATGCATAAACTAACAGTGTATAGAACAGTCAAGTGTACATATGGCATATTACCTGCATGCTCCATGTCATGCTGCTGTGTGGATCCAGCCTCCATCATGATGCAGGTGTATTGCTGTTGCTGTTCCGGGGCTGGAACCACAACACTTAGGAGTGGCCCCTCCAGTCTGGTGAGGGGGGGATGTGTGGCCACCGCACCTCCTGTGGCAACCTGTTGCCTGTGGATATCTGATGCACGCTGACGGACATTTCTGATTAAATCACTGCTGTGATGTCGTACCTGCTTGTATGTCCTATTATGCATGCCAATGTCATTTACCCTACGGACAAGGTCTTGCCACAGTGCAGCCCTCTCCTGCTGATTCTGGCTGGTGCGGGAAAACAGTATGTCATAATCCCGCACCAGGCTCTGATGTATCTCCTCATCTTCCGCTGCAGAGTAGGCGGGATTACGCTGACGAGCCATCTCCCTGGAAGAGAACACAAACAGGATATCAGCAGACTATGTCAGCAATATATGGCACACATACTATACATGATACTCAACTGTAGTGATATACTACTACTCCCATATGTAGCATGTGTGTGTCTCTTGGTGGATACACAAGTACATGGCCAGATATCAGTGCTCAGCCAACACCTGTGCAACAATACCTGCCACATTCCATACAACATAGTAGCATGCCCCATTGGTCAGCACACTGCGACAGGTCCAATGCACAACCTCACTCTGGGGTTCATACCAAGGTACTGTATGTGGAACGCCATCCACTAGTGTGATCTGGACACAAGTTACTCGGCCTGGATATACATATCCCACCACCACCACCACCAGCACAGTAGACTACTTTGATATGTATGTGATTAGACAGTTATTCACTTGTTAGGACTGAGATGGTATCCATGCAGCCCAATGGGCCAGTGGAAGCCACAACCCACACTGCTGACCCCTTTGTGAATGCTTCCCATGGACATCCCACAGATTGCATGGAACATGCACACACATTTCCAACCCAGACCCCATGCACAAAGGTTAGGAATCCTGTCTGGTGGACCCAGCCAGAGGCAGATTGTATAACAGTAGCAGGAGGCTACTGCAGAACAGAGCAGATTCACATTAAGGGAAGGCATCTGTGGTCAGCACTGGTAATACGCTACGGTCTCTCATGACAACAGCCATGGCCTACTCTGGGAGGGAAATGGCCACAAACACTATAGATAACCACAAGGCCTTCTTCAGTTATGTTACACATATGGACCAAATGCCTCAGATATGCTCTGAGTTAATACACACCTACTTAACATACACCGAACACACAGATATTGGCAACATTCTTGCAGACAGGTTCGGTGCACGTATCCCCCCTCCTTCTCCCCCACAAGTAGAAATACTTATCACAGCTGAATGTAACCTCCCTATCATCTCACATGTCCAGGTGAGGGCTGGCCTCAGCAAAGCAGAACACACAGCATCACTGTGACCTGATGGTATCCCTGGATGTGTGCTACGTGCACTCCAAGAGGACATACAACCGCATATAAGACTGATATTTAACCTTGGCCGTACTACAGGATATGTACCTGAACACTGGCATACAGCAACAGTGGTCCCACTCCACTAAGGAGGCACCTCTAGTGACCCTGGGAAATATTGCACCATAAGCTTAACTGGCCTGGTCTGCTAAGCTATGGAATTATTCAGTATGGGACGCATATACAGTGATATTGGGTACCTGCAGACACTTGTTCCCGGCCAGTTTGCCTTTGTGATGGGCTGATCCTGCCTTTTGAACCTGGTTGACCTTTCAAAACAGTCACTACAGCCATTGATGAGGGCAACGCAATCCCTACAGCCTACCTGGACTTGCCTAAGGCCTTCAACACAGTACTCCACTCAGGCATCATAGACAAGCTCATTAGCTTACATGTTACTACATATGTCACATGATGGGTTGCACACTGGTTGACATACAGAATCCATAATATCGATATTGTAGGAGCCATGTCAGACTCAATGCCAGTCACATGTGGTATCCCACAGGCCTCTGTCCTAGGACCCCTCTTTTATTTCTCAGATGTAGAAGCGAACATGTGCGGGTTGTGGATGACAAAGTTCCCAGATGACTGCTAACTAAGCGCCATAGTCATTACACCAGCTGACACACACATCCTACAGACGGGCCTGACTGCAACAGAAAACTGCTGCCAGGATCATGGCCTAACACTGACTGACATGTAATGTATAGTCATCCCCTTTTGGTGGAACTACGTGCACACAACATATCACATGGACATACCTATAGATACAGACCTATGACACATTTGGAGGGTTCACAGTATGCAGACTATTAACCTGCTACTTTACATTACCTGCGTTTGTCGCAGCTGGTTGTGTTACCACTACTTCTGCTTCCTGCTGCTGCTGGCACGGCTTGCTACTGTCACTGCTGACAGCTTAGACTCAGTGTGTACCGTGTGTTGTTGTTTTTTTGTTTGTTTGTTTTCTCTCACTCTCTGTCTCTGTCTCTGTCTCTCTCTCACTCTCTGTCTGCCTCCAGACAGTGCAATGAACGTATTGCATGTGTGGAGTGTTAGTACAGGATGCTTTTGTAGGTATCTGCATAAGTCCAAGTGATGGCCTCTGCACCAATTGTAAGCCAGCATTTGCTAATTGCATGCAGCCAGTTGTATACTGATTGCAGTTCTCACTGTGATTTCAGGACAGTGCTATAAAAAGGTATGTGAGATAGGCGTTGCCCTTTCAGATTGTAAGGGCGGGGACCATGCTGGTATGCTGTGGACACTGTTCTGTGAGTGCAAAGGTTAGTATCTCTCTCATGATTCAGGCTGTGTTGTAGATTCACAGTTCTCCATTCCTCTCTCCTGTTCCCTGTAGTGTGTATGCACAATGACACCTACAACTATATATATATATATATATATATATATATATATATATATATATATATATATATATATATCTGTAAATATACATACATTTATATATGTACATTAACTGACATTATTACCTACTGGCTACCAACTAGCATGGCTGTTTCTGTTCACACACTACTATTATGGAAATCCACTAGTTTTGACAGTAATTCTAAATGACATGCTTTGTGTACTACATATCCTATATTCCCTTTACATTAATTCCTACTATTACATGATATATTTATTTTAGCACAATGTTTTTGTATAAGAGTCATGGTTTAGTGGTAGGTCATGCAGACTGCTGTTTCCAAGGTCCTGGGTTCGGGACTGACAGTGGGATTTTATTTTGCTTTTGAACTGACTACAGGACCTGTCAATCAGAGTGAATAAGGCACTATTAAGCAGTTGTAACTGGGTTAGCGCTAGTTTGCGCGGAGCTCATGCATGCGCACTGGCTTTCCGCTCCACGCACACCATCTTACAACCGCTTAACAGTGCTTACTCTGGCGCACACCCGCGTTATTTTCTTTGAAAGAAATGAAAATGGGAGACAGGAAAGTGGTGATAAAGGGGTCACAAAGAGGGTAAGACAGTAGGGAAACAAGCTTGGGATTTGCTGGAGGGATGTAGGTAAGGCCCATAGCTGCCCATTTCTTCATCAGCAACAGCTGTGCATATGTATGTAATTTGGTGTGACATTTGAAACCTTCCACCCCTGAGAGAGGTGTCAGGACAACAATAATACTTGTTATACAGCCAATTGTAATTGATAGTTTCCATGTCCAGCAGACATGTGTGCGGAATGGGCAGCTATGTATGGGGCGTAATTTTTTTGTGGGTACAGAGTGCCCTTTTTTTTTCCAGGTGAGAGTGGTATGTCAGGTGAAGGAAGTCGGTATAGCTGGGGAGGTAGGTTGGGTAGGTCAACAGACAAGACAAATAAGACACATACAGGGGCGGTGTATGACACGTGTGGGGGGGGGTTACACAATTGACGGGGATGGATGTTTGGATATCCAGAGCCCATGAGCCCACAGATGGCAACAGTGGAACTGATATCCCCACCCATGGGTAGTTGCCACTGTTCCTTCACTGCCCAGGATGGGGCTGTGCTGGGGGCTGTGTAGGCCTGGCAACAGGCATGCCCGTAAGTTGTGCCACCTGTGCCTCAAGCTGGTGAAGGGGCCCAAGAACAGAGTCCTGGATCTCCCTACGCACCACAGTCCGGACACTACGGAGGGTGAGTGGTGGTTCTCCTTTGGCCACACTTGCAGAGGGGGGACGAGCCCCATCCCCTGCAGCGCTTCCACCTGCAGGTGGCACAGGGCCACCAGTGGAGGGTCCAGACTGGGCACTAGTGCCAGGTGCACTTGCCAGCTGAGGTAGGAGAGGTGGGTCCGCTGGAACCCGCCTTCCCTGTCGTCCTATGTTTTGCATTATGTCATGACAGTTTGGGTTAGTAACATATAGCACTATTCACAATTAGTTGTAACAGCATGCATTAGTATTCCCATTAACCAAACACCCAGATATTCACACCATTGAATAGCGAGCATAACACATGAATAATTTGAACAGCAATACACAGTCCAACAACATGCAGGGTTTACTGATGGCAACAGGCCATCAGGTTTGGATGTATGAACAGGGCAGATGCATCAACGGACATGCAAATATTTATGACCCAACAGGACAAATGTCCAGGGGTGTTAATTGTGATTGCACATACCATTTTCACGTGGAATGGGTTATATGTGGTTATAGGGTGGGGTGAAGAAAATAATATTAACACCTTCGAATACCAATACATATGCTGTACATTTCTAATAGCTGCACATATATACACACTACTGTTCTAACTACAGTTTCCTATATGATAATTACTTCAATTTGGTGATAGGACTGTTACTGCTACATCAATATACATTTTATTTTTCTTCATACACATTCATATCTGGCTTTGTTCAGCTACATCATCCTGCTACATTTGCTTTATATAGCTATAGACAACTGTGGATGTTTGGTATGTCAGACAATCATACTATCTGCATATTGCAGACTGAGAGCAACATATCCGGATTTTGGGATACACATTCCAGCTGCAGCAACACTTTGAACAGATTTTGCTGTTTGGTTTTGCTTCTCACATGCATTTCATTCTGTACTGACTGCAGTATACTTTATTCAGGGGTTATTACTACTTTATTGGTGTTTTCATAACACTTTCTCACACTCTCTCACTTGTTTTCATTTTACTATTCAGGATGGTACTTACTTCTAGGCTTTATTGACATGTTTTACCTGTAGTTATTACAATCCTTTCCATCAGTCTCACTTCTGTCATGTTTCAGTATTTCGACAGGGGTATGTTTCACACGTGATTTGGTCATCTTCTGCAGCTGTACTTTTCAGACTGCTGCAGGTTGTGTACTGTTATATTACAGGTGGGGCATCTTTATTTCAGGCTTTATTTCAGACAATTTCATTTTTCTGTTTGGATTACAGACTGCAACACACTTTTGTAATCAAGCAATACTTGCAAACACTCTTACACTGTTACTTGCATATTCTATTACTTAGTGACTACACTGCACTCTTTTGCTAACTGTCATACTTTTATATTTCTTTACAGTTACTGGGAGAGGATTACTGACCTGCCTGGTGGCGCAACTGCACCAGCCTATCGCCATAGGATCTGCGGTTCACAGAACGGACACCTGCAGCTGTAATATAAATGAAGTAATATTGGAATACACATCTCCATAATATCAGCTAGTTTAATTTCTTACATACATAATTACATGTAACTTACTCAGTAGTGGGGCACTGGGCAATTGCCGGGCCTCCTGGATCCAAAGGTTCAATTGGTCCTGCTTGCATCTCTTCAGGTCCGCATGGTGGTGACGAACCTGCTCACCAGTCCTTGGAATCCCTGTGGCACTGGTGAGATCATGAGCCAACCGGTCCCATGCCTCAGCTCTATATGCTCCCCACAGGACCTGCCCCTGCATGAGTTGGGCCTCATGATTGTGGACTAGGAGCCAGACCATGTATCTGGACTCCTCAATGCCCCACCTCTGTGCTCGAAAGCAACTACCCTCACCTACTCCTGTCATTCTGGCTGCAAGTCAGTTCTACAATCGTTTATGCTGTGTATTCCCGCCTATGGGGCTTATATATGCCGTTTTCCCCGCACATATCTGTGATTGGCCATTTTGGAATTGTATCAACTTCACAAAACCTGCTTTGTCATGCTCCACTTTGTATTCATTCCCATATATTTGCTATTACTGCATTTATAGGTACTGCTGTTATGGCTTAGTGGTTCAGTACCTTCACTATCGTGCATAGTATCCTGGGTTCGAACCTGGCCACTGCTTTTTATTTTTTATGACTGTCTAGACAGGCTGAGGGGTGTGTCTGTGTAAAGGCAGTTTTGATACGGCTTGCTCAACGTTGCCCGTCAGTTAGTTTGTTGGCGCGGTGCACAGCTCCGCGCAAACGAGGTACGCTGGTTTACGCCTTATTTGGCTATCAGCATGCATATTACGCTCAGATCAGCTAGGGGTACACAGTTTCAGTGTGTTAAACCACTGCTCACCTACGGGCACTCATTTTGCACCTATTAAACCACTGCTCACCTACGGGCAGATGCACTCACCTTGTTAATCTGTAGCTCAGCTATAGGCACATCTGGCATCTTTTATTATTTTGTTATCTCACATTTCTTCAAAATAAATGGACTATTTCATTACATTTACATGAACTATGATTTTATATGTGTACATGTTTGCCAGGGACTTGTTTCGTGCTTATTTTACTAGAAATAAAAATTGGTGTTGTGGGGGCTCAAACCATGAATGCCTGCTCTTCAGCCAACATCTCTACTGCTATGCTATTGCTTCTTGGCTTACTTTGCTTATTTAGTTCTTATAACCTTTTCCACTGACTGCTAACTGTGGCTAAGCTACGGGCACGCCCGCGCAAACGAGCACACTCACGGGCAAACATCTTGACGATTTAAAAAAATATATATAACATGTTCATTTATATATTTTATGTTCATAGTCTGTGGGGGCATGTGTTGTGTTTATTCAACATTTCCATGGCCTATGTCGTGGGTGTTTACTTTGGGCAATTTTACTCTTCTGGGGGCGTGTCCGCTTGCAGGGCTCAGCCTACGGACACGCCACCTACTGTCTTCCACAGACCGTGTTAGCCTTCGGTGTGATTCAGCATGCCCTCATGCATATGCATGACATGCTGACGTCACACCGTTTAACTGCAGCCTCTGTGTAAGCCTTGTATCTCTTACACGGAGGCTTCATGAATCCTGCCTTATATATATTTAGAAGGCTTGTGAGGAAATTATTACTCTATTTTTGTTTTATTTGGCTCACTTGTCTGTGTACTTAATAAAGGATGTTCGACTGGAAACAGACTGCCTGCCTTGCTTGGATTACTTTCAAATACTTAGTAATGCTGTACAATTATATATTTTCTATTATTACTTTTTGTTTTGTTTTGACTTAAGACGAGTTTACGTTCACTACTTCTACTACTATTGTCTGAACTGATTAATATACCATGATTAACTAGAAATATATGGACTGAAAATCTTCCACACAGAGAAGTTTCTTACACTGTTTTAAAAACAATTTGCAAAGATACTGGGACTGAGGATGCTCATGTGTTTAAGCAACCTAGTGTTTTTGTGCCTAAATCAGACCCTACTAAGGAGACTTTTGTGCCTGTCTGTGAGAAAGGAATTAGAGATGTATTTTTACAAGAAAATCCAGTTATGTTTCACAATTTAGATAAAATGGAAATTGAGGCATTGATGCAATTAAAAACATTATCTAGCATTGAAATTAGACCATCAGATAAAGGGGGCAGCGTAGTGGTGATGGACAAATCTTTTTATATACAACAAATGATGTCAGTATTGAATGATGAAGACACTTATTTGTCGATTACTAGTAGAGAGGTTAAGGGCATTATTGATAGAGTGTCAGTATTTATTTTTGACCTGCTTGTGACAAGACAAATCACTGAAGAATTGTTTGATTATTTTCAGATAGAAAATCCACTGATACCAATGATTTATGGACTACCAAAGGTTCATAAGAGCATGATTTGTCCACCTATGAGACCTATAGTCTCAAGCAAAGGGCGGGTTACAGAGACCCTATTGATTTATGTTGAGAAGTGCTTACATCCAGTTTTAGAGTTATGCGATACAGTACTTAGGGACACCAAAGCCTTTTTGAATTTGTTGTATATTAAGATCTCAGATTTGAACAGGGATTATGTGTTTGTTACTATGGATATTACATCTCTGTTCATGGTGATACCCAATAGTTGGAGTATAGAAAGGATTCATGATCTACTGAATGATAAACGGGTATATAGCACTGCCAAGATTAACTTGATTTGTGACTTACTTGATATTATACTGGAAAACAATGTTTTTATCTTCAATGAGAATTCCTATTTACAAAAAGTTGGCGTGGTTATGGGCACAGCCTGTGCAAATAGCTACGCCAACTTGGTACTGGTTGCATGGAAAATGTTCTACTTGTTGCAGGAAAATGGTCATATAGATAACATCTTATGGGACACACAGTTTGTTAATGATGTTTTTTTGTTGTGGGGTGGCATGACAGATGAATTTAAACAACTGATTGATTACGTGCATAGTACTACTGATTTTTTGAAATTTACTTATCAATACTCTTATGAATATATAGACTTTCTGGATGTTAATTTACATAAATTACACGACAAACAGATTGTTACTAGTGTATATCGGAAATCCAGCCGTAGGAATAGTATTCTACACAAGACTCGCATGCATCCTGGACATGTGTGTAAGAATGTTATTAGAGGACAGTTTATGAGAGCTAGTCGCCTACATAATGCAAGTGAAGGCTTGGATGCAGCAGTATCAGTGTTAAAGAAAGAATTCAAAGATAGAGGCTATAGTGACATAGACATTGATAATAGTTTCAAAGATATGTCTGAAAAATGAAGACATAAGGGTAAACCGTTTTTCTCACAAACAAGAAGTGAGGAACGTAACAAACATGCAAATCATTCTATTACGATTAGGTTCCCAGTGACTTATTCCAGTGATATCAGGAGAGTCTATTGGATCTTCGAGAAGAACTGGAATATTTTACGGTCTATCCATGAGTTGGAGGGGGTAATAGATGTTACACCCCACTTATCTTTCGTTAATAAAAAAAAACTTTGAAAAGACAACTTTGTTACAAATCAAGTACTAATAAACATACAACACTATCCCAAAGAACAGGAACTTTTCCCTGTAGAAATTGTATGGCATGTAGCTATCTGTACAGCATGTCTGTTTTCTCACATCCCACCCAAAATTTCAATATAGACATTAATTTTTATGTGGATTGTAAAACAGAACACCTAGTTTATTTCATCTTCTGTGCAAATGTTTTGTCTTTTGCATAGGCAAAACCAACAGGTGCTTGAAGGAACGTGTACTGGAGTATCTGACATAGCCAACAAGAAAGACACTAGCGCCTTAGCCGAACATGTACAAGCTGAAAATATACAACATGTGTTTAATTTTATGGTGATAGAGCTTATTGAAGAAAATATTAGAGGAGGTGATATAAGGAATAGAGTGGAAGAGATAGAACAGAAATGGATTTTACAACTTCAAGCAGACAGATTTCCAGGGTTAAATAGTGTAGTTTCGTTAAAACCTTTTTTGAGAGCCAGACCTTTAAAGCATTGATTTTTTTTTATTTTATTATTCCTTAAATTAATGTTTTTTATATGTTTTATGTACCATTTTTTTTAAACAGGTTTTAAATACTTCATTAATTAATGACATCATACAGCTATTGTATTTGATTGGATGGAAATAGTTTAAATTCTAAGCTATTGTTTGTGTGAATATAGTCTGATGAAGCGATTAGTTATAAATCGCGAAAGCGCTTACTTTTATACTGTGCATTAAAGATACATTTGATTTAAATTTATCCAGCCATGGTCAGTTCGTTTATATATATTTTTTATTAGGGATTGACTACTGTTGTCAAGCAATGTTCTCATATGTTAGCAATCAACACATGTCAAGGATGTTGCTTCCTCTACTGGGTGTCAGAATGAGCTGATCCAGGGCATTGGAACTAATGAATTCCAGGAAGCGTTGGACCAGTGTATTGGTGCTCGAGTATCTTTCCCAGTTGATGGAGGGGTAGTTGAAGTCTCCTAGTATGAAAGTGTTGGGTTGGACCTTGATAGATTCCAGGGTGTTGAGGAATATGGATTGAGAGTCTAGGGAGATGGATGGGGACCTATAGCAGGCTATGACCTGGATTGCACTATTACCCAATGTCAGTTGTACCTGAAGTATCTCAGATGCATTATGCTGGGTTACTAGTCTGGAGACGTGCATATCCTGTATGAATATGGAGACACCACCACCTTTTGGGCTGCGGTCCATATTTTGGGGCTGACAGGTGTGGAATGAATTATAGCCTGGTAGTGCAGGAGTCTGTTGCTGTAAAGATTGCATTTATGTATAGCTGTTACGGTGGTAATTTGATTTGGAACACCAACTAAAAAGGTACTATAGGGGTGGCAAGACACTTAGCCAGTATCTGGAAACCCAGGGTTGACAGATGCAGGCCATCTCTTTCAATCCATTACAGTCTGTCAGTCATGTCATCCCAAACAGACAGATACTGAATCCCCTGAGAATGACTCCAGACACTTAAGCCAATTGTTGAAGTCAGTTATTTGTTGTTTGTACTGCAGTATCATTCTGGGTGACAGTAATATACTGCTCTCAGGGCTACTGTCATAACTGCCTGACCAACATAATCTGAGTGCCCCACAATGCCTGCTTTCATGTAGTCCAGGGAGGTGTGTCTCAGGTCATTCACACACACATGAACAATGACAGAGTGATACTTGTAGTTGTTGTGGAGTGACCTGACTGGGTGTGTTATGTGTTGGATTCTGGCACTGGATAGACAGCTGACTGTATTGGGCAAGGTGGTTAGCCTTATGGGCTTAGGTTGAGGGGCACACTGTGTAGGTGAGAAATGTGCCCAGTGGTTTGTGCTGTGTTGTGGTGGTTGAGTGGGTGTCTGTCTTGGTGGTCTCTGCTGTTTGGGCAAATGTTTGAGTGCCTCTGTGAAGGTGGGTTTGTGGCTTTTGTTTTGTATGTCATAGCTGTGATAGTAGGTGTTCTGGAGGTGTATGTGTTCCATGTGGTGTGGTACAGGTGTTGACCCTTCTCCTCTTGACCAGCTAGTCCAGTCCTCACTGGAGAGTGCATATCTTCCAATTCGGTGACATTGGGGTATCTCTCACAAGTGTTGAGAGCTTAGAGGAGAGGGTTGTCTGTGTACATGAGGCAGTTAACAACAGAAGTAAAAAGGCTGGAAGGAAGCACACTTGGTCACAAATTCCTCCAAGGTTTAATGTCACAGAATAAAAGCAAGCAACACTCCATAACGCTGATAACACTCCAAATACATTTTCGTTCACAGGAACTTCATCAGAATAATAGATTACCTAGCTGAGGCCCATTAAATAATCCCCCTAATCATAAAATAGCCAATAAAATTACAAAATAAAATGTTAAAAAGGACATACAAAAGTATCAGAATATTGCCACCTAGTGTCCAAACATTGTAATTACATACCATAAAAGGCATACAATAGTAGAAACTGAAAACTGTTCATACAATCACTCATATAAAAAATATAATAAAATAAAATAAAATGTCTTAACGTGTTTATAAAAAAGACTTGTAAAAAATATATATTTATGCATTTATAAAAAAAATATATATATTTACATAGTACATTACAGCTTAGCAGTCCTGAGTTTCAGTAGAGGTGCTACTGAGATATTCTCATTTAACCCAGGGGTCCTGCCTGCATCTAGGGTAATCTGCCACAATAATTCCCTATACTCTAGGATAGTCTCCCAGGCACCACCCCTCACATCAGGTATAGCAACCTCCAAGACAAAAAATTCATACATTGCCCTTCTTAAGAATGGTAATGCTAACAATGCTTTATATAAACATTCTTTGGATTGCGCAAGGGCAATGTATGAATTTTTTGTCTTGGAGGTTGCTATACCTTATGTGAGGGGTGGTGCCTGGGAGACTATCCTAGAGTATAGGGAATTATTGTGGCAGATTACCCTACATGCAGGCAGGAACCCCGGGTTAAATAAGAATATCTCAATTGCACCTCTACTGAAACTCAGGTCTGCTAAGCTATAATGTACTATGTATATATATATATATATATATATATATATATATATATATATATATATATTTTTTTTATAAATGCATAAATATATATTTTTTACAAGTCTTTTTTATAAACATGTTGTTAAGACATTTTATTTTATTTTATTATATTTTTTATATGAGTGAATGTATGAACAGTTTTCAGTTTCTACTATTGTATGTCTTTTATGGTGTGTAATTACAATGTTTGGACACTAGGTAGCAATATTCTGATACTTTTGTAAGTCTTTTTTAAAATTTTATTTTGTAATTTTGTTGGCTATTTTATGATTAGGGGGATTATTTAATGGGCCTCAGCTTGGTAATCTATTATTCTGATGAAGTTCCTGTGAACGAAAATGTATTTGGAGTGTTATCAGCGTTTTGGAGTGCTGCTTGCTTTTTTATTCTGTGACATTAAACATTGGTGAAATTTGTGACCTAGTGTGCTTCCTTCCAGCCTTTTTACTTCTGTTGTTGGTGGCTATTGTGGTTGGAATTCCCGTTTTTACTACTTTTGTTTGCTACATGAGGCAGTTGTAACAGTGCCTCAGAATGCCCAAGTGCACCAAGTTAATGGGCAAAAGCACAGAGAACTGCAGTTTAATCATTCTAGGAGGTGTGGTTATAACTGTTAAGTACTGGAGCTAATTCCATGAGGAATGACTACTGCTGATAGCTCTCAGGTGTGCTAGAAT
This sequence comes from Protopterus annectens, assembly GCF_019279795.1. Lineage (NCBI taxonomy): Eukaryota > Metazoa > Chordata > Ceratodontiformes > Protopteridae > Protopterus > Protopterus annectens. The sequence goes on along the minus strand of NC_056744.1, from coordinate 1,498,116,902 downwards.
AACTGATACAAAAACCTTTTAAAGTGCAAAGCTATTAGGCTATTTGAAGTGCAAGAGAGAAAGAACTAGCAACATCCAAGGGAAAAACTGAAGGCAGAGTTTCTGGCATTTGTAATAGTTTACCTTAGCTGTGCAGTTATCAGCACCTTTGGCCAGTTGTCAGCCTAGTAAGCTCTATAGCACATGTGATAACTGTGTAACACTATAGTGCAAATAACTAGATAGGCAGGCTTCTAATCTCAACACTGCCAAGTAAGTGTGTGTGTCTTTGGGTGAAGATTATATCCTGTTTGGCTGATACCATTTTGATGTGTGTACCATCCGCAACTGTTTACCACCTCCCGATGGCATTACTTTATATAGCGTTGTATTGGCATCTGCCTCACATGCAGCATGTTAAACCATTGTGCAGGCCATACCAGTCCTCTGTACAGATGTGTATGGAATATCCAGATCTTTGCAACCTATACGTGATCTGTGTCCCTTAACAATGCCCATGTATGTGATATTGTTGCCAAATCGGCCACAGTGAGTGTAGTGAAACACATGCCGGCATCAGGTATCGTACCTGACTAAAACATCACACTGATACAACGTCTGCTACACTATCACTTGTCCAGGTTTGTAGGAGCAGTTATCTCACCATCCATGAAGGCATTCAGATTACATGTTGTAAGTGGTAGTGTGTTATGTCCCATGCAAATAATCTATGTGGGGCATGTCATGCCTGTGTAGTACTACAGTACATTAAAGTGGAAATGTAGGTTTACTAATCCATTGTCAACTGTGCTTGTGTTACTGTATGCACATCCCCTGTGGCAGTCCTAACTGAGTGTATGCAAAGGATATACCATTTTGTCTCCGTGAATCTGTTGCAGTTAATGTGATGGCTATGCTTATGAGGGACCTGCTGACAGTACTGCAGTAACCTGTTCTGCATGTATGAGCCTGTGGTACTACACAACACTGAGGTGACATGTCTGAAGGCTACCTGTCTGTGACAAGGGGTTTGTATGCAAGGTCACACTGCCTGACAAAAGTGCCCCTCACACACTGTTGCATGCATACACACCTGGCACATGTACATATAAAGCTGTACCTTGCCTATGACATGGTCAGTGTATTCCCACTCTGCCATACTCCACATTGGTAATGTCTGCAGGGCCACAACCTGCAGACACACAGACACCTGGAACACAAACAGAATACAGCATGTCAGACTACATTCAGTCAGTGGTACTAACAGCAATAATGCATCCTGGCTAATAAGGTACATATACCTGTATGTGTACCCATAACAAATCCAAGCTGACAGCACCTTACATAGTATTACAAAGCTACACTGTACTATATTCACCCTGTGCATCAGACCCGTATTAGCATATCCCTACATCGGTGTTAGGGTGGACAGGTATGTGGCACAGGTATCATCATATGCACAGGGTGTGGTATGGGTTTGGCAGTGGCCTAGGCTGGGCCATATGGTTGACATCATGTGTGTATGTGTTTGGAGGGGTATCCAATAGATGGGCTGTGTAGAGGTGCTGTGTGTGTCTGGAGGTGACTTACCTGTGATACAGATGTGTGTGTATATGTATGCACACAATCAAGTCATGCGGCTTCTCTACACAGGGATATGTTGCACAGTTGTGGACCGTACATGGCAGGATGTTCAGTTCACTGTCTCCGGCCACAGATACAGGAACTGGTCCTGCTGGGTGTATCACTGGCACCACCAGGCCCAAGGCCAGATGCAGTACTACTTCCTGATGGTGACTGCTGTCTGCTGGATCCGTGCCCCTGACTGGACCAGATAGGACCGCGTACCCATTGCCTGCTCCAATGTGATGTGGACAGCAAACCTCCTTCAGTAGTGCTGGTGTCACTGCTACTACAGGAGTGTGAAAGTGCATGGCCCTGTAGACTCTCAGCTGTTGTTGGGGCTGACCTATGTCCATGTGACCAATGTCCATCTCCTACCACACCCTTTAGCACAGACATGCCACAGTAGAGGATTGCCAAGGTCTCACCCCACTGTCTATTTGTGACCTCAGCATTTAGATGTGTGGCCTCAACAAGGTCAAGTATGTCGCCATGTAAATCAGGAAGAGTTGCATCCACCACCATCAGTATTTGTCTGGTGTGGTGTTCACTACATACCTGTACATCCATGACCGCCTGAAACATGCATCTTGTGACACCTGCTGTGGCACTTGCAACAGCGGCTTGATGAGCAGCAGCCCTCCTGCGAGCACCCCTGTCCATCCGCCTGTGTGGGACCTCACCTGCACTCTGGCTATGGACAGTGTCCACACTCAGACCTGCCATAGTCCCCACATTAGTCTGTTCCATGCCACCTCCTGCCAACTGTCCATCATCTGTGGCCACTGGTGATGGGGTATGTGTGGGCATTGTCACTGTGTGCAGGGATGGTGTGGACAAGAGTAGGATGCCAAGTGGCACAGATTCAGCCCCTGACAACCCCACCTGTACCTCACTATGCCTATCAATCATTATCAGAGTCTGCAGAGACAATGACATCAATTTCCAAGTGGGAGGGACCCCGAACCCCATTGCAACCTGTGAGGGGAAGACAACATTTGTACATTAATAGCTGCACTTTGAGGATGGCTAGTACACATAAACACACACACAAACACACACACACACACTCAAGTGCACACACACATGCATGCACACACACACACACACACACACACACACACACACACACACACACACACTTGCACACACACCCACACACACACACACACACACACACACACACACACACACACACACACACACACACACACACACACACACACACACACACACTTACAGGTGACATACATGAAACACGGCCCTCATCATCATGCATTTCAGCCAGTTTCACTACATGTAACTAACAATATAGAGGTCTGGGATATGTGAGTAGTGTTAGTAGGTGATGGCACTTCCCCATCACAGACTGCACCCATGTACACATCATTGCTGTTCACCTGCATAGCACAGTGGCAGTACTACAGAACATACCTCACAACTGTACAGATCCCTGAAGGATGTGTAGATGTCTGGCTCATATGTTTGTGCTGTTTCTCATAACCTTTGTGTTTGTCTGATATATGACTGGGATGATCAGAGGAGTGACGTCACTGATTAATGTCATACATTTGAGATTCAGACCTCCAATCCAGAGTAAATGTGTGGTCACACAATTCCTGTTACACCACCAACCTTCTAAGCTTACAGAGGATATGATAAGTGTATACAACTCTGTTAACATGCCATGTTCTTGTAATATATAAGATGAGACCACAATAATGCATTCAAATATATTACCCACCTTTCGTGTGACATATGACATGTGCAATCCAATTGATAAACAAACAAATGTGTTATGTGTAAAATATAATGAATGAAATATGTACAATATGGTGGTTGCATAAGTGTGCACACCCTTAAAAATGATACTTTGTTGAAGCACCTTATAAGTGACTTACAACATTCACTCTTTTGGGAAGGTGTCTATCAGCATGGCACATCTTAACTTGGAATTATCTGGCCACTCTTCCTTGCAAAGGTCCCCCAACTCTGTCAGATTGCAAGGGAAGCTAATGTGCACAGCCTTCATCAGGTAACATTGGGGTTTTGCTATTGAGTTTAGGTCTAGGCTCTGGCTGGGCCAATCCAAACCATGAGTATGTTCTGGTGGAGCCATTCTTTGGTAGCTTTGGATGTATGCCTCAGGTCTTGTCATGTTGAAGGCTGACACCCCTCCCCATCCTCAGCATTCTTGCAGATGCCTAATGGATGTGGGCCAGATGTGAGTGTTATTTTGAACTGTCCAGAATTCCCACCACCATGACTACAGGCCCAGTTCCAGCTTTAGAACACCATCCCCACAACAGACCAATGCCACAAGTGTGATTCATCATGGGGATGGTGGTCTTCATGTGAAGAGAGGTGTTGTTGTGCACCACATGTACCTTTTGGTATTGTGGCTGTGAGGTCGAGCCATAGTCTCATTACACCATAACATATTTTCACACATGCCTTTGGGAGACTTGATGTGCTGTATTGCAAGTTGTATCCACCCCTGGATGTTTTTTTCTTTGGGGAATTGCTTACATCTTCCGACCCTACCCTATAGGCCAGATTTCTGCAGAATATGGGAGATTTTTCTGACTTAGTACACAACACCAGGACTTGCAAGAGATTCCTGCAACACCCTCAGTGTTACTGTATGTCTCCTGGCAGCCTTCCTGACCAGGTTTGGACATGTCTTTTCATCAGTTTTTGAAGGACATCAGGTTCTTTTCAACATCACTGTTGTCCCATATTCAATCCACCTTTTGATGACTGTCTTCACTGTGTTCCATGGTGTATGCAGTGCTGTGGTAATGTTGTTGTACTATACTCCTGAGTGATACATTTCAAATATGAGATCCCTTTGCTGCTTAGTAAGCTGTCTGCAAACCATGGCTGTTGCTGTTGCAGACAGCTGAGCAAATGTCATGAATATCCTACTTGGACAGCAGACTGTTATTTGGTGTTACTCAGAGTGCCTTTACTTGATGGCAGGTTTGTATCCAAGCAGACTGAATGCTGTCAGTAAATAACAAGCTGCTGCAATAAAATATTATCTGAAGGGTGTGCACATGTATGCATCCAGCTTATTGTAATGTTTGTATACTCCATATTTGGTGCCCAACAGATTGCCTGGTTTTGCACGTGAATTGTTCATGTTATGGATCACATTAAAGGTCAGAATAGGTGTGGACTGACATATTGTGGTCTCAATTTGTATATATCACAAACACCTGGCATCTAGTCCAGGGTGTGTACACTGTTTATATCCACTGTATAAGAGTAATGTTTTGCACATGTCCCTACATTAGGCCATTTGTCCCGCCATTTTGCTGGTCTCTGTCCAGAAGTCTTGCACTGACAGGTTGTGAGGTATGCTATAGGAATGTTACATTCTCTTCAGATAGGCCCCTGTGTTGACCACTGTGATGCAATGCAGTTAACCCCACCACAAGTGAACATGCATATAAAGCAATACGACTATGACTGACAGTTGTGTGCATGGTAAATTGCATGTCCTTCACAAGCCTGGGGTATTCCCAAACCACAACAGAACAATTCCATACACACCAGCTTCAGGCTGCTGTCCCACATGCAGTCCAGAGGGACCTAGGTAGCTGTGGGAGAGAGGTATTGTCAGCAGACTCGCATGTGGCATTGGTTCAGAATGGATGCAGCATGTCTGCACATTTACCGTACAAACCCCAATACTACACAATTTGCTGTCCTTCACCATAGATGAGCACTTCTGTGTATTAGAAAACACCATCCACAACTGCAATCTGACCTGACACATGCACATAGATACTCTACAGATGCAAGTATGTTTGCTACACTAATCTAGTAATCTCCACTGGGCCTTACCTGCATGCTCCTCATCCATTTTCTGGGGAGGAGTGTGAGGACAGCACCAAGGATCAAACGGTGGGAACTGGAAAAGGGTGATTGTGAGGTGGAGTTCAGGGAAGAGTTAAGACAGTCACTGGGTAGCAGTAACATTTATTAGCATAGTTGTTAGAACCAGTATTGGCACCATTAAGCAATTGATTCATAACAAATTATTGATTGTTTGAAGGGCATTATTAGTTTTAAGATTGGTTTTAATAGAAGTGTGTTATTTTGAAACTGTAGCTGCTTCCGGTTTAGTGTGTAGGTTTTTTGTAACTGGATCTGTTTAGCATAATTAATTAATTGATTTAGAGTATATAAAACACATTCATTTAATTATTTTTATCTTTGTGTCTGAGGAAGGAGGGACATAGAGCTCTCCGAAAGCGTGTGCTAACATCATTAAACTATAATATTATTTAATAACTTCTTGAGTGAACTGCTTCCTAAAGCTCGTTTTTGTTTACATGGTTTGTCTTTCGAGTTTTGGAGTTTTTTTGGATGCACAATAACTAAGATTACACACATGTACAACATGTACAGCTTAATTAACTGACATTTTGCATCCCATTCTGTTGTTATGAGTTGGCCAGATACACCTACTCATACTGACATATGCACAGGTAATACCTGATATACATTTCTGTTCTATGTCAGTATGGCACATTGTATTCACAGTCTTGCTGCCCAGTCATCCCTCTCAATCCGTTAGAGCAGGACATCTGTAGGACACCACGCATACATGGGAGACAATGGGACAAAATTAGTGACACTTCTTAATATTGCTGTAATACACTTGAGTCATTCAATAGCACAGTAGCCTTTGCATTGACAGGCATACCCTGGAGGATGTACAACACTCATATGGCAGGAAGAGAAGAGAAAGGCTAGGAGTGTGGTAGTGAGGGTAAGAACTTTCAATGTTGGCAGTATGAATAGTATGGGGACAGAGCTAGCTGATATGATGGGCAGGGAAGGTTGATATATTGTGTGTGCAAGAGACCAGATGGAAGGGGAGTTTGGCTAGGTATAACAATTGGGTTATCATGGTGTGGATGGAAGGAGAAAGGGGTAGGAGTTATCCTGAAGGAACAGTATGCCAAGAGTGTTTTTAGAGGATGAAATGGGTGTCTGATAGAGTGATGCTTATGAAGCTGGAAAATGATGGTGTAATGATGACTGTTGTTAGTGCATATGCTGCGTAAGTTGGTTGTGCAATGGATGAGAAAGAGAAATGTGAAGTCAGTTGGATGATGTGGTGATGACTGTACCCAAGGGTGACAAAGTGATGATTGCAGCAAATTTCAATGGGCATGTTGATGAAGGGAACAGAGGGGATAAGGAAGTGATGGGTATGAATGGTGTTAAGCGAAGGACTGCAGACAATGAGATGGTAGTGGATTTTTCAAAAGGATGGACATGGCTGTGGTGAATACGTACTATAACACCAGGGAGGCACAGGGTGACATACAAGAGTGGAGGAAGATGCACACAGGTGTAATATATCCAGTGTAGGAGGGCCAGTTTGAAGGTGATTGGAGACTGTAAAGTGGTGACAAGGGAAAGTGTATTAAGGTAGCATAGAATGTTGATCTGTAAGATGACATTGGTGATCAAGAAGGGGAGGAGTGTGAGGGCAGCACCAAGGATCAAATGGTGGGAACTGGAAAAGGGTGATTGTGAGGTGGAGTTCAGGGAAGAGTTAAGACAGTCACTGGGTAGCAGTAACAATTTACTAACTATCTGGGTAAGTACAGCAGAGTTACTAAGGGAGATGACTAGAAAGGTGCTTGGTGTGACATGGATGGACACAAGGAGACCTAGTGGTGGACTGAGAAAGTACTAGACAGTATACAGGGAAAGAGGTTGGTGAAGAAGGAGTGGGAGTGTCTGAGAGATGAGGAAAGAAGACAGGAGTATGAGGAGATGAGGTGCATGGGAAAGAGAGAGGTGGCAAAGGCTATGGATGTGGCATATGAAGAGTTGTATGGCAGGTCGGACACTAAGGAGGGATGAAAGGACTTTTATCAATTGGCTAGAGAGAGGGACTGAGCTAGGAAAGATGTGGAACAGATAAGGGTGATAAAGGATAATGAGGGAAACGTACTCACAAGCGACGGGAATGTGTTGAGCAGATGGACAGTGTACTATGAGAGGCTGATGAATGAAGATAATGAGAGATAGTAGATGGGATGATGTGGGTATAATGAATCAGAAAGTGCAATAGCTTACCAAGGAGGAAGTAAGGATAGCTATGAAGAGGATGAGTACTGGAAAGCCTGTTGGTCCACATGACATACCTGTGGAAGCCTGAAGGTATTTAGAGGAAATGGCAGTAGTGTTTTTAACCAGATTGTTTAATGATATCTTGGAAAGTGAGAGGTTGCATGAGGACTGGAGAGAATGTGTCTGGGTATCGTTTTAAGAATAGAGTTGATGTGCAGAGCTGTAGTAACTACAGATGGATAACATTGATCAGTCACAGCATGAAGTTAGGTGAAAGAGTAGTGGCAGCTAGGTTAAGTAAGGAGGTGATGAGTAGTTGTCAGCAGTATGGTGTCATGCCAGGAAAGAGCACTACAGATGTGATGTTTGCTCTGAGAGTGTTGACGGAGAAGTACAGAGCAGGTCAGGAACTGCTTTGTGTCTTTCTGGACTTAGAGAAAGCATATGACAGGTACCTAGAGAGGAGTTGTGGCATTGTATGAGGAAGTCATAAGTGGCAGAGATATATGTAAGAGTGGTACAGGACATGTACAAGGGTGGTGTGACAGCGGTGAGGTCTGTGGTGGGAGTGATGGATGCATTTAAGGTGGAGGTGGGATGAGATCAGGGATCAGCTGTGAACCCTTTCTTATTTGCAATGGTGATGGACAGGTTGACAGGCAAGATCATACAGGAGTCCCTGTTGACTTTGATGTTTGCAGATGATATTGTGAACTGTATTGAGAGTAGGGAACAGATTTAAGAGAACCTGTAGAGGTGGGGATATGCTCTAGGGAAGAGAGGAATGAAGGTCAGCAGGACTATGACAGAATATCAGTGTGTGAATGAGAGGGAGGATAGAGGAATATCAAGGATGCAGGGAGTATAGTTGGCAAAAGCAGATGTGTTGAAATGATTGGAATCAATATTTCAGAGTAATGATGACTGTGGAGTTCAGGTGAAGAAAAGAGTACAGGCAGGAGGGAGAGGGTGGAGAAGAGTGTCAGGAGAGACTTGTGACTGACGGGTACCAGTAAAGTGAAAGGGAAGGTCTCCAAGAGAGTAGTGAGACAAGCTATGTCATATGAGTTGGAGACAGTGGCACTGGCAAAAAGGCAGGAGTTAGAGCTGAATGTGGCAGAGCTATAGATGTTACGATTTGTACTGGGTGTGATGAGGGTGCACAAGATTATCAATAGTTATATGAAAAGGTTAGCCCATGTTGGAAGATTTTGAGACAAAGCCAGAGATGGAAGATTACATCAGTTTGGACATGTGCTGAGTAGGGGTGCTGAGTATATTGGGAAAAGAATAGTAAGGATGTAGCTGCCAGGTAACAGGCAAAGAGGAAGGCCTCAGACAAGGTTCTGGAAGTGGTGGGAGAGGACATGCAGGTGGTTGGTGTGACAGAGCAAGATGCAGAGGACAGGCAGAAATGGCAGCAGATGATCCACTGTGGCGACCCCTAATGGGAACAGCCAGAGGAAAAAGAATGAGATGTTGTAATGTCAGCCTTCACAGATTTGCCAAGGATTTTCCAGACATAACACAACTCTATGAGTAAATGACTACAAATACGGGGCACACATATGGTCAGTGTGCATAACAATGAACACTTCCATGGTATGAGCTCAGTGTATGACATGCAGTTCAACACACACATCTGCAGCAGTACTTTACTATGCATATACCATGTATAGGTCTCTCACATTTCTAAGACAAGCAAGTATATCATAGTTGTATTCACAAGTAAGATATGGATATGTTTGACATCCCACTAGCTGGCCTAGCATTGTCACAGTCAGTACTGTTCAACACACACTCCAGTAGTAGTCATATGTGACCCATCCTTTCCTGGGGTGACTCAGGGGCCTAACCTACGATCTGTGTCACTACAAACAGACCCAGATGGCATGGCCATCGGTTCTGATCAGCAATATATCAGTACAGCAACTCTTGTTGAGACATATATGTTAAACTTCGTGTTTCCCATTCTTACATACCCCCCTACTGCAGCCCATTACACGCTTACTTGTTTGACATTCCTTTTTTTCTCCAAGTGTAGGTGGTTATATCCTAATGTGCTCCCCCCCCCCCCTCTCTCTCCCTCTCTCTTTTGTTTGCCTTACAAACACAAAGTGCAGGGTTTGATTCTCCCAAGGGATAATTGGCTAGGCTTACAAGGGCAGTTAGCCTAGTACTAATCTATGAACCTATGTAGGGTGTACATCTGTTTCGCATAGGCAGCAACTTGCCTTTTCTATGTAATGCTCATGAGCTGCTGATGGTCTGTAGTTTGAACACTGCTTGGTGACATGCTTAGCAGCTGAGTGTAGTTTCCCTGATGTGATGTTATGTCCACATATTTGTAGGATGTGCTGTTGCTTGGCCCCCCATTAGTGTTGTGTATTTCTGACACATCAGTTGGATGATGGGAGGATTTCAGTCACTAACTAGTAAGAAGTAATTGAGTGTTGGACTTGTGCTATTTCAGTTAATATATGTTAGGACAGACATGAGGGTGTTACTGCAGCAACTGTGTCAGCTTATCTACTCCAGTATTTCAGATATATCCCTATGTTCATGGATTTCACCCCCCCCCCTGTCAGGCTTGTTCCAGATTCATTGCACTAAGGGGTTCTGAGCCACCTCTCAACTGTCTGGATTGTTGCAGTATGTCCAGGTTTATTGCTCATATTTCTGGTCAATTCTACAAATTCATTATTATTATATCCCTGGTAAATCACTGTGAAGATCTGCAGATTTCTGATAGTAAATGATGACATAAATTTCAGTTTCAGAACTCACATCCTTCCGAACATGTATGCTGCAACAAACCCTGTCACTCTGGCAACATTCTACATTTATAAGGGCATTATTTAAAATATGTCCCTAGTTTGGGCCCATTGTCCCCCCATTTGGACAGCCTTTGGCCAGATTTCTTGCACCAAGAGTTTGAGGGGTATGGCTATGAGGTATGACTCCACTACATGTTATGAGTATATATATATATATATATATATATATATATATATATATATATATATATATATATATATATATATATATATATATATATATATATATATATATATATATATATTCTTTTTTACTTTTATAAATAAATATATATATATATATATATATATATATATATATATATATATATATATATATATATATATATGGTCTACTTTCTATCACTGAACTTCCGAATCACCGACACACAAGTTACCGACCCCAAACAACGAAAACACACAACACCGACAAACACCAACAACCCAAAACCGAACACCACTACACCGACACAAAAAGTCAACTACACATTGCACACAATAACATATCCACTAACCTTAACCTAAACCCTAACCCTAACGTCCGACACTACGCACACTTACCCAACCCGCACTCCTAACCCTAACTCACTTACCCACCCCTAAACCTCAACACCATCACTATCACACACTTACCCTACCTGCACCCTAACCCTAACTCACTTAACCCACCCCTAAACCTCAACACCGTCACTATCGCACACTTACCCTACCTGCACCCTAACCTAACTCACTTAATCCACCCTAAAACATTAAGCCCATCACTATCGCACTCACTCCACCACCCGCATACTAACCCTAACACACTTAAACCTTCCCTACACTACACTACGTCACTATCACACACTTACCTTACCGGAACCCTAAGTCCAACACTACCGCACACTCGCCTTTCCCACACCCTAACCTAAAATCCCTCACTATCGTACACTTACCTGTCCGCTCCCCAATCCTAAATCTTTCACTTTCACACACTTACCGGATCGCGCTCACACGCTGCCGTTGTCGGTCTTTCAGCTGTCAGGATATCGTTTTGATAACCTACCTGTTCGGTCATTCCGTCGGTCTTCCGGCTGTCGGTGACGTATGCCGGTTATTGTAGACCCATATATATATATATATATATATATATATATATATATATATATCTAGATATATATATATATATTTTATATGTATAGTGCAGGGTTTGATTCTCCCAAGGGATAATTGGCTAGGCTTACAAGGGCAGTTAGCCTAGTACTAATCTATGAACCTATGTAGGGTGTACATCTGTTTCGCATAGGCAGCAACTTGCCTTTTCTATGTAATGCTCATGAGCTGCTGATGGTCTGTAGTTTGAACACTGCTTGGTGACATGCTTAGCAGCTGAGTGTAGTTTCCCTAATGTGATGTTATGTCCACATATTTGTAGGATGTGCTGTTGCCTGGCCCCCCATTAGTGTTGTGTATTTCTGACACATCAGTTGGATGATGGGAGGATTTCAGTCACGAACTAGTAAGGAGTAATTGAGTGTTGGACTTGTGCTATTTCAGTCAATATATGTTAGGACAGACATGAGGGTGTTACTGCAGCAACTGTGTCAGCTTATCTACTCCAGTATTTCAGATATGTCCCTATGTTCATGGATTTCACCCCCCCCCCTGTCAGGCTTGTTCCAGATTCATTGCACTAAGGGGTTCTGGGCCACCTCTCAACTGTCTGGATTGTTGCAGTATGTCCAGGTTTATTGCTCATATTTCTGGTCAATTCTACAAATTCATTATTATTATATCCCTGGTAAATCACTGTGAAGATCTGCAGATTTCTGATAGTAAATGATGACATAAATTTCAGTTTCAGGACTCACATCCTTCCGAACATGTATGCTGAAACAAACCCTGTCACTCTGGCAACATTCTACATTTATAAGGGCAATATTTAAAATATGTCCCTAGTTTGGGCCCATTGTCCCCCAGTTTGGACAGCCTTTGGCCAGATTTCTTGCACCAAGAGTTTGAGGGGTATGGCTACGAGGTATGACTCCACTACATGTTATAAGTATATATATATATATATATATATATATATATATATATATATATATATATATATATATATATTCTTTTTTTACTTTTTATAAATATATATATATATATATATATATAGATATATATATTTTTATATGTATATATTATATTATGTATATATTTTTCCATATATATGCACCTCCATACATATATACATGTGTACATTTATCAAGAGAAACCGCTTGGTGTATGTACTTATCTTGCTGTCCTTTGCAGCCTTGGGGTTGGACAGTGGAAGTGTTGTACACAGTGCATTAGTACAACCTTCTTATGGCTATTAGAAACATTTCCTTACCTGGCAGACCTGTGGATGAAATTTCTGTTAACACTACCAGACTGTTTCTACACATACTCTTGGGTGAAATTATGCATACAGCTTACTACTACTCCCGGGTTTGGAACAGTGACTGCTTGTGCAAAAAGATACAGCAAGGCTGTGTTTCTACACAATGAGCTATTGAGGATTGATTGCTTGATTGCTTTCTGCCTAATACTCTCTTGGTTTGACAATCTGACCTTGTAATTCTGACATTCATGCATGGCAGATAGCTCTTGTACTTTGTATAATTACTTTGACATATAACAATCTGGAAAGCAATGGTTAACACTAAGAAGTGCTGTACGGGATACAGTAGACTAGTTTACAGATTACTATTCAGGGATCAGATCTTGGTGAATGGAAAATTTTATATAGTTAATCTCCTGTTTTACAGCTCTGCAATCTTTGTCAGATGAGCCTCAATTAATTCATGCTGTCAGAGCCATAGTTGCTGTGCAGAATCTGAACACATTTAGATTCATACCACCTCATACCAAAGTAAATACAACAGTCTCATTTTTTTTAGTTTTATTGAATGGTACTGGAACTTTTATTGATAGATATCCTGTACATCAGTATTACTCTGCTAATGTCTCATTTATTCATTGAGCATAGTACACATTTTAGCCTACTGGAGGTTGGCATTCTACTCCTTTCTAGTTATTTAACCTGAATACTGCAAGCAAGATTTGTACTCACCAGCTTCCCGGCACAGCCTTAGCAACCTGCAGGCATGGGTATCTACATTCACAGACCTCTCATCTGCAACTGTACAGGAGACAAATAAACAATTATGGATATCTATTGATCATATATACAAGCTGAACTTTGGAGAACACTATTTGATACTGATACTTACACACTTCTGGGACATTCTGTGCACATGGGTCTTGGGTCCACTAGTCCAAGAGCTCCCTCTTCCTATACTTGAGGTCAGCAAAATGGTGCCGGACCTGCTCACCAGTTGTAGGGATGCCAGTAGCACCAGTGAGATAATGTATGAGATGGTCCCAGGCCTCCACTTTGTATTGGGAGCCTTGCTGCTGGCCTTGCAGCAGTCTCTCCTCATAGTCTTTCACTTGGAGTCCAACCATGACCCTGGACTCCTGAATGCCCCAGCATTGCTCATGAAAGCATGAACCCTCTCCTACACCAGCCATAGTGCCTGCAAGGATGAGCTACAACTGGTTATGGCTGTATTCCCATTTGCAAGGCTTAAATAGAGACAAATTCCCACCCTTTGCCATCATTGGACCATTTTGAATATGCTGAATTAAACTAAGCAATGGGAAAACCTTCTTAGCTAAGGCTGGCAGTGCTTAAAGGGATAGATGTTGAGCACTGCTTACCAATGTGCAAATCAGCTTAGCTGGGCTGTTTATTGCTTAGCGTTTACATTTCAGCAATGCTTACACCAGGTTAGTATAGCTGAGCACTACTTAGCATTGCTAACATTTCATTTTATAATGTATCAGGATTGTGGGACTGATTCCTCATTACTGACATATTATAATTTTGTGTTTACCTTCCATGACATCCCCCTATGTGCTTTCATTAAATTAAGTTGCTGTATGACTATACAGTATGGAGCGCTTGTGTTTATATAGGGGTTTGACATCTTTTCAAGACTGACATTTTGCTTTTGGACCTGCTACACTACCCTTGTTGACAAAAACAGTTGGTACATAATTTAAGTTTACAAAAATAATTTTAGCACTACTTTCCCATAGAACAATAACTTGTCTGTGTTGGTACTCAAACCATGAACACCTGCATGTAAAGCCAGAACACTAACCACTACACTATTGCAGCTTGGAAATTTCACCTCTATATTTGCATTTATCTCCTAAGGGATGTTTAAGCTATGCCAAGCGGATGGCACGCATGCCTGCTTAGCTACGCTTAAACAGTCCTTAGGCTTGAAAAAAAGTTTATAATATTTTTATATTATTATGTTATATAAGTGAGTCTTGTGGCGTTCCGACAACTCATTGATTACTGCAGTCATGAAATAATGGCATTCATTTGGCTTTCAGACGTCTATCCTTCAGGAATTCCTGCTAATACATATCCTGTTATCTATCAACTTTATAGTGCGTGAGGGCAATTTTTCAGGTGTGTCCCTAATGTATTATTTATTCCCCCCATCATTTATGCCTTTGTTAACATGCACTGCTGTAATGGAATATTGGCATACATTTAGGTTCATAGTATAATAGGTTCATAGGTAGGTACTAGGCTATCTGCCTGAGGGCATTTATGGGCCTAGGCAGACTGTATCGGCCATCGCTGCCCCATTGATTAATTAACTGATCCTCTGTCAAGCAGAGCCAATGAAGTGATCCCAGAGGTGTATTTTCTGTTACCCATCCACTCGTCAATGTTTCTCTTGAAGAGTGTTGGTGAGGGGCTCTGCCTAATGTAGTTTGGAATTTTGTTCCAAAACATGGGGAGTCTCTGTGACAGGAATCTATCCCTCCAGCATGTTCTATTTATTGTTGTGGTGAGGTTTAGCTCACTAGAGCGCATGGCTTGCAGCGACTTGGATTTTTTTAGGTGGAGCATGTCCATCAATTCTGAGTTGGACATGACTTTGTAAGTCAGGCAGAGATCACCTCTGAGTAAGCGGTATGCCACTGAGTACAGCTGGAGTTTTTTCAGTTGAGCTGCATAGGAGATATGTCTGAGGCCAGTAATCCTCTTGGTAAGGTACTTTTGTGGTCTCTCCAGCTGTTGGAAGTGTCTTGTGAGGAACATCCCAAATGGGGCATTGTACTCTTTGGTGGGTCTGATGAGTGATGAGTAGTGGGTTACTATAACCTCTTTATTTCTAAATGCAAACCCTTTAGTAATTAGATGGGCCACATAGAAGGATTTCCTAACTACTTTGGCAATATGATTGTCAAAGGAGAGATTACTATCTACCTGCATCCCCAGATCTCTTATTACCTCTTCTGTATTAAGGGTGCTGCCACCTATGTGGTAATTCGTGGGTGTTTTGTTTTTCCCAAATGAGATGACTATGCACTTTTTGGCATTTATCTTGAGACCATGTCTTTGACACCAGGTGTCTGTCTCAGTAAGGCCCTTTTGGAGGATGTCTGTGTCAGCCAGAGAGTCAATTATGGCTCCCAGTTTGCAGTCATCGGCGAACCTGGTTAGCCATAGTCCTCCTGTGTTTGCCTGTACTTCTGAGAAGTATATCCCAAGCAGTAGGGGCCCCAGGACTGAGCCTTGCGGGACACCACTTGTGACTGGTTTAGAGTTGGACCTGGAGCCCGGTATTCTTACCATGTGAGTTCTGTCTGTAAGCCAGTTGGCAACCCATCTGGTGACGTAGGGGTTTATGCTCAGACTGGTGAGTTTTTCTGTAAAGCCCAAGTGGGGAATGGTGTCGAAAGCCTTGACGAGGTCAAGGTAGTCTGTGTGAACAACCTTTCCCCTCGTCTATGGCCCTGGTGACTATCTCAAAGAAGTCAACCAGGTTTAGTAGGCATAATCTGCCCTTAACAAAGCCGAACTGGGTCGGGTCAAGTGTTTGGAAGTTTCCAATGTTTTTGTTAATGAGTTCCATGATGATGTGCTCCATAGCCTTGCAGGCCAGGCTAGTCAGGCTTATGGGGTAATAGTTACCAGGGTCAGTTGTGGCCCCTCCTTTGTAAAGTGGAATAACCGTTGCTGTGCACCATTTTATGTGTATGTAGCCTGTGGAGAGGCTGAGACTGAACAGCGTCTTTAGGTGGGGGGTTAGTTCATTCTGTAGTTCATGCAAGACACAGCCTGGGACACCATCTGGACCCATTGACGCTGTGTTTTTGGCTTTTGAAAGGGCTATTTTCACTTCTGCATCTGTGATTTCTGGGACACTAGACTTTTCTGGTATTGTTGTGGGCCCTTTTGTGGGTGAGAGGGTGGTCAAATTTGCACAGAATCTATCTGCCAGGATGTTGGCAATATCAGTAGGTTCAGTATATTTTGTGCTATTTTACACTATTCAGTGCATATCTGCGCGTTGCCACTTCGATTCTTAACATAGCTAAAGAAGGCTTTGTGGTTATCTTTTGAATCCTTGGCTATTTTTCTTTCAAAGTTAGCCTTCGATGTTTTTATGAGGGACCTTAGTTTCTTACTGATACTGATCAGGGAGGTCTTTCCTCCTTGGGATTTGCTTTTTTTCTGAACTAGTTTCCTCCTTCTATTGTATAGCTTGTTTATGGCAGGGGTCCACCAGACTGGTTTCCTTCTCTTAGAGGAGTGAGTCTTGGTTTTGCTAGGGATGGCATGATCCATGCTTTTTTGTAGGTGCTCATAGAGAGCATTTGTATAGGTTTCTGCATCTTGGGCAGTGGTATCCTTTAGTGTGGGAGCTGTGAAACTTACTGCCTCTGTCTTAAGTAAGGTGAAGTTTGCTTTAGCAAAGTTTTTTACTGTGGTTTCCTTAGTTGGGTGTGGTGGTGGGGTGTGGACATCCAGAGTGTTTAGTTTATGGTCTGATCTAAACAGTGACGGGTTGACCTCTG
The DNA here is from genome assembly GCF_019279795.1 of Protopterus annectens. Classification (NCBI taxonomy): domain Eukaryota; kingdom Metazoa; phylum Chordata; order Ceratodontiformes; family Protopteridae; genus Protopterus; species Protopterus annectens. The sequence goes on along the minus strand of NC_056744.1, from coordinate 1,498,099,476 downwards.
GTGTGGAACATCTGTCGCCCATGTTTGTGATGACCAGGTCCAATATGTTTTCACTTCTGGTAGGGTAGTTTACCAGCTGATCCAGGGCATTTGAATTGATGAATTCCAGGAAGCGCTTGGCCTGGGAGTTTGTACTGGAGTAGTTTTCCCAGTTAATGGTAGGATAATTGAAATCACCCAATATTAGGGTGTTCGGTAGGACCTTCATGTTTTCCAGTGTCTTCAGATAAGTGGAGTGGTGGTCCTGGGTCATGGAGGGTGATCTGTAGCAGGCCACATTTTGCATTGCAGATTTGGTGGATGTTAGTTGCACATGGATGATCTCAGAGGTATCATGCTGTGCCACTAACCTGGAAGTGTAGGTATCCTTGTTGAATATGGCTACACCCCTTCCTTTTGTGTTTCAGTCCATGTTTTGTGGCTGAAACATGTGGTACAAGTTGTAGCCCAGTAGTGCTGGGGTGCTCTCTGGAGCCTTGAACCAGGTTTCAGTTACTGCACAGATGTCGACATTCTCCATACTGAGGAGTGCTTCGAGCGCGTGCATTTTGAGATTTAAACTCCTGGCATTGAGTAGCATAACCCTCAATTTTTTGTTAATTGTGCTGTTTATAGAGGTGGGTTTGACTTTTGAGCCTTGCCTAAAAAAGGCACTATAGGGGCAGCAAGACCCTTGGCCAGTACGCAAAAGCCTAGGAGTGACAGGTGCAAGCCATCTCTTGCAAAGCAATGCGGCTTGTTGAGCATGTCGTTCCAGGCTGACAGACACTGGATCCCCTTTGAATGACACCAGAAGCTTAGCCAATTGTTGAAATTGATCATTTTTTCTTTATAGTGAGGTATCATTCTTGATGAGGGCAGGATGATACTCAGGGTCAGGGTCATACCAGCCTGGGCTACATGATCAGAGAGCTCTTCCATGTCTCTTTTCATGTAGTCCAGGGAGGTATGTCTCAGGTCATTCACACTAACATGAACAATGACAGAGTTATATTTGTACTTGTTCTGGAGTGACCTAAGTGCTTGTGTTATGTGGCAGATTCTGGCTCCCGACAAGCAGCTAACAGTAACCTTCCACTTGTCCAGCCTAGTGAGTGGGACGTCAGTGTGCCTCACTATAGAGTCACCTATTACTAGTGTGTTAGGTTTGTTATTTTGCCTTAAGGGCTGTGATTGTGCAGCACACTGATTTTGTGTTTTATGTGTTGTCTGGTTTGTGACAGGAGGTGTCGGTTGTTTGGGTGTCTGCTTTGGAGGTCTCTGATGCTTTTGCAAGTTTTTATGTAGAGCCTCCAAACATGAGTTTGTGTATTTATGTGTATGTTTTGCCAGTCCTTGTTTAGTAGGTCTATGTGTGGCTGGAGGTGTGGTGCAGGTGTTAACCTTCTCCTCTTGACTGTCTGTTCCAGTCTTGGGTGAGACATCTTAGCCTCCAGTTTGACTGTATAATTGCATCTCTAGCATATGTTAGTGTTTTGTGGTAGGAGAGGGTTGTCTGTGTAAATGAGGCAGTTGTAACATTGCCTCAGGATACCCAGATTCACTAGATGGGCTGGAGAGTACAACTGAAATTGCCCTTTGGTCATGCCTGAATAGTCGGGTGAGCTGCTTAATCACTTGGTTGGTGAGGGGTGAATAAAGAGCCTTGCCCTGCTGGGCAATCAAGTGTTAGGGTATATTAGTGCTTCCTATTAGGTCTGAGCAAGTACTGGGCTGTAGGATGCTTTTGAGTGCTTAGGTTGAGAGTTAGACTAGTTTCAAAGGAAAAACTGAAGAGGAGACTTAGGGGAGATGGGAATAATTTAACCCTAGCTAACCAGCACTGCCCGGTTTCTATAGCGTGGAAATGAAAGAGATAGAAATTAGCCCAAAATGTCCAATAAACTACTAACTTCTGAGCTGGAACCATTCCTCCGGGGACAGATAGGCTGCTCAAAGCTCCCCTCTCGCACAGGTGAACAGAGAAACTTCCTTCTATCCAAGTAAGGTATGGGCACCTCAGAAACTTGTAACACAGCCCTGAATTCAGCACTAATCCACAAGGAAAATGCCAGCTGGTGATGAAGAACACAGCTTTATTGTGCAAACCAAATATACGATAAAACTTTACTTTGAAACCACTAAGATACAAAGTCCATGAACTACAGGATAACCAACAGCATAAAAACAAGAATTGTCTAAAACCAGTTAAGCGCTTTCACCCCCAGTCTGGGGACTTCTTCTGTATTCTTCATCACCAGCTGGCGTTTTCCTTGTGGATTATTGAGTTTGTGGATTTTGATTTTTATCTGAATTCACACTAGCCTGAAAACTGGAGTATACTAGCTTAGAAAGGCAGTAAACAATGATTTTTTTTTTTTGTTTTGTTGAAAAGATAAGACAAAAACAGTAAAAAATACACTTAAAACAGCTTTAAATGACTACAAACGATCAGAAAAGGCTATTGCACTTTAGTGTGTAGCCTACAACAGTTAAATTATTTAAACAAAAAATGACTTTTTAAAAGTGCAGGCAGTCAGGTAAGTACAATATGTGAATAAAACAAGCTTTTAAATCACAATAAATGCTGGAAAATCAGCGTTTAGGCAGAAAACAGTTAAGTGCAGCAAGAAAGTACAGAAAACTGATACTTAATCACTCCAAAGTCTCTCTTCTAAGCTAGAAGGCTTGTATCAGTTTAAGACTTTCTAGTGCTTCCCAGTAGGTTAATTACAGGAAAGATGGGAAACAAGCTAAGATGTGGTCTTTTAAACCAGAAAGTTGAAAGAGATGGACAAACTGACCAAATGGTCAATAAACTACAATTTCTGGGCCAAGAACCACTCCTCTTGTGGTAGACAGGCTTCCTAGTGCTTACCACTCCCACTGATAAGCTAGAAGGCTTTCCTCCAACACAGAAGGGCTTGTGGGGCTCAGAAGCTTACCAACAGTCCTGGATACAGCAAGTCTGTATCTGGACTAGGCTAGTTACAGGAAAGGTGGGAAACAAGCACAAGTGCAGCTTTTAAACCAGAAAGTTGAAAGAGATGGAAAAAACTGCCCAAACGGCCAATAGCTACAATTTCTGGGCCAGGAACCACTTCTCTTGTGGTAGACAGGCTATCTAATGCTTACCACTCCCACTGATAAGCTAGAAGGTTTTCCTCCAACACAGAAAGGCTTGGTGGGGGGCTTAGAAGCTTACTAACAATCCTGGATACAGCAACTCTGTAAACAGACTAGGCTAGTTATAGGAAAGGCAGGAAACAGGCACACGTGTGGCTTTCAAACCAGAAAGTTGAAAGAGATGGAAAAAAAACTGCTCAAACAGCCAATAGCTACAATTTCTGGGCCAGGGACCACTCCTCTTGTGGTAGATAGGCTACCTAATGCTTACCACTTCCACTGATAAGCTAGAATTCTTCCCTCCAACACGGAAAGGCTTGGGGGCTCAGAAGCTTACAAAGAGTCCTGGATACAGCAAATCTGTACCTGGACTAGACTAGTAACAGGAAAGGCAGGAAACAAGTGCAAACACAGGCTTTTAAATCAGAAGGTCGAAAGAGATGGAAAAGCTTCCCAAACGGCCAATAAACTATAATTTCTGCGCCAGAAACCACTCCTCCTGTGGTAGATAGGTTACCTAGTGCTTACCACTCCCACTGATAGCTAGAAGGCTTCTCTCCAACACAAAAGGGCTTGGAGGGCTCAGAAGCTTACCAACGGTCCTGGATACAGCAAATCTGTACCTGGACTACACTAGTTACAGGAAAGGTGGGGAACAAATGCAAACACAGGCTTTTAAATCAGAAAGTAGAAAGAGATGGAAAAACTGCCCAAACGGCCAATGAACTACAATTTCTGGGCCAAAACCCACTCTTTCCATGGTAGATAGGCTACCTAGTGCTTACCATTCGCACTGATAAGCTAGAAGGCTTACCTCCAACACAGAAAGGCTTGGGGGGATCAGAAGCTTACCAACAGTCCTGGATACAGCAAGTCTGTATCTGGACTAGACTAGTTACAGGAAAGGCAGGAAACAAGCTTAGATTTTTTTTTACAGAAAAGCAGCTAAAACAGCAGTAAATACAATTCAAATTGCAGTACAGGCTAGCACCCTTGAGTGTGTAGCAATATTACAGCAAATACAGTTTAAATAAATACAATTAGATTAACAAATGACTAAAAAACAAGTCCAGAAGGCAGTAAATTAGAAGGCTACTAACAAGCAGTAATAAGTGCAGAGTAGGAGTGACTGAACAGATAACAGCACGCAGAACAGCAACTAAGACAGTTACAGTAAGAGAAGTTGAATAAAATATATATATTTTATTTATTTATTTATTTATTTTTATTTTTTGAGGGAGGGAACAGAGTAGGACTTTCAAACTTTCAGGCTTCTACCCTTCTGTAATTCATGCTAATGCATCACCTGTTCTCTATCAACTTTCTATGTTTGTGAGGGCTATATTGTGTTTTGTCACTTTTGGGGATTTATCCATCATTATGTGTGCATTTGCACACATTTCCTGCTTTAACAGGTTGCAGAAGTGTCGTACGGCACTTTAGCAATGCAGGTTGTGTGTCACAGAACCTGTCACACACCCTCTGCATTGCTTTCTTGTTTCCAATGTTTATTTCAGTATCCACAGACACTGAAATAATCATTATTTCATTTCAGTGTCTGCTGGCAATGAAATACTTGCATAATATTAGAGTAAATCCTTAATATTATCCCACTTTGGCATAGAAAGTGCTGTACAGCACTTTCTCAGTCCAGGGGGCATATTTAGTGTCTGTGCACTACTTGGACATGCCCCTTCACTTGTTCACAGTCCGTGTCCATATAGCAAGTACAGCAGCCTGCCTTCATGAATATTTAAGGTGCTGCTGTGCTAAATGGACACGAACACGAACCACTCCGTGCAAGAATACTCTTATTCTTGCACGGATTTTGTTATATCCAGGGGTAACTGTATTCCCCTGCACTTATGTACGAGAAGAGCTGTGAAACTATTTTTTTTTCTTATTCTCACTAGTTACTCTTACATATTGTATTCCTGTTCAATATACTCAGCAGACATGTTGTGAAACTGGTTCAACATCTGCTCACCAATTATTAACCCAGACTGCTCTACATTAGATAAGTAATCATTCACACAAAATGTGCTCCTGTGTAATAAGGTATCCAGACAGGCTGTGAAAGTGGTTGCACAAGTTCTCACCAGTTGTTCACACAAACTATGTTCCTGTATACTAGTCTTCACAGACAGGCTGTGAACCTGGTTGTACATGTGCTCTCTAGTTATTTGCTCAAGCTGTGTATTAAGCTCCTCATACAGATTCTGAAACTGATTTTACATGCTCATCGGGTATTCACACAATCTGTATTCCTGCCACTAAACTGATTTCCTGTGCAAGCAGGATGTGAAGCTACACAGTAGCTCACCAGTTATTTATATAGATCATGTTCTTGTGCATTAAAATCTTTAAACAAGTTGTGAAACTGATTCCACATGAGCTCCCTAGTTATTCAAACTGTGCTCCAATGCACTAAAGTACTCAGACAGGCACTGAAACTGGTTGTACACCTACTTACCAGTTATTCATATAAGCTGTTTTATTGTGAGTGAGGTATTCACACAGGCTGTATAAGTAGTTGTACATATAGACAACAGTTGTACATGCAAGCAATTTCCCTTTTACATTTAAGGACCACATATGGGTTGTAAAACTATGTTCCTGTGTACTAAGGTACTCTGACTGCAAAACTGATTCTTCCATGTTCTCAAGAAATTACTCCCACTATGTTCTTGAGAACTAAACAAGTTGTGAAATTTGATCTGCGTGAGATGAATGTGGTCTGTGCTCAGGGTATATGAAAGGTGAAAGATGGGAAGCAGCTGGATCTACAGTCCATTTCACTTTACACTGAAATAGAAGTAAATGCCATCTGCCTGTGAAGACTAACACTTTTCCCAATGGGTTTTCTTTCTTTATGCAGATGGTACAGTTACAGGTGTTGAATCCTCAGTCTGTAGTCTTGGGCAAGATTTTGGGAGCCGAGTTGGCAGTTGTTCTTCCAATAATGACCAGCTGAAAGAAAACTGTCCATCTTTCCATTACCTACCGAAGCCTCTTAATCTACTCATAATTACTTCTACAACTGCCACTTGATTAAACAGATTATCCCTTAAATATGAGGGAATTACCCTAATTTCCAAGCTAACTACTGCTAACCATTGTTACTTAAAATAAACCTCCTGCAAACCCTCACTACCATAGTTTAATCAGTGCCCACCATTATTATTCATACTAAACCTACTGCTTACTATCAAAACACAACAAACAGCCACTGCCAACATCACAGTACTTGGTAAGGCCACAGCCAAGGCTGTTCATTGGTGCTCTGTTTTATATGTCACCTTGCTTACCAAGGAGAAGCAGCAGATGTACCTGCATTCCAGTTCTACTCTTTCGGGATTTATTCGGTCATCTGTCCAGAACCTTTGTTTTCCAGAAACCTAAGTTCCTTTACCACAGTACAACACTCTTTGTTGACAAAGTCATCAAGGACAGCTGGACTGCATATCTTTGTCATCTTATGATGGTTGATTTCTTAAAGCACTTAATGTTACCTTTGCTTGTGTCTTTGTCACAGGTTGCTCATAACTTCTCTGCTTTTCGTACCAGTCCGCATTATACAATTTGAGATTTCCTCCTGCTCTGTCTGCTCCTCCATTTACTACCTGTCGAGTGTTACATTCCCCTTTCTAACTTCAGACTGTGTTCTGTATGACTTTTCTTATTTGTTTATCGGGACACAAGTCTTTTTCCAGCAGTATTTCTCTAATCTTTCTACTTTCAGGTTCTGCAAGGGTTCTGCATCTGTCTAACACCTCTCTAAGGGAACAATTCAAGCATAAAACTTGTCTTTGCACCAGATATCCCCATATGTGTAAGTGAAATATATTTCTGAAATGTCTACTGTTTCTAATTGCACTACTGCTTAATCTGGAAATTATTTAATTCCATACAAAGTTTTAAGAATATTTTACTCTGTAGAGAGTGTTAACTTTGTAGTGATATTTTATTTTGCACTCTCCGAGTAACACTTCCATTGTTTACTGTAGCATAAGCTGGACTTTTTCTGTTGTCACTGCTCTGTTGTAACTCCTAGAAAGAACACCATTTCTACTAGCCTGTTTTTACCAAATACTAACCAGGTAAATAAAACACATAAGTACCATGTTCAATCATGGCCTCACCTCAGGCTATGTGCCTAAAGAATGGCACACAGCAACAGTTATCCCACTACATGAAGGCAGTGCCACCACAGATCTTGGAAACTACTGCCCTATTAGCCTGATGAGCATGGTCTGCAAGGCCATGGAACATATCATCTTGGAGCTTATAAACAAAGATATAGGTAACCTTCAAACCCTGGACCCCACTCAGTTTGGGTTTGTAAAAGGTAGATCATGTCTATTAAACCTGACTGACTTCTTTAAAGCAGTCACTAGAGCAGTAGAAGAGGGCAAGGTAGTGCACACAGCCTATCTTGACCTCACCAAGGCCTTTGATACCATCCCCCACTCTGGAATTATAAATAAACTCACTAAACTGGACATAAATCCTTATGTCACAAGATGGGTGGCCAACTGACTCACTGACAGAACCCACACAGTAAAAGTAGCTGACTCCATGTCCCTCTTCAGACCAGTGATGAGTGGAGTACCATAGGGTTCGGTTCTGGGTCTTCTCCTGTTCGGCATCTACTTCTCTGAAGTGCAGGCCAACACAGAAGGTCTTTGGCTAACAAAATTCACAAATGACTGCAACCTGGGAGCCACAATAGAATCACCTAATGGTGTAGATATTCTATAAAATGGTCTCACAGAGACAGATGCTTGGAGTCAAAAGTCATGGCCACAAGCTCAATGCCAAGAAGTGCATTGTCATCCCCTTTGGGAAAAACTCAGTACCCATGAACTACCACATAGGCAGTAGCTCACTAAACACTGAAACTGTGATAAGAGACCTCAGGACACAGGTGGACAGTAGTCTTTCCTTTGATAACCACATTGCCAAAGTAGTCAGAAAATCCTTCTACGTAGCACACCTCATCACAAAAGGATTCTCCTCTAGAAAAAAGGAGGTCATTGTTCCTCTCTACTCTTCTGTCATCATACCCATTATGGGGTACAATGCCATGTTTGGCATGTATCTCACAAGACACCTACAACAATTGGAAAGGCCACAGAAATACCTCACTAAGAGGATTACTGGCCTCAAACAGATGGCATACGCAGACCATCTCAAAAAACTCCAGCTCTAGTCCATTGCATATCACCTACTCAGAGGCGACCTCTGCCTAACATATAAAGCTATGTCAAACCCAGAGCTGCTGGACATGCTACACTTAAAGAAATCCCAATCTCTCTGAACCACACACTCCAGGGACCTAAACCTTGTCACCACAATAAACAGAACATGCTGGAGGGATAGATTCCTGTCCCAGAGACTTCCCAAACTCTGGAACAAACTATCCATTCATGTCAAGCAAAGCTCCTCATTGGCCCTCTTTAAGAAAAATCTTGACGACTGGATTGCAAATAGAAAATTCACCCCAGGGATCACTTTTGTGGCACTGCTTGACAGGGGCACAGGAAAATAATTTTCTTGGGTGGGAAAAGCCAGGGAACCTTTTTGGCTAGGCTTATATAGGCCCCAGGGCTGATAGCCTAGTACTTACCTATGACCCTATGAAGCTATGTTGCATAGATTCTCTGACTCAATTACACTAAGCCTCCCTCAAACCATATACAAATCCTGTAGCATTCTTTAGATATATATATATATGTGTGTATTAAATATATTTGAAAACATTAATGAGAATGGAACAGCATACAGCATTGCATGCTTACAAAGGGGTGAGTGAGACACTTACTATGCACACTGTCTTCATTGCCATTCTGTGCTGATATACAAGGTTTGCCTATTAATATTTATTGTGATGTGTTTAATGTGATCATTCTTTGTCAGCATTCAGTTCTCTTTATAAATATATGTTACTAATTTTAAATCAGTCTTTATGAGCAGATGACTGTTGCTGCTTCCACCAGTGTCCACACAACTTGATTATTCCTTTACCGCTATCTTCTGTGTCATAGTCATCCCCACACCTAGACAGATAGAAGGTATTCCACATCTGATGTTAAATGAATACCCCCTCCCCCAAGTGGTATGGGAAATAGCATTCTGCCTTGCCTTGCATCTGACTTATGCCATCATATAATTTGGCTCTTCTTGGATTGTACTTATGCAACCCACTGCATTAATCTCGAGAAGTACTTGATTCCAGGCCTTTGTCCTCTCAGTTTCATTGGTACACCTTTACCAAATAGAAGTTTCCCATATGTCCTTAGTGCTGCCATGAGGACACAATTTTCTTGTGGCTGAAGTTATCCTTTCTCTGCTTTGTTCCCCTATTTTTTCATCATTACTGCATGTTAAAAATGGGTACAGTCGTGCAGTGACAAATTTTGTATGTAATCAGTTTTTACATTGAAAAACACTGACTGAGTCTACCTGCCACCAACAATAAAAATACTAACACAAACAATTTAATTATATACACAAATCTAAATATAGCCATGTAAAACTGCAATATGTTAATTGCAGTTCATACAGATAATGAAAACAATCAGTTTTATCACAAAATGCATCCTCTCTTGTCTTTTTTATATTGGAAAAGGTTAAATATAACCCGAGAGATGGGGATTGGACTAATTTTTTACTGATGAGGGAGTTGTTTTGGCTAATGACTTTGAATGCTGACTAACCTCAAGGTATTAATGACACTGTCTCAATAACACATATGTTGAACTATAAGCAAATGAATGTTGAATAGTTGCACTTACATAATACATCATGCAACTCCGCTATATAAGGAAGCATGCCTTGCTGCATTTATTCATTCTGATGAAGTCTGTATTTTGAATAGATGAAAGCACTTAATCTTGTTAATTAAAGGTTACTGTGTTGAAATGAATTTGCCTGGTGTTTTATTCATCTGTGGATTGGCAATTTTGGGACATTTTGAACTACATGCCAATTTAATTATTACAAACTTGTCAGAGTTTCTAGGATCACTTTGCAGCAGCTACCTTCTCACAGTAGTAGGCAATGTTCTTTTAAATGTATCCACTGATAGAATTTCAAACATTTTGATTTTACTGTTGGTATCAAGTTTTATCCACAGTTTTAAAATATGATTCATAACATGATCTGAGCCCTTGCTGGTCTGTCGGCAATGACAGTCTAATTGTAGAATTCAGTGGTAAAATTTTATAGTTTGTTCTTGAAAGTTATCCTAACCCTAGCTAATAGTTTTTTTTGAGTTTACCACAGTCTCAGTTCCCAGTCCCTTCCATGTCCATATATGTGTGTTTTAATACCCCTCTTGTCAGCTGGGATAACAATGTTTTTGCCCATTCTGATCTCTATCAGTTTTCTTGCTAACCTCATGTTCAAATGCAACCAGACAGTTTCACACTTTATCCACCTTACTCATTTTTTATGGTAGGCATACCTCTGGTGTTAGCTAGTAGGTTAGCAAGTATGGCCAACTGTCAGTGTAGCTGGACTATTGTCAAGTCACCATTTGAGGCTTCACAACTATTCTCGACATCTATTATTGAAGGGTAAATGTCAGCACACTGAGAAATGGCAGAAATAAAATATTGTGATTTGCATGCCCGAGACTGCAGCAAAGTGCAGTCTTATTATCAGTGTACCAAATACAGCAGCATAATGTGACACCATCACTGCTAGGAGAAAGCAGACAAATGGTCTGTCTTCCTGAAATCATGCACCGTCTAGAAGAAAATCAACATCTAGCAGACAGCATCCAAATTATGAAGGATGTGGTTCTCCTTGGATTCTACCTCCGGAAGAAAAAGGGACTGAGAGGGATGGAGAGAGAGTGAGACAGACAGACAGAGATGGATTCACTAGCTGAATTAAAGCTCAAATACAAATGCTAGAGGGAATCAAGGCTCAATCCTCAGTGACACCTAGCATTTATTGGACACCAAACAGTGTTCATGAGATAGCATAGCTCATAGATCTATCTAGAAGAAGTAATGGCTACCAGGAAAAAGATGTTCCAGGAGACCATCTTCAGATACACTTAGCCAATGAGCTCAGATGGGGAAACGTGGTCATATCCATCATGAAATTCAGCTTCCAAAGTGTCAAAGAACATTGGCAGAAAAAATAATTGATGGTCTTTTGGTTTTCAAATACAGTTTTACCATCTATGCTAAGCTTAAGTCCTGCCTGAACAAGGGTGCCAGAACCACATGGCGAGGGGGGTGAAAATCCCCCCAATTTAAATAAAATCATGAACTGTTTGTTTTGTTTTTAATAAAGAATGCTGTGCCTGTCTGCTCAGGAAAGAGACATCAGTGAAAGTGTAGTGTGTGTGTGTGTGTGTGTGTGTATGAGTGTGTGTGTATGTGTGTGTGTGTGTGTGTGCGTGTGTATGTATGTGTGTGTGTGTGTGTGTGTGTGTGTGTGTGTGTGTGTGTGTGTGATTGTGTTTGTCCATTTGTCTGCAAGTGTTTTGTTAGCAAGTTGTTATGTACATGTCTTCATGAGTGCATGTATGCAAGTGTTCACAAATGTGTGTATGGAAGTGTTCATAAGTTGGTATATACATATGTTCACGAGTGCATGTATGCAAGTGTTCATGACTGTGTGTATGTGAGTGTGTGTGCAAGTGCATGTGTATATGCAAGTGAGCATGAGTCCATGTATGGGAGTGTGCATGAGTACGTGTATGCATGCATGAGTGCGTAGAGGGTTCAGACTCAAGGGAGGTTGCTCCAGATAACATCATTTTTTTACTTTACAGCATGTTTCAGAGGCATATTACTCAACCTCTTAGCTCAAGAAATGTAGACAAAGCCTAAAGTAATGAGGGCGGACCAAAAATAGGGAATGATTTTAAATATTCCTCTTATAAACTTAGAAAGTTAGTAGAATAACAGGATTTGTGTTTGCATCTATTTTATGAAATATACAAAGTCTGAAACTCAAATGTATGTCTTTATTTAGTGACTTCAAACCTCAGTGAATTGCAAGAAAATATTAAATTTTATGAGGAACCGATATGAGGCAAAAATCTGGATAGTTGAGAGGTATGATTAGAGGAGTTATACTGCTACTGATTTTGCAGCACAGGTACAAGACAACTGCCATGGAGGGAAACAGATTTTGTCATTATAACATATAACCTTCACATAGCTATTCAGTGAAATATTAATTATTCATTTTATTACAATATTCCTGTTTTTTGGAGGTAGAAGCTAGCAATATAAAATTCAGCAAATATTACTCAACAAGTACATTTCTGTGCCAATTCATGCTATCAAGAACCCAGCTCTTTTTTATTGTGAAGCAGCAACTTTATGTGATTATAATACACCAGTACATGGGAAGGGTGCTGGGTTTGACCACAAAGAACAATATTTTGGAGTGTTTAGTGCTGCACAGTCAACAAACTTTTATCTGAATAATTGTCAATACATAGTTTGGTATATCTCAAGGATCATTACTCATAATCCTTAGCTAGTAGAAATTACTCACATGGTTTGTTTTCTTTTATATAAAGGTGTAAAAACGTTAACTAAGCAGCCTTTGCCACAACAGGAGGATGGTAATTTGCCTCAGACACAGGTGAGATACTCCCGTGGCGAAGCTGGTTCCTCAGAATTCTCATGACAGCATGTTACCTGAATCTCCCATTCAGTGATTCTTTTTAGGTTCATAGATTACTACTAAGCTAACTGCCCTTGCAAGCCATTTTAAGCCTAGCCAGTTATCCCTTGTGAGACTAAAACCCTGCACCTTATGTTTGTAAGGCAAACATCTTAACCATTAGGCCACCTTTTCCTGAACTATTTCAAGAATGTGCAAGCGTATTCAATGCGAGAGCACTAAGATTTCTCAGTCCCCCAGAAAATACTATCAGCTGTTACAGAAAGAATTTCCAGAGCCTTCACCCATTTCCCCAGTTCTGTCAGCTCTGGAGGAAGTTTGTGTCACTTGCTGCAATTCCCTGATACTCAGCCTGCTGCCCCTAAAAAGGTAAATGGAATGTAGAAAGTTCCTCAGCCGTTTAAGTTTTTTACATTCTTCCCAAACAAGACACAGCATCTAGATCTTTAGGTAATCCAGCTACTGACAGACATTTAACTCTAATCTTTCCCCTTCTGACATGGATGATAAAACAATTTTTATGTCTGAAGGAAAAGTTGTTTGCTTCTGCAACGTTAATTTGTAGAATTTTGAATTGTCAGGTTTGTATGTAAAACTTTATTCTGACTAATTGTGAAAATGTAAGGAATATTTTATCTGCAGTTCCGTCCTGTGAGGAAAATCTGCTTTATGTAGTTTTTTGCTTTCAGGTCAATACAATAAAGTGTGGTTATAACTGTAGATATCACATCCAGTGAGGTTGCCACTGGTACTCTGTTGAAGAGGTTTGTTTGGCTTCATTCTCAGAACCTCCTAGAGGATGTAAAAATTATATTATAAATTACATTTGGGTAGAAATTTTGGTCCCACTGCTGCAAAGGTTATCAAAATGTGATAAGATTATGCTGATACAGGGAATCTCAATTGTTTTTATCCTTCCTTCTCTAAATTTTCCAAGTTTTTTTTCTCCCTTGTCCAGCTGTGCCTATAAACAAAACAGTCTCAGTAATATGCTGGTAAGCAGACATTAAAAACAATGATGGGGAAGTTCCCTAAAAGAAAGCAGGAAACTCCCCCAGAACAAATGATAATAAGTCAGAATGACTATGTAAGGGGCCTTGTCCCCCCTCTCACCCTGACAATCTCTTATCCATTTCAGAAAGTCTGAATCTGCATTTCTCTCTTTGGCAACAGGCTGTTCAGCTAAATGGGCTCTAATACTGATTCAGCAGGGGTGCAGATGGCAGTGGAAAGAGGTCCCTCCTTTGCAGGGAATTATTCCACATCCACCACACCAAACCCCTCTATTCCCTCTTGTCCTACAGCACATGCTTTATTAGAGTGGTAATAGAAATAGTTCCTCTTTCCCAGTGGCAAAGAGATTTTCATTCAAGAATGTTTCTGATGCCAAAGCCTGGAGATCAGTTATGGTCTTTTTTCTTAAACCAGTTTGTGATAATGCCCAAGTTCAACATGCTTCCACAACACAATCTCTTAACCCCTTCTTCCCCATTTGAGATTTTTTTGGTAACCTTAGATTTAAAAGATGTTTATCATCACATTCCAATCCATTAAGGTGATTATTAAGGTTTCATGTGTCTGGATCACATTATCTATTCTCTGCCTTACACTTTGGGTTATCCACTGCTCCAAGAGTGTTCACAAAGTGTCTAGCTTCAGTTATAGCACATTGCAGGCTAGAGGGTATCAACTTTTTTCCACATTTAGATGACTTGCTTATCTATCTATGCAAACTCTTTCTCAAAGTGTCAGGAATCTCTCTCTCTCTCTCTTTGGTGAGAGATCTCTTATGTAGGATGGCATTCTAAAAGAACTTCAGTACAAAAAGCTTTTTTTCTTACACAGAAAAGAAAATAGATCCATATTTAGATCTATTCCAGTTTTTTTCCCCTGGTCCCTCTGGTGTTTCTCAAACAGTAACTATCGACTGGCAGTTAGCGATGTCTTCTGCAGCTGTTGGAGTTCTCTTAGGGGTCTATATTTACCTTAGAATGGTCAATTCAGCAAACCTCCAGTCATCAAACATAAAGCATTGAATGTTCACTTCAGTGAACATTCACATCAGCAAATGTTTTACCCAGGGAACGGAGTTAGTTGGCCAGCATCAGGAAATTTGCCCTTTTTCCCACTGTAGTGCAATCTTGGAGTTGGTATATATAAGTTGGAGGGCTCAGCCGCCCCCACATTGGATTTGATATAATGAGGTGTGTGTGACAGTCAGAATGTTGGTCAACTAACTCTGTTCCCTGGGTAAAACCTTTGCTGATATGAAGTGAACGTTCAATGTTTTATGTTCAGTGAATGGAGGTTCGCTGAATTGTCCATTCGATGGGAAAACATAGACCCCCCCACAGTGGGCAAGGGAAGGAATACCTCAAGATTCTGAGTCTCATGGCAACTATGATTCTTGTGATACCTCTGGCAAGACTCCACATGAGAAAGATACAATGGTAACTGCAATACACCAACAAATTCAGAGGAAGACACAAGAGTAGTAGTAGTAGATATCCATTTTCGTATTCGTATTTTGGAACATCTAGGTGACATAAGGAGGGGAAACTTAGAGAGCCCTGTGGCTGCACATTTTTGCAGCATACACAATGGTGAGAATGATAGTTTCAAGTTTAGTGTGTTAGCCAGGCCTCATTCAAATAGAGGAAATTACAAAGTAGTTTTGAGTAAGTTAGAACAAAGGTTCATCATTGAGTATCATACCCTATTTCCTAAAGGAATGAACTTAGAAATTTAATGGGTATTAATGATATTCTGTTTTCATCAAATGATTTATCATGTATTAAAATTGAAGTTTTGTAACATTGATATTTTATAGTGATCAGTTGTTATATGCATGTACATCTGAAAGAATTTATTGTATTGTGAAATTCATTAATTAATATTTGGAGTGTTTAGTTTACAGTTCATATTTTGTAATTAATATTTATAAAATTCGTAGATTAAGTAAAAGAAAAGGAAAAAATGTGTTTGTAAAAAGTTTAAGAGAAATGTTTCCTTCCTTGAAATATATTTCAGTGGTGAATGAGTTAAATTATTTGATATAATGATGTTTAATTGATTGATTGAAGTTTAATTAATTAATTAAAGCATATATAAAAAGGAGACTGAAAATGCAAATATATGTCCCATTGAAGGCGAAAAGCTGAGGTACCAGGACAGAAGGAATAAAATGGATATCTACTACTACTACTCTTGTGTCTTCCTCTGAATTTGTTGGTGTATTGCAGTTTCCAAGTGCTGAAGTTTGTCTTTACTAGTGTTCGAAGAAAGATACAATGGTATCTGAAGTCTCTTGACTCTCTTTGGTCCCAGCAACAGCTCCCATTATCTTTATAGATTCCAGTTCTGCGATGTTAGGGAAGAGCAATCACTTGATAGAGACATCAAATAACCTGAATTCAGGTCTCTTCCTCCCCCTCTCAAAACACTCACCACAGACACCTTGGACTTTAGTGTTAAGGGGAATAAAAGTGCAAGGTATCTGGGAAAACAAGAGACAGACACACGCACATAAATGTAAAAGAGACGATTGCCCTTATCAATGCACTTAACTCTCAAAATCACCTTTGGTTCACAGGACCACTTCAAGTTGTTATAGACAATACCACAGTGATGTGGTACATAAACAAGCAAGGGAGAACCTAGTCTTATCCCCTATGCAGACTAGCCATGTTATCACAGGGTACAGCTTTACAACAGAATCACACTGTACTTCCTACATTCTATTAGAGCAAAATTGTATGGTAGACAACCTGGGCAGGACAAAGGCAGACTCTAATGAATGGAAACAAGATCGGGGGGGGGGGGTCTTCCCAATGAACAATCAGCTGACAAAATTGTGCTCCAGAACTTCATACAAGAAGGCCTGGAAGACAGATGCCTTTTCTTTTCCTTGGACAGGAATATTCCTATATGCTTTTCCACTGATATTCAAGGTAATTCTGAAGATTCAGAAGGAATCCCTTAGTATCATTGTGGTGATTTCCTTCTGGATCATGCAACAGTAGTCCTTCCTTCTTTTGGAATTGGCCAGGGGCAGTTACCAATTATCACAAGTTTCCTCACAGACTGGATATAGTCACACAAAGATAAGTATTAAAGGGGGAATTTGGAACATATTTTTTTGGGAGTACAATGAGTTGATAGACTTTAAAAATTCCCTGCAGACTACTCTATCCAAATCACTGGGTAAGCAAATTGGTGTAACTAAGGAAATGATTTTTTGAGCTGTGATACAGACTTGGAGTTGCTTAGACATAGTAAGGCCTTGCTGAGTTTAGTTCTTGTGGCTTCCAAAAAAAATAATTACTAGAAAATGGAAATGAAATTCCAAACCAGCTGTACTAGAAGTAGTGAATGTGGTAACAACTGGAAGTGGGGCCATAAGAAAGGGGTAAGAACAAATTACATAGAAAAACTGGGAATTGTGGGAATAATGCATGCAGAATAATGTTTTGAACGAGGAATTAGGTTTAAGGGAAGGCAGGAATTGAATGAGCTTTGTAATGTTTGGCTGACAATATATTATAAGTGATGTATAATGTTTGCAACAGAAAATATGCCATATGCTTTGTTTTCATTTATATAAATGTATGGTTGCCTATGTTATAAGTTATAATTTAATAAAGATGTTCCATGTTAAAAAAAAAAAACAGGGACATACATCCCATCCCCAAACAACTTTAACTGAATGTCTGGATGCTGAGTTGTAATACCCTTTAGGCACCTGTTTACTGAGGATGTGTAGGAGGTACTAATGGAGGCAAGAAGGCCTTTTACTAGAAAATCTTATATTAACAAATGAAAAGGGTTTTCTAGTTGGTGCCAAAACATAACCAGATCCCATTTAGAGTAGTGTTTCTCTTGTTTTACAATATTTGTTTGAGCTGCTTTCCTATCGCCCATCTTACTTCTCTGTCAAGGTTCATTTGTTTACCATTTCAGCATGTCTGCCCATGGATCCCCCTCCTTCAAGACATTACTATATTAAAATGTTTTTGAAAAGGGGTTTCCATAAGACACGTCCAAGAAAACCAGTGGCTCTTTCTTGGAACATTAATTTTGTTTTAGAGAACCTAAGACTTGCTCCTTTTGAACAGCTCATTTGTTTGACTTCAGGTTCTTAAAACCAGAAACAGTTTTATTGCTTTCTCTGACCTCTGCAAGAAGAGTATCAAGAGTTGGTGGGTCAACCTTATTTCATTTTCCACAGGACAGGGTTTCCTTGAGCTCTAATCCATCTTTTTATACTTAAAGCGATAACAAACTTTACTCAAAGCCAAACTATCCATCTCCCTGTGCTCTCCCCTGAACCCCAAAATAAGGGAGAAAAGATACTTCATACTTTGGATGTCCAGAGACAATTCAGGTACCATCCTGACATTGCAAAATCTTTCAGAACTTCTGATGAGTTGTTTGTTTCTTATGAAGGTTAGAAGAAGGGACAGCCTGTGTCAAAGCAGACTATTTCCAAATGGATCTCTTGGGCTATTACCTTTTGTCATTCCCATTGGAACAAAACTATTCCAGGTAGGGTCATGCCATATTCTACCAGGCCTTTGGCTTCATCTATGGCTTTTTGGAAAGGGCTGAGTTCTAGAATTATTCTAGAATCAGCAACGTGGTCCTCGATACATACGTTTAGAAAGCACTCCAAGCCATATTGCTTCTCCAAATCTAGGATAAGTTTTCTTAGAATCATTTTCCAGGGCCTCTTGGACCCATCTTCCACCTCCCATTTGTTCCAAGCCATAGTATTCTACCTATACAGCTTAGGCTACTGCAGCAGGGATCAATATGATGAACATAGTACTGTTGTGTAAGTAAATTTACCATAGCAATAGATGTTCAACTGCTCCATCTCCCCTGTTTTTTATTCCAGTGTGTGGGCAATTTTTTTTGTTATTCCTAGCAATGTCTTCTCAGGGTTCAGCCTCCCTCTCTCAGTTGGCATGAAAGCTCTGAAGTTCTTGGCACCCAAACCTGTCGTTTTAGCCAGCTCAGCTCAAGCTAATGATTTAGGTGTGTGGAATGTACCCTGAATTTTTGCAGGATATAACACATATAACTTAGGATACTGCCACAGGGAACATTTGAATATCTACTGTTATAGTAAGTTTACCTACACAGCTGTACTTTTCTACAACCCAAATTGTTTACATGCAAAGTTGCATTTTATTTCAATATTATTTTCTACAATTAAAGTACTAGATGGACTGAAAACTCAAAATGTAGACTGTGACTATGTGTGTATGTTCTTTTAATCAAACTCAAAAACCAGCATTTATTGTCAACAACATGCTAGGACATACCAAAGGAAGCAGAGACTCTGGTTTTAGACTATTTCTGACTATAGTGCTGACAGCTCACTGTATACTTTTATTCGGGATTTGGAAATGGCTAACCTATCTTCACTATATCCACTTTTACAATATAAAGTGTACACTAGGCTGTCTGGACTATGGTCAGAAATAGATGGAAACCATAGAGTTCATGCCATATAGCAAGGCAATTGTTGTTCACCACTTTGTAGTTTAAGTGTTGCAGTGCCCAAATACCACACAGAAGCCAGAGTTTAACACTGCCTGTTAAATCTTCTATTCTCCTCTCATTTATTCACTCAGGTTTTTAGCACACAGGCAGTCTTTGTGAATGGTATACTTAAAAAGTCATGCATTCATGTGAAAGTATATGTCCCATTCACACTTGGAATGGAGTGATGAGAAACAGTAGTTTCATTCATATTTTTGATATGAAATGTATGCAGAATTATTATTAATGCAACTAAAGTTGGCTGTATATGCAGGCATTCAACACATATTTATCTGCATCTTTTATCACAGGTAAAATTGGGAGAAAATAGTAAAAATGCTCTTTTTGGGTCACTACATGCCCCTCAGGACTTCCACTGCCAGCCTTCAGAATCTTCCAACACCTCTATGCCTGAAAACAAGACGATGTTCTGACATACCTCTCAAGATTTTAGACAGAAATCTGGACAAAACCATAAATAATGGGGTAACAAAGGACCAAAAATAGGTACAATTCTTAAATATTGCTCTTATAAACCTATAAAATTGATAGAATATCAGGTTTTCTTTTACCATGAATTTTCCAAAGGGTATGAAGTCTGAAAATCAAATTTCTGTCATTATTTTCTGATTTCTATTCTCAATGATTTAATAATCATTGCCAGAAAAAAACAAAAAATTATGCTGAACAGACCAAAAATATGAGGCAAAAATCTGGACATTCTGTGTAAACCTGGACAGTTGAGAGGTATTTGTTCTGAGACAGTGAAAACATGATCCCTGACTTGTAAAATGACTAAGGTTTAAAAGTGACCTGAGCTAAGTCACCTAGACTTGCAAGTTCAGTGACTGGGAAAGAAACCTGTATTTCTTATCAAAGAGGGCCAGTTGCACTCTGATGCACATGTGAATGACTTGCTTACAGTCTGTAGTACTTAGGTTTTCCTTGAAAGATCTGCCATAATAATAGAGTTAGTGTACAACCAAGTCATAAGATGGAAGTGGTCTTCCTACCACAGTATTCAGACACTGAGTTCTCAAGAGATCTCAAGATCTCAAGATCTCAAGAGAGGCTAGGAGCTAAAGGGCCTAAAATCAGATCCACAATGCTACTAATAATATATTGAATCTCTGTGCTAAAATTTAGTGAAAAGAAAAGGAAAGAGAGAATGGAGGACATATATAAAGAAGCATCCTCCTTTTGTCTGAATAGAATGACTATTCTGCCTATTCACCTCTGCCCTAAGTGAAAGTAGAAGAACCTGAGAAGAAATACATTTTCCCTCATCAATGCCTCAAACATGCAAGGTAGTCTGGTTGCATTCTTGATACAACTGCAGTTGTATCAGAGAGTTTATGCTGTGACATGGTATTTGTAGTTATATTTAATTTCCATGGGATGTGGAGCAGCACCAGGAAAACCCCATAAACTCTTCAACCAGTGTCTTCACTAGTTACATCTTACATCCTCAAAGTGTGGTTATCAACTTTTGTGGCGTTCTTGCATGAAGGTAGCTTTTCCTGCTGACTCTAGGAATTACAGACTTATTAGCCTCACTGGTATTATTTATAACACGGTGGAATTTAATTGATCCAGGCTAATAATTAATGATATAGATTATCTTATATCCCTTTATAGACACCAATCTGGCTTCATAAGAGGCAGATTATGCCTGCTGAACTAACATGATGCCTTCCTGCACCTTGCCAGTGGCTTCAGCATTAGCTCCCATATTGAGATTATTGGTAATGTCTTCCAATTCTACATTGACCCAGGCATAGTTTGCTGGATAGATAACTGGCTATCAGAAGAACCTACACTGTTAAGGTCAGGGGTATCTGCTCCATAAGGGAAAATTTTGCCGGCAGTGTTCCAAGGGGCCTCCCTCCTGTTTGTAATATACTATTCTGACTTAAAAGCTGACATCAAGGGATTATGGCTATCAGGTTCAGGCTTTGGTAAAATGTTACCCTAGGCAAAAGGCTCCATATCACCCCTTATTGCTCCACTGTTCCTACCTATTGCAAACCACCTTAAAACCCACACACATATGAATTCCAGTACCCTCACTCCTCTGGTTCCCCATCACTGCCTCTCTATGTCATGCAGATTACTTTTTCTACTTCTCTCACCTTTTGTTTTATTTTCAGCTTTTGCCTGTATCCTTTCAACATGGGCTATATTGTAAAAACTGTGGAGGAAATAATCAAATTAAACTGGGGACTGAGGGCCTAGCCACACCTAGAAGCCATGTGGATTCTAGATGTTCTGAGATGTATTTTAGAGTCCATTTCCACACCTAGAAGCCATGTGGATTCTAGATGTTCTGAGATGTATTTTAGAGTCCATTTCCACCCTTTTGATCCAATGATATCCTGAACAAAAATAATGACTAAGGAAAGAAAGTCAGTCTTATTATTCAACTTTGCTTTTTCATGTGTCCTTTCTGTTTCCATGGTGTAATGGTTAGCACTGTGGACTCTGAAACCAGCAATCTGAGTTAAAATCTCAGTGGAACCTGTTGTGCCATCAGTTTCAACTGTAAATTCACCTCAGGGGTTCCACCTGTATACAGATGCTGATCATGGAAATAAGGGTAAGAACCTGGCTAGGCTTGTAAGGGATGTATGGGGCATTAGCCTAATAACTTCCTATGACCCCCTTCCACACACTCTCACTTACCAAGACAGCACTGTAATAACTGTAGAATAAATAATCAAATTAAGATGGAGGTCTTGTCCCGAGATGTTCTAGATGCCATGGAATTAAAGATACTTTAAATAAAGTTTCCAATATTTTGATTGAATGATGGCTCAAACAAAACACACGATTAAGACAAGAAATTCAGTCTTATTTTTTTTTCTTTCAATGAAGACAAAAGTTGTGTCTGATGAAATATCAGATTACAATAGACAGAAAAAGAAAATTCATATGAGGATGCATAAATCAGATCTAGGAATAAGGCCTGCCATCCTACCACCCTCCATACCCCCCTAGTGTTAGACTGAGAAGGTGGCACAAATGGCCAAAGTCATATATTTCAAGAGGTGCTTTAAAGCCTATATAGAGCATGCTTCCTCACCCCTATAGCCAAGAAACAGATATCTTCTGTATACCACTCTGATGTAAGACTAGGTCAAATCTGAAGGAACAAATAGAACACATTAGCATATTACAACCTGTTGATATCAGAGTATGTAACAGTATGCCTCTTTATCTGTACTCAAAAAATAACCACCTTTAGATACGTCTGATGTCTGATCATGATGAAGGTGAAAAATCATAATCACAGTAATGTTTTCCAACTTATTTCTAAACAGTATAGTGCCCTTAGACAAGCATTAGTGGCCTTCTGTTCACACCTCTGAGATTTGCCAAGAATGTTAAAGAAATAATGACCACACTCTCCACAGCTCCCACACAAGCTACAGTATAATTCTGTGCAGATCTCAGAAGCTTGCTTGCAAGGAAAATTAGAATAGAAAAGAACACACTGTCCCCATCATTCCCCACACAAGCTACAGCAACTTTCTTCACACACCTCTGATCAGGAGTTTTCTTAGATTAGATGAGATTCAGGAAATAGCCCACTACTAAGCCTGTATCAAATTCCACTCATGTAGTCCAGCTTTTGAGGGCCACAAGGCATCCAGAATATCTCAGGGTCTGGCTATCCTTTGATGCCATATTTTTGAAAGATAATGACTTGCTGTTTGTTTCTGTCTAGAAGAGTTATGCATGTGCCTTGAAATACTGTGCTTGTCCACAGATAAAAAAATCAGTGATATTATTTTTTTTACCAAAGGAAATTTATTGTACCTTTAAGCATTGTGAGTAAAACCATGATTAACACACCAAGTATTTACTTTTCCATCTTTCCTGGATAATCTAAGTATCAGACTGATTAAATTTTACTATGGTTGTTATCCTTTTCACTTACCTATTTCCTGGAGAATCTAAGTATCAGATTGATTAAATTTTACCGTGGTTATCCTTTTCACTTACCTCACAATCAAACATTTGACATATGAAGATTTTTTTGGGGTGGAGAGGGTAGCAATAAGTAAACATGTTGTTTCAGATGTCAGATAGCTACACATATATGCATAACCACATATACAAACACACACACACACACACACACACACACACACACACACACACACACACACACACATGGTACAGGGAGGGCATGCAATTCCACAAAGAATAAACCACACCCAAGGATTCAACCAAAGTTATGTGCTGTGAGATGCCAACAATTCCCATTGTACCTCTGTAGCAGTGAAGAGTAACTTTCACACACACATTCTGCTCCGGCCAAACATAGCCACTTATAATGTGCAAAGCTTATGCTTGTGATGAAAAATGAAATAAATTATGCCTGAATTGTTACTCTTAAATACACTGCAACCTCCTGATATACAAACTCACACACACAAATGCACAAACCATAACAATACTAGTTTTAAAGTGATTTTAGCAAGTACATTGTTTACCCTACTTGTGGCACACCAAATCCGTGTCTACTGTTTAACAGTAATCAAACTACAGCAGGGGTAAGTCATTTGCATCCAAGGATGACAGACATACCCAACAATTGTATCCCATCCATTGTGTACACCTCACATGTCACAGTGTACTAAATAAGTAAATAAATACACAGGGGCTATAACAATAAAACACCCCAGCTGACGTCACACAGAAGCACACTAGCCTTGCAAAGCATGATTAGTGTCTATTTAACCTAAGAAAATGACAAGAAGGTAAATTAGTTTTATTCACAGACAATTCCCATCTTCCCAAGCAATTTTAGCCACTTGTATGTGCATTTCAAATACCTGCTAATGCCATGTAATCAATTTCAGTTTTGATCTTCACAAACAATATCTATATATTAAAGCATTCCAAATTGTTTCACACAAACAAGATTAATTCTGCAAAACAGCAATAATGAGAACACATTAATCATTTTCCTCCAGAGACAGCCCTGGCAATTACAGTTAATTTTTTGATGTATATCTCCTATGCTTGGATCGTATACAATAAAAATGTTCTCTTAACTTCTTAGAAAATAAGTCATGATAAAAAACAAAAATATTGAGGAAAAAAAGGCATTAAATCAAGAACAGACTTTATATATTGTTCTTAGACACTTGTAGAGCTGCTAGAATATCAGGTGAATTTATTTATTTTATTTTCATTTATTTATTTCACATTTGTTAACCGGGTTACTCCAACTAAGCTTGCAAGCAAACCCATTTTCAGTGGAGACCCGAGGGGAAAAGCCCCAGCAAACATAAGTAAAGATAAAGTGACAATATACAAATATTAAATAATCACAATACAAAATAATTGCAAAAAAGAAAAGGTTATTAACTATTTGCATTGCATTGATAGTAAGCAACCTATTTTCAATGGAGACCCAAGGGGAAAGAGCCCCAGCAGACATAAGCAAATATAAGCATACAGGACAAAAACTATTAAAAATAACAACCTTCTTTCGTCTTTTTCCCAGTTAGGGGTCACCACAGCAGATCACCTGTTTGCTAATTATTGGCAGTAGAGTTGCACAGTGTCACGTTGCCAGCCCGGCACCCAACCTTCCACAGGAGACATGCACTCACACCTAGGGCCAATTTAGAGTGTCCAAACCGCCTACAGCATGTCTTTGAGATGAAACCAGAGCAAACCCACACAACCAGAGGGAGGGCATGCAGACTCCACACAGAAGACACCCCAGCCAAGGATCGAACCGGAGGACCTCTTGCTGTGAGGCAGCAACGCTAGCCACTGCACCACCAACAATGCAAATATTAAAATGAATTTTAAAGAGAAAAACAAAAGAAAAAAAAATATGAGCATTAAGGGCTGCCTGATAGCAGTGGTCTAAAATTTACTACATATGAGAGTAAAAAACAAAAAGATAATCATTGTTCAAAAGAAAGACAATGCATAGACATTGATAGGAAGTGGGGGGAAAAAGATAAATAGTGCAGAGAATGGGGGGGGGCGAAAGGAGGGGGCTATAGTAGTAGAGCTGATGGTTTTGGAAGTTAGTTTAAACAGAAGTTACTAGCAGAGAAAGAAAGTTAGTAGATGCAACAGGTTATACAGTAGGACAGACTAAGGTTTGTGTAGTATCCTTTTTCTGAAAGATATTAAATCAAAAACTCTTGATTTTTTTTCATTATTTAGCAACAACAATCTTCTGCCAATGATCAGAGAAAAATCACAAATAGTATGAGGAACAGACAAAAACAGGAACAAAGACAGGGGCATTCACGTTTCTCGTCTTAAAAAATCTGTGGCAAAAACAAAAATAATGGAGAAGGAGCTCCAAATTCAGGATCAGTTTTTTTTTTTAATATTACTCAAACTTACATAAAAAGTTAACAAAACAGAAGGCTTTGCATCAACATGTATTTTCTGAAGAATAAGAAGTATGTAACTGTAATAGCCAGTGTTATTGACAGATTGCAATCCTTAGCAGTTTACCAAAAAAATCAAGGATTTGTTTCAGGACATTCTGCAAAATCAGACACATTTCAGAAGAATGGGGACATTTTGTAAAATCAGGCACCATTGACTGGTAATCTGTTTTCCTTACATTTAAGTCCATTGGTGATAAGCTAAAACACTTACCTAATGCTCTCACTGGCTAATCCAGCTGTCATCTGGTGTAACTACTCACTTCTCTTCCCAGTTAAATGTCATGGGATTTATTCTTCTCACTGTCAAAGTAAAATGCTCTGTAATGACAGACAGTCAGCACCTACTCCCTGGGATGTTACTCATCTAGGGATGCCTTTTTGACATTTATTTATTTATTTTTGTCTTTTAAGTTAAAAAAAGTAAAACAAAAATGGAGGCACTTTTCTCTACTTAAAAATAAAATAAATACATTGCAGAAAGATGCCCTTAGCTGGCACTCCTAGTTGTTTTTCTATCTCTCCCTGCATAAAGCCAGCTAAAATTCATAATGACTGCAGACTGGAAGGGCAGCTGACAAATCCTATTCTGATACTGGACCAAACAAATGTTTGATGCATTAATCCTGGTTTTATTCTCCTTGCTAAATGGGTAATAAAGTTCCCTTTGGTAATTGCAATATTACTGCCAATTACCATACAGATAACATTCAACTTAAATCTAACAGAGCTATCAGGGACATAGGTACCTCTGCTGATGACAGGTTATAGTTTGACCATGCTGTCTATATCATGGCTAAAATAAATCTTTCCATCTTGCACATCTTATACTTCTTGGTATCTCCACAAGGTCCAGTAAAGATATAGTCCCACTTATTAAGCCTATCAATGAATGTAGTACACACATGTACACCCATGTATCCATGTACCTCCTTAAGCACCTAAATCAACTCGAGATATTTTAATATTTCCTCACCAAAAAGAACTAAGGTCTCTACACCTGTAGCTACACTGAGGGATTAAAAGCTGTAACCTTCTACTCACTATTATACAGACTCTTGAAGGATGATGGCTTCTTAGCCCTCTGTGCTATGAATGACCCCACCCTCTTTGAGATAATTCACCTAAATAGAAGCAGTAGCAAATAAACACCTTCTTTAGAGACCTAAACCTATATTATATAACCTATGTTATCACAATAGCAATACCAAATTGTATGAAAGATACCTAACACAGAGTATCTTCGATTTCTGCAACTGGCTGCCATACATATCAAGCAGAGTTCCTCCCTGGCAACATTTAAAACCCATCTTGATGTCTGAATTAGTGGTCACAGATTTTAACCAGAAACATGGGGGAAAATTCTAAATAATAGGGGCATTTTTAATCTTTCACCAGTATTATTAGTGACATAGCTGAGATGCTTTATAGTCTCTTTGGCTTAGACTTATCAAGAACCTATAAACCTACAGACACTTCAGTCAAGCATCAACTGCTGCCAGCATACAATCTTCTAAACAATTTTGGAAGCAGTACCACTAGCTGACTGTCCATCCTTTCAAGAAAAGCCATGGCCTGGCAAGGTGTATGGGAACCTGTACAGCCAGAAGTACAGCACTTAGAAGAATGAGCTTACCCTCTACCAGAGCCCTTTGACATCCACTCCCCCATAGCATCTCATTTTATAGTTATATGCCTTCAGTTCTCCTATACCACCCTATACCATAGTGTGTCCTTTTACATTGCACATATGGCAGAAATGGCACAGAATGTAATAAGTAACCTCTCTATTCTACTACTTGTCCTACACAGACTTCCTACACTGAAACAATTACTACCTTTGGGCAAGTAAGTATGTAAACAGTACCATCTAGAATTATGGGTCTGTAAAGCTAAAGCAAATCGTAAATGTATGTGTGTACTCAAGCAGGAAGAGAAAAAAGGTTATGATCACAGAGAAGAGGCAGGCAGAGTAAAAAAGTCTTTGATGTTGTTGTTGTTGTTGTAAACACCTTAGTGGTATCAGCAGATTTAAGCATTCCCAGTGAATAATTAAAATATGTTCAGCACACAGTGGTCACTATCTGAATTTGATATTAAGTTTAATGATTTTAAATCAAATCACAATGAAAATCAGAAAGAAATTCACAGGAACAGGAAATGCAAGTTACCAAAAGTATGAGAAAAATTTAATGCTAAACTTCTTTAATCAGCAACAAACTCCAATACTTATTCACCTTGTACATACTGACAACTTGTTCTGCTTTCAGGAAGGTACGACCATGATGTTCTGGAACACACATCAGACAAGCCAAACTCTCTTCATCTTCACAGAACAGTTTTAGGATTTCTTTTTGCTCCATACAGTACTGGTCGCTATCCCTGGGATTCAAGAAACTCCATGCAGGAATAGTGCTATTCCTGCACGGAGTGAACCATGTCCGTGTAGCCACGGCAGCACACCTTACATATTCATGAAGGCATGCTGCAGTAAGGCTACATGAACACAAAAGTGTGAATGAGTGCAGGGGGCATTTGCAAGTAGTCCATGGACTACGAACTTGCCTGCACTGAGTCAGTGCCGTACGGTAATTTCTGAACACATTTCAGTGTCCTGTGACACTGAAAGGAAAAAAAAGTCCTTTCAGTGTCTGTGGGCATGAAAAGCACTATTCAACAGGAAAGAAATGCAGGGGGTGTGTGACAGGTTCTGTCACACACTCCCTGCATTGTCAAAGTGACTTATGGCACCCTACACATCCTCGCTGACTGTTAAGAGTGCTCGCTGGCATATTTGGCAGGCCTACCTTTTAAATGCACAGATTCTTGCTGTCTGTCCAGAGTGGTGGCTGACATATTTGGCTGGGTGTACCTCACAAATGCACACATCTCCCGTGGCTGTCCAGAGTGTTGCCAGACATATTTGGCTGGTCATACCTCGCAAATGCACACATCTTCACTTACTGTCCAGTGGGCTGGCTGACATATTTGGCAGACATACTTTGCAAATAGACAGATCCTTGCTGACTGTCCAGAGTGCTGGCTGACATATCTGGCTGGGCATACCTCAAAAATTCACACATCTCCCGTGGCTGTCCAGAGTGCTGGCTGACATATTTGGCTGGCTATACCTCGCAAATGCAAACATCTCCTCTGGCTGAACATAGTGCTGGCTGACATATTTGGCTGGTCATACCTCACAAATGCACACATCTCCATTGACTGTCCAGAGGACTGGCTAACCTATTTGGCAGGCCTACTTTGCAAATACACAGATCCTTGCTGACTGTCCAGAGTGCTGGCTGACATATTTGGCTGGTCATACCTCACAAATGCACACATCTCCACTGACTGTCCAGAGGGCTGGCTGACATATTTGGCTGGTCATACCTTGCAAATGCATACATCTCTGCTGGCTGTCCAGAGTGCTGGCTGACATATTTGGCTGGTCATACCTTGCAAATGCACACATCTCCCGTGGCTATCCAGAATGCTGGCTGACATATTTGGCTGGTCATACCTCGCAAATGCACACATCTCTGCTGACTGTCCAGAGGGCTGGCTGACATATTTGGCAGGCCTACCTTGCAAATGCACAGATCCTTGCTGACTGTCCAGAGGGCTGGCTGACATATTTGGCTGCTCATACCTCACAAATGCACACATCTCCACTGGCTGTCCAGAGTGCTGGCTGACATATTTGGCTGGTCATAACGTGCAAATGCACACATCTCCCATGGCTGTCCAGAGTGCTGGCTGACATATTTGGCTGGTCATACCTCGCAAATGCACACATCTCTACTGACTGTCCAGAGGGCTGACTGAGATATTTGGCAGGCATAGTTTGCAAGTGCACAGATCCTTGCTGACTGTCCAGAGTGCTGCCTGACAAATTTGGCTGGTCATACCTTGCAGATGCACACATCTCCCGTGACTGTACAGAGTGCTTGCTGACATTTGGCTGAGCATACATCGCAAATGCACGCTTCTCCACTGGCTCTCCAGAGTGCTGGCTGACATATTTGGCTGGTCATACCTCACAAATGCACACATCTCTGCTGACTGTCCAGAGGGCTGGCTGACATATTTGGCAGGCCTACTTTGCAAATGCACAGATCCTTGCTGACTGTCTAGAGTGCTGCCTGACATATTTGGCTGGGCATTCCTCACAAATACACACATCTCCAATGGCTGCCAGAGTGCTGGTTGACATATTTGGCTGGTCATACCTCACAAATGCATACATCTCCGCTGACTGTCCAGAAGGCTGGCTGACATATTTGGCAGGCCTACTTTGCAAATGCACAGATTCTTGCTGACTGTCCAGAGGACTGGCTGACATATTTAAAATAAATATTTTCTTACATATAAGTTAAGTTTAAGCACAGTTGAGCATGTTTGCACTCTAGGTTGTAAGAGCTGAATACAAAATTGTAGGCTGAATTCTCCACAAAAAAATAGTGTAGAGGTTACATTTCCAGGTTTTTGTGCAGGTGTTTAGGGTTTGAGTACCATGGCAGGCCTTTTTTTAAATGGGAAAACAGTGTGAAAATTATTTTTTTAAACTTAAATAATGTAGAAATTGGATTTTGTCAACCAGGGTAATGTAGCTGGTGTAAAATGTAAATGTGAATGCATATAACATGTGAAACCACCCATGTATACACAAGTGTCCGATACAGTATAGTCACACCCCTTGCAAATGTAAGGAAAGCACATAGAATGATGTCATGTAAAGTAAATCATATATACTTAATAACTGAAGTCAGTATTATGATGTTTTTTTTTAAATTAAAAGTGAGCAATGGTCAGCACTGCTCAGCTATGCTTAGCAGTTGTAATCATTGCTAAGATGTGAATGCTAAGCAGCAGGTAGCTTAGCTAAGCAGATTTGCGCACTGTTAGAGTTCAACAAATTCTGCTGTAAGCAGTGTTAAACCTGGCTCAGCGGATTTGCTCACTGCTTAGCAGAGCTTAACCTTTTTTTAAATGGTCCAGTGACAGCAAAGGGTGGGAATATAGCACTATTTAAATGGTGCTGGCAGGAATACAGCCATAACCAGTTGTAGCTGATCTCTGCAGGCACTATGGCTGGTGTTGGTGAGGTTGTGCGCTTTTGGATGCAGTGCTGGGGCATCCAGGAGTCCAGGGTCATGGTTGGAATCCTAGTGAAAGGCCATGAATAGAGACTGCTGCAGGGCCAGTACCAGGGCTCCCAATAAAAAGCAGAGGCCTTGGACCATCTCACACGTAATCTCACCAGTGCTACTAGCATCCCTTGAACTGGTGAGCAGGTACAGCACCATTTTGCTCACCTCAAGTGCAGGAAGATGGAGCTCTTAGTCCAGTGGACCCAAGATGTATGGGCACAGAATGTCCCAGAAGTGTGTGAGTATCAGCATCAATTCCTGTTTACCAAAGTTCAGCGATCAATAGGTGTGATCGATAGGTATGCATAAATGTTTCTTTATCTCCTGTACAACTGCAGATGAGAGGACTGTGAATGTGGACACCCATGCCAGCAGGTTACTAAGGCTGTGCCGCAAGGCTGGTGAGTACAAATCTACCTTGCAGTATTCAGGGCAAATAAATAGAAAGGAGTAGAATGTTAACTGCCAGTAGGTTAAAATGTGTACAGTGTGTAATGAATAAATTACATTTGCAGAGTAATAGTGATGTACAGGATATCTATCAATAAAAGTGACAGTACCCTTGAATACAACTAAGAAACCCAGACTGTTGTGTTTACTATGGTATGTGGTGGTATAAATCTAAATGTGTATGTGCACAGCAACTATGGCTCTGACAGCATGAAGTAATTGAGGTTCATCTGACAAAGAGTGTGGAGATGTAAAACAAGAGATCAACTATATGAAGTGTTCCATGCACCAAGATCTGATACCTGAATAGCAATGTGTGAAGTATTATACTGTATCCCCTACAGTAGTGCTTTCTGTTAACCATTGCTTTCCAGATTGTAATATGTCAAAGTATTAATACACAGTAAAAGAAGTATCTGCCGTGCATGAATGTCAGAATTACAAGGTCAGATTGTCCAACCAAGAGAGTATTAGGTAGAAAACAGTCAGGCAAAAAACAGCAGTTCCTCAATAGCTCATTGTGAGGAAACACAACCTTGTTTTACCTTTTGCACAAACAGGCACAGTTTGAATTCAGGGAGTGATAGTAAGCTGTATGCATAATTTCACCCAAGAATATGTGAATATGTGTAGAAACAGTCAGGTAGTATTAACAGATATTTCCTCCACAGGTCTGCCAGGTAAGGAAATGTTTTTATTAGCTGTATGAAGGCTTTAGTAATACACTGTGTACAAACATTCCACTGCCCAACCACAGGTCATAGGTGGATGCAAAGTGAGGTCAAAACTGGAGAGGATTGAGTAGAGTAATGATCAGTACAGTTGTGAACAAGTGAAGCCGATAAAGTTGTTAATTGATATATCTCTCTTTCCCTCACCCTATCTGCACCAATAATTCATGCACATTATCAACGGATATGTTTTTCTCCAAACCTACTGTTGGGACATATGTCCTATTGTTCTACAAATATTGAATTGTTTGATTATTAATGTTCCCTGTTCAAATACTATCATTGGTGGCCTGTTGCTATCAGTGTAACTTGCATGCTGATATAATGCCTACTGTGGTTCCATATATGCATGTGTTCTGTTTGCTATGCAACTGTTTCAAATCTGTTTTATGGGATCAATTGGAACACCCATGCATGCTGTTATAACTAATCTTGCAATGTGTTGTTCATGACTAACCAACATATTTTGTAAAAACTCAACATCATAGCACATCTGGGAAGGCAGATCCCAGTGGATCCGCCTGTCCAGCCTCATCTGGCTGTGACACCGAGCTCCAGCATGTCTGAGACCCAAACTGGGACTTCCTCATCCGTTGGTTCTGCACCACCTTCCGGTGGAACTGCCTCAGGGGATGGAGCCCACCCCCCCCCGGGAGTGGACGTGGACAGGAAACCGTCACCCATAACCAGGTCCAGGATTTGGTGCATAGCACCATCCAAAAGTAGTTAGGTGGACAGCTGTGCCAGATTGAGGGCTGCCTGGTGCAACTTGAGGGTCACCCTGCCCCCCCTGTCCAGCCCCCAGCACAGCCACCTTTGGGGCCATGAAGGTGCAGTGGTGACTGCCCATGGGTGGGGACCTCAGTCCCACTGTATCCATTTGGGGGCTCATGGGTATCTGATTCCCTAATATCCTCCCTGCCCAAGGTGTTTACACCCCACAAATGTCATATACTGACCTTGTCTGCTGTCTTGTCTCTCTAGTCTGTCTTCCTACCCAACTTACCTCCCCAAATATACTTACTACCCTTCCTCAAAATCCCACTCTCACCTTAAAAAAAAAGAGCATCTGTTCCCCCCAAAAAATTACTCCAAATTCTGTAGAAATGCACAGCTGTTGCTGTAGAAGAAATGGACAGCTGTGGACCTTTCTTACACCTGTCCTGCACATCCCTAGCTATCGCTCATATTGTTTTCCCCTATGCATGGCCCTTTTTCACCACTTTCTTATCACCTATTTTTCTTTTCTTTTAAAGAAATTAGCACGGGTGTAAGCAGGAGTAAGCGGGAGTAAACATGTTTTTGCGATGCTAAATGAAGCTAACATAATTTAAGCATCTTTACATTTATCTATATGTTAGCACTGCTTATCATCACGCAAACCCATTTACAACTGCTAAAATCTGCTCTAATCCCTCTGTCTCCAGCAGCCACTTTTCTGCCTTGCAACAAAATAAGGCCTGCCAAGTTTCAAACCCAGAGCCCTGTACACCATACTCAAAGGAATGTACCAATACACCATTTGAGCTATAGGAATTACTGATATTTTTTCAAAAACATATCATTCAGTAGAGTCATTCAAGAGTAGGGAAAAGATTCTGTAGAATCAGTCAGGTTTTCTATATATACATGTATAATTGTATGGAGATGTATATATGTAGAAAATATATACATAATACATATATAAAGATATACATATAAAATATATACATATAGATATATACCTATAATATATATTTATATATATATATATATAATATAGATTTGCTTCATAACACTGAAAGCTCAAAACACTGAAAATGAGAAATCTTCATAATATAGAAGACCAAAACACTGAAACTTCAAAACACTGAAAACACATATCATACATGGATTCACTTCAGAAGCTCGAATTACCAAAATCTCGAACTTCATATAGTTGACACCAAAAGATCGAGTTTTGGAAACTCGAACTTCTGAAATGAAACCATTAAAAAAAAAAAAAAAAAGTCAAACATCGCTTTTGCAGAGAGGCTTTGCCCCCCTGCACCCCCCATGTGGGGGGCTCTGCCCCCCACACCCCCTACTTAAATATACCAACTCCGAGATCGCGCTACAGTGGGGAAAAGGGAAATCTCCCATTTTGCGCTGTATGCGGAAGCGCAAAACGGGAGATTTCTCATTTCCTGTCAACACCGCAAAAATAAAACATACGTTACACACAGAGCATACAAGAATCCTTGCCTCTGTGTGCACGTAATGTTTTAAGGTAAGTAAAGTCTTATTTTTTAACACTATACATATTCGATTTACTGAAATCTCGACCATATGGTCTCGACCATATGAAATTCGAGATTTCAGTAATTCGATTATGTAAAGTGCTCCCATCATACATATACTGAGTTTAAACAACATAAATCATAGCATTTTCCACCAAGTGTAAGCAGGGGGGCAAGCCCCCCTACGCCCACCACACCCCCTGCTACTAAAATGTAGTGAAGTGCAATCTTGGAGTTGATATATATAATTAGCAGGGGGGGTGGGGGTGCAGGGGGGCTTGCCTTCCTGCTTACACTTGGTGGAAAGTGCTATGATTTATGTTGTTTAAACTCAGTATATGTATGGTATGTGTTTTCAGTGTTTTGAGTTTCATTATTTTGAATTTCAGTGTTTTGAGTTTCAGTGTTTTGATATTTCAATGTTATGAAGTGAATCTATATATATGTATATATATATATATATATATATATATATATATATATATATATATATGAGTCTACTCCACTTGACTTAACTTCCAATTGCCTGAAATTCATTTGATTGAGACCAAATGACCCAAACTTCATTTCACCTAAATTTCACTTGACCTAAAACTCATTTCACTGACAATGAGCACTGGCAGTGTGTAGAGCACTGTAAGGCAAGTAAAAGGTATATGCCCTTTTCCCCACTGTAGTGCAACCCTGGAATTAGAATATATAGTTAGGGGGGGTGGGGGGTCTCATAACATGTAGTGGAGTCATACCTCAGAACCATACCTCACAACCTCTTAGTGCAACAATTCTGGACAAAGGCTGTCAAAATGGGGGGACAAAGGGCCCAAACTAGGGACCTATGTTAAATATTGCCCTTATAAATGTAGAAAGTTGCCAGAGTAACAGGGTTTGTTTCAGATACATATTCTGAAGGATGTGAGGTCTGAAACTGAAATGTATGTCATCATTTACTGACAAAAATCCTCAGATCATCACAGTGATTTACTAGAGAAATAAAAATAATCTGTAGAACAGACCAGAAATATGAGCAATAAACCCGGACATTCTGAAACAATCCAGCCAGTTGAGAGGTATGCTCAGAACCCCTTAGTGCAATGAATCTGGGACAAGCCTGACCTGACAAAGCTGTGGGTGAAAGCCATGAAAATGGGGACATATCTGAAATATTGGCATAGATAAACTGACACAGTTGCTGCAGTAACACCCTCCTGTCTGTTCTAACATATATTGACTGAAATAGCACAAGTCCAACACTCACTTGCTTCTCACTAGTTAGTGACTTAAATCCTCACATCATCCCACCGATGAGTCACAAATACACAACACTTATGGGGTCAGACAACAGTACATCCTATAAATATCTGGACAAAACATCACATTAGGGAAACTACACTGAGCTGAGAAGCATGTCACTAAGCACCGTCTAAACTACAGTCAGACTGACACAACACTAACCCAAATCCACTATGGGGAATTGCACATGTATTTGCAAATATATCAGCCACTACAGAGATGTAACAGGACTGAAAAACAGACACCAGTGTGAAAGTGCATACCAGCAACCAGTTTTACCACAGTCACAGTGACATACCGGTAAGTAAAGTGAACAGAAGACTATACGGACTGTGTGAACAAATACATCATTGTTTTCCACTCACACACTAGCCGTACATATACTGCCCCAATTCACAGTGTAGTCTGAATCCTGACCATGGTGCAGGACATGTCTCAGTCTGGCCCTACAAACACATATAGCCAATAGACCAGCAGAAACTGGAGCAGCATGCACAGTCAGATAAAAAGGAGCTATAACACTTACATCTACCCCCTCCCTACACAAGCCAAATAACATTTACACACACTACACTGCTACACAATCCTGACAGTCTGTCAACAATCGCCAGAGATACACAGACCTCTCAACTGTACAGAGTCCCACAGAATATCCAGACTTTGTCCTCATATATAAAGGCTCTTCCACATAACATGTCTGTCATTCTGATACTTCACTGGGATGATATTAGGAATGAAGACACAAAATAATGATATACCACACCTATCAACCTCCTACTGCATAATTTCTGGACAAAGCCTGACATACTTGGGGGACACAGGCCCAAAAACAGGGGCATATGTGAAATATTGCTGTTATAAACTGAGAAAGTTGCTGGTGTAACAGGGTTGGTTGTAGCATATCTTTTCTGAAGGATATGGAGTCAGAAACACAAATGGATGTTAGCATTTACTGACTGCACTCCCAAGAGTATGCTACTGATTTACCAAAGGCATAAAATGCCTGAGGAACACACCAAACATAAGAGTCCAAACTCTGGCCATTCTGCAGGTAGCCATATAGTTGAGACTTATGTCAACCACATAATACTGTCAGACTTAAAATCGCACAGAAAGTCCATGTCCACACAAACCCTATTAAACTAGCATTAATCCAACTGTATAACAGCAATACTTACATTCTGTCCTTATGTCTGGAACATTCTCCCCCATTTTCTTGGGCTGTCTCCACAGTTTTTGTTGTAAGAGGTATTTCCAATAACCCTCTGTGATGCTGTTGTTCATACACCTCCATGAAGTCCTCCTCACAGGCAAGGAAAAGGGGCAACGCCCCCATGAAGTACTCAATTATAGGAGTTGTTTGCCATGCCATTGGCTATAGGAATAATAACACAGCTGTTCATGCAATTAGCAAGTGAGGGATAGCAATTGATGCACAGGCCATCAGCTGCTCATGAGCATTACCTATAAAAGGCAAGCTGCTGTCTATGCAAAACAGATGTGATGTATACCGACATCACACACACACACACACATACACACACACACACACACACACACACACACACACACACACACACACACACACACACACACACACACACACACACACACACATATATATACACACACTCTAAAACCAACCATAATTGGAAAAAATAAGGTATGTCAAACAAGTAAGCACGTAATAGAATGCAGTAGGGGGTATGTAATAATGGGGAATAGGAAGTTTAACATATATGTCTCAACAAGACTTGCTGTACTGATATATTGCCATAGCAACTGGGTCTGTCTGCAGTGACATACATCACAGTTCAGGCCTCTGCGTCACTCCAGGAAAGGATGGCTCTCATATGACTACTACTGGAGTGTTTGTTGTACAATATTGACTTTGACTGTGACATTGCTAGGCCAGCTACTGGGATGTCTTAGATATCCATATGTTAATTGTAAATACAACTATGACATACATGTCTGTCACAGAAATGTGAGAGACATATACAGGGAATTTCCATAGTGAAATACTGTTGCAGATATGTGTGTTGAACTACATGTGATATACTGAGCTCATACCATTCAACTGTTCAGTGTTATGCACACTGACCATATGTGTGCCTCATATTTGTAGTCATTTACTCATATATAGTTGTGTTATGTCTGGCAAATCAGTGGCAACCTGTGAAGACTGACATTAAAACATCTCCTTCCCTTTCTTTTGACTGTTCCTATTAGGGGTCACCACAGTGGATCATCTGCCTCCAGTTCCTCCTCACACCAACCACATGCATGCCCTCTATCACCACATCCATACACCTTTTATCTTAGGCTTTCCTCTTTTCCTCTTGCCTGGCAGTTTCATCCTTACCATCTGTTTCCCAATATACTCAGCATCCTTCCTCAGCACATGTCCAAGCCAACATAATCCTGCTACTCTCTGGCTCGGTCTCCAAACTGTCCAACCTGGGCAGAATCTGCAACATACATATCCCTAATCCTGTCCACCCTCGTCACACCCAGTACAAATCTTAACATCTTTAACTCTGCCACGTCCAGTTCTGACTCCTGCCTTTTTGTCAATGCCTCTTTCTCCAACCCATATAACATAGCTGGTCTCACTACCATCTTATAGACCTTCTCTCTCACTCTTAATGGTACTCATCTATCACAGATCAGTCCTGACACTCTTCTCCACCCTCC
>NC_056744.1:1497496158-1497756158 GCF_019279795.1 Protopterus annectens | reverse complement strand
TAAGGGCAGACTCCAGTATCCCAAATGTCATCCACACAGCCCACATAATATACCTGAGGGGTAGAGGCCTATCATGGGGCGGTGCAACACTCTTCAACACACAACACATTCATGTTAGGCAATGCTCCCTATTGGACACCTTACATACCCATGTAACAACTGACTGTGAAATGGTGAATGTAGCCACAGTGCTGCAGTTCAGGTACAGCATGATAGTTGCCAGTCTGTCACACATTAGTGGCCTGGACTGACCACATAATGCTGCCTGATGATGGCTCATGGTACTACACTCCATCCAGTTACAGTAACTACAGTACTACACATAGCATTCATTGCTATACACCCCAAAGTTGTGTGCATCCAGCCATGGTATGTATACCTGTGAGTGATGGTGCACAGGACATTGAAAAGCATTTAATACTTGCAAAGCAATGTTGTTTCCATGTACACATTGTGTTCCAGGGTGAGGCCAATCATTGAACAACAACACACATGCATCAAAGCCATGTATACTGCTATTAACAATGACTCTCTACACTCGCATAGCATGCTGTTGAGCAACACACATCCTGCATGCTGACACGTGTGATATGACTCTTTGGCTTGTGATACTGTACCCCACCATCAACCACTAATGTGTATGTTCTGGATTGTTGTCTGTGTGTGTGTGTGTGTGTGTGTGTGTGTGTGTGTGTGTGTGTGTGTGTGTGTGTGTGTGTGTGTGTGTCTGCTTTAGTGAGGAGTGTATTTGTGTTAATGTGTGCATGTGTTCATGTGTGCTGACATCATGTACAGGTTGTAAAGTGTGTTTTCTGTCTTCCTTTCACAGATGCTGAGGTTGGTCTGGTTGAGTGCAGCAGGGAACCTGAAGTCACTGCCACAAATAGTGAAAATGATGATACATGTGTTGTTGTGGCACAGGCAGGTTTGACAGGGTCTGTCGTTGGGCCACCAATCAACAGTACACAGCTTTCCACCCCATCTATGCACACATTCATACTGCCAATACATCCCTCATCACCAATGGCCTTAGCTGAGGGACAGCATACAGTAGCCATTGACCAGAATAGTGTGGTATCTATGGCACATGCATCCCCACACAGCAGTCATACCCAGATGTCTGGAATGGTACCACATAGGCAAATGTCCAGGGGTTCTCGTGGGAGCACTGCTGGTCATAATGCCCCTGGCAGATGTGCCCCCACAGGTCTTACAACCTCACGTATGTTCCGGCCTGTAATGCAGGCACAGGCACATATGGAACAGTACAACAGACAGGGACTAAGGGAGGAGAGGGCACATAACACCGCTATAAATGACAGTATCCGTGACCTTGCCTTTGTCATCCATAATTACACCGAGGTCATTGATAGATGTTGGGGGGAGACATTAGATGTCCTCTGCAATGTCATGTCCATGTGCCAGGGCAGTGTGGGATGGATGAGACGTTGACGTGGACATATCCCAGCAACATCAGCAGCTGGCAGTCGTCGTGGATGACCCTCAAGTCACAGCTGCTCCCGTAGTGGCAGTACCAGCCCCAGCAATGTTGGGGCTGGGCTATCAATAGACCATCCTAGAAGACCACGTGCACGTGGCTCTGGCCAGTCCCAGCAGAGACCTGGGTTCAGTCTGCATCCTTCTGCCTCTGAGGATAGTACCCAGTCTGGCTTAGTACCCAATAGTGTCAGTAGCACCCCTGCCAGGCACAGGTACCATGTCCGTGGCCAGAGACGTTGATCTGTACAGCCTGGCAAGTACAGTCTGTGGCTGTCCCACAACCTCCCATATACGGCAGCCACATGGTGGAACTGTGTGAATGCAGACACACACACATAAACCAAACACCTAGGGCTAACACATACACACACACATTACATCAACATTGGCCCATGCTATACTGTTGTCCCACAAACACACACACACACACACACACACACACACACACACACACATACATGTTGATTCGATGGGTCAATGTAGGACCCTGGCAAACCAACAACACACCCTGTGCATATGATGAAACCTGTGCCACCTCCTGTCATCTGTAACATTGATGCAGGAACAGGTTAACATGGTGCTGATGCACAGAGTGACTTTATAGCAGTGTAACAATGTTAGCATGTTGTCAACAGTAAAGTGTAATGATATCCTTGTAGGTGTAGCTGAGCAGGCATGATGCATTAAAGCTATGATTGTCAATGTAGTATTGTTTACACCAGTGTTAATTCCAAAAATGTATTGTCCACCCATGTGCCACTTGGCTGATGTGTGTAGTTTTGGTAGCATGTGTTAGAGAGTGGACAGTACGTGTGTGATGTGTGCAGTACAGATTTGCAGGCATACATTTGTGAACATGGTGGAGGTGCACTGTCTGCATGTACGTGCATAGTGGACACATGGGAAGGGTTAACATGCCCTGTATTACACAGTATTAACACTTCATAGTTTCTATTGGTGGCCAGTATGCATTTTACTACACATATGTTTTAACTTGGGTACACGTGTGTATGACATGGTTTGACACTGTGCTGTGGGTGATACTGTTACTATCTGTCATTGGTTTGCATTCTGGTAGTATACATAACCTAAACAGCCTGACTATAGCCAATCGTTAGATGATGTCTTCACAACTGACACACAGATGTAGGAAACTCAGTAACCTTTGGATCCTTCCGGTACTATACTATACCAGTAACCAGTGGTATTGACCGCCACCCATTCCTGGGACCACTCCTGTTTGGCTTATAGCCCTCTTAGGTGCAAGCAAACACAGTAGGGATATGTCCATCCATGTCTGGTAATGCATACAGTGGCGTACAATGCATTCTCCAGATGAGACACTTATCCTCCACAAGGGTATCATACAGACATATACCTGTTGTCCAACCCATGCTGCAAAGCTATAATCCAACTTATAGCATCCTGACAGTACCACATAGGTAGTAGCCCCCAACATGTAGAACGGGTACCGATGTGTACATACAGCCAAGTGTTATGTCATCTGTCCTTTGGTAGTCACATTTCCAAAGGTATTTTGAAGTCCCTCGGTGTATCATATAAGCAATAAGGGGGCTGTATGCATATCCGCAAAGGTTGTTGTACACCTATAATTAATGCCCATTATTGACAGACTTTGCTGTGTTTGAACAGGTCTGAAATATATCCCAGGCATGAACCCTCACTCACACTATTCTATAGAAACTGTCATGGGAGTGTGTGACACAGATGGCCTAGGCCACAGATCACTGCAGTGGCTGGCCTTGTCACAAACATACATATGTGTCCTAAGATCTGAGAAGCAGCAGCACAATCTGGCAAAGGTAACAGATGTATTCATGTAGAAAGCAGGGTTCACACCTATGAACTAACTGAGGTCACATGTACATATATGTATTTGCCACACAGATACATAAAGTGTGCAATGCACACACTGTTGTTATACTGATATGTCATACAGTAGTAAAAGCAAAACCCACGACACATTGACCAACAGTTTCACACACACAGTTAGCAATGGCAGGATTCAAACCCCTACCTAACTACTTTATGATACTAGAGAAGTACACATTAACACTACGTGCTATATGCATTATTGTGAGTTCTCATTTCCACTGCTATATTTTTAAGATGCTGACATCATCACACTTGCAAAGATGAATATACCACTTTTAAGGTGTTTTCCTAGTTTCCAAAAAAGGGCACTCCTCTCAAAGGAAATCACACACACACTCAGTAATTGCAGGATTCAAACCCCTATCTAATTATGTTATGATACTAGAGAAGTACGCATTAACACGACGCACTATATGCATGACTGTGAGCTCTTATTTCCACTGCTATATTTGTAGGATGCTGACATCATCAGACTTGCCAAAGATGAATATACCACTTTTAAGGTGTTTTCCTAGTCTCCAAAAAGGGCATCTCTTTCAAAAGAAATCACACACAAACACACCCCCACCCCACCACACACACACACACACACACACACACTCAGCAATTGCAGGATTGAAACCCCTACCTAACTATGTTATGATCCTAGAGAAGTACACATTAACATGATGTGCTATATGCATTACTGTGAGCTCTTATTTCCACTGCTATGTTTGTAGGATGCTGACATCATCAGACTTGCCAAAGATGAATATACCACTTTTAAGGTGTTTTCCTAGTCTCCATAAAGGGCACTCCTCTCAAAGGAAATCACACACAAACATGCACACACTCAGCAATTGCAGTATTCAAACCCCTACCTAACTATGTTATGATACTAGAGAAGTACGCATTAACACAACACACTATATGCATTACTGTGAGTTCTCATTTCCACTGCTATATTTGCAGGATGCTGACATCATCAGACTAGACATGGTAATGTGTGTGCACTTTGTTTTATGCAATCCCAGGACTGAGCCATGGGGGACAGCAGGTGTTACCAGCTTGAACAGGACTCCACAATTCATACCTTGTGTGATCTATCTGTGGCCCAGTTGGCAATCCATCAGATGATGATACATATTTATGCACATGTTGTTGATTTTGTGGATACAGCATGTGTTTGGGATGTTGGAAAAGGTCTATTCAAGGTCTATGTGGGATGTGTGTAGCTCATTTCATTGATGTATGTCCTGGGTGACTGCCTTGCAAACAGTCTAGCAGGTTTGGGAA
Organism: Protopterus annectens; assembly: GCF_019279795.1. Lineage (NCBI taxonomy): Eukaryota > Metazoa > Chordata > Ceratodontiformes > Protopteridae > Protopterus > Protopterus annectens. The sequence goes on along the minus strand of NC_056744.1, from coordinate 1,497,751,487 downwards.
CCATGATCTGCCCATGACCAAACCAAACTTGGTAGGGTTGTGTGTTTGTAGGCTTCCAATAGCTCTGTTTATGACTTCAATCATGATGGACTCCAAGGCTTTGCAGATCAGACTTCATAGGCTTATAAGACAATAGTTCCCATGGTCTGTTGTGCACCAACACTTGTGGAGTGTGCCAAATGTTGCTGTAACCCATTCAACAGTTTCATATCCTGTAGAGAGGGTGAGGCTCAACAGACTGCTCAGGTGCAGGGTCTGTTTGTTCTGCAGTTCACTTATGACACAGAGAAACAATGTAATCCCATTGATGTCATGTTTTCAGCTTTGGAAGGAGCTGTTTACCCATTCTACATGTGATATCTCCTGGTATGATGATAGGGCCTTTTGTCAGTGGGAGGTGGGTATGTATGTATGGGCCTGTCTGACAGTATGTTGGCATTGTCAGTCATTTACAGTTGGCCCTGACTCAGGACATATGTGAGTGTACATTGCTATTTATGACATAGCTGAAGGAAGCATCATGGTTCTGTATGGACTCCTTCCCAGATTATTTTTCCATAACATGGATTGGATAATGTTTGGAGTGCACATTGTTTATTGATGATACCGATTGCAGGTTTTTTTTTATCTTCTTTGCTTTTCCACTTTCTGTGAACAACCTAAGTATCTGTAGTACATATTTGGTTATGCCAGGGTTCCAATGTATTATATATGTGTCTGTTTTCATATAACTGTGTGCACAAGGCAGGATTGGTGAATAGTGAGAGGTTCCTGGGTTAACACATGCAACTGCCAGATATGTGTGGCCCACTGCTGTACTCAGACATGGCCTAAGTGTGTGAGCATGCCCAGTTTGACCTTTCAGTATGTTGCTGTCTGAAGTCCACTACATTTGTTGACATGTGTGAGCACACCCAATATTAACATTTATACTATATGTGTGTTGAAAATCAAGTTGTATTTTTACTGCAGGGCTCATCTTTGTGTCATAAATCTACAGGGATTATGCTGTGTCTGTAAGGTTTCCATGAGACACCTTGCATAGACTTATCAACATTTCTTCATACAGTCTGACCAGTGAAATAGTGTCATGGCTTAGTGGTTTAGTACTGTAATTATAGTGCACAGTATCCTGGGTTCGAGGACTATCACTGCTTTTTATTTTCATACTGTGCAGACCAGACTGCTTAAGGACCAGTAAAGCAAATATGAGCATGTTTACCCGGTTTTGCTCAACTATGCCCAACTTTGCCCGAACTTGCCCAACATTGCTCAGTGTTGACCAACATTGCTGAACGTTGCCCAATATTGCTCAACATTGCCCAATGTTGTGCTAGTTAGCGCATGCAGTTTTGTTTACATATACTAAATAGTGGTAAAAGCTGCTTAGCACTGCTTTATATTGCTTAAAACATGGCAATGATGCCTCAGGTGGTGCTGCAGTGCTGCCTATGTCGGATGCACATAGTACACTCCCTATACATGTTTGAAAACAGGTAGTGGCAAGTTAGGCATCCCTTTTACTGTATGTGTGAGTGAGAGGTATCATTTCCAGGGTTCCTACTGAGCCAGTGTATGTGCTATGCGTTGCCTCTTTGCCAAGGCCAAGGCATACTGGGCACGCCTCCTTCTGCCTACTGGAGCAGGCTCAGGCTGTTCCTCCTCCGAGTCACGCTCTGCCTGTGATGGCCTTGGCAATGGTGGGGGGCTGTTTGGCTCGGCCCTATGCTGCTCCTGCTAAGCTGTTTTTGCAGGATCATATTATGTAGCATGGCACATACCATGACAATTTGGGTACATGTAGTTGGTGAGTACTGCAAGGCTCCACCAGATGTGTCCAGGCACCGGGACCTTGACTTGAGCAGCCCAAACACATGCTCGATTACATTTTGTGTTTGTTCATGTGCCTCATTATGGCATCCCTGTTCAGGTGGCTGTGCATTTCTGATGGGTGTCATCAGCCATGACTCCAGTGCATATCCAGCATCACCCACTAAGTGACCATGAGGGATGTCCCCATTGGCAAATGTCTGGTACAGCTGCATCAGATGCCATATATGGGAATCGTGGTAGCTTTCAGGGCAGCCAGCACACACATTCAGTATTATGCCCTGGCATCACACATGACCTGGCAGTTGATGGAGGGGAAACCCCTGCAGTTGAAGTAGGCCCTTCCGCTCACCGGCTGGTGCTTTACATATGTGCGTGCAGTCTATTGCACCCACTACCTCAGGGTATTCCACTGTTTGCTGGAAAAGATACATATTGCTGGCCAATACCTCACAGGAATTGGGGAAGTATACATGATCACCGACATGTGCTGACATGGCATTCAGGAACTGGTGCAGTACCCTGGATGCTGATGCCTGTGAAATCCCCATCATATCACCAGTTGATCTCTGGAAGGTACCTGTTGCTAGTATTCTTAGGCCAACACATACTTTGGTTTCCACTGGGATGCGTTCCCCTCTGTTGGTTCTGTGTGTGAGGCGTGGCCTGCACAGCTCAACAATTTGCTGCAGGAGGTCTATGTCTACTCTATAGCACTCCACTATCTCCAGCTCATGTAGCCACTTGTAGGTTACCCTGGGCCTGTACACTCTTCTCCGTCTCCTCACTGTGGGTTGTTCAGCAACATTTGCATTGGCACCACCCTGAGCATGTTGCATATGTCGCCTTATAATAGCAATGGCAGCCCCTAACATTTTTTTGTCTCAGTTAAGCTTTTTAAGTTTTCACTTCTCTTAGTATACTGCAGTGTTGCAGTGTCTCTGAGAAAAACATGGTGGAATGTTGTTTGCAGAGTTTTAAGTGCTGGGCTGGTCTGGGCTAGTGTACTTCCAGTGTAATTGGCTGATTCTGACTGTTTTCACCTGCCAGCTCTGCTAGTTCTCCTTGGTTAACTTCCTACTATTTGTTTTCCATCCTTTTCCCTTTCTGTTTCCACAGGGGGCAGCAAACAAGCACACACCAGCTCCCACGCGCGCACACATGCTTACACGGGTTTCAACAACCTTACACATGCTTACTCCAGCTTAAACACGCACACACAGATGCACACGGGCTTACACAGGTTTCAACAACCTTACACATGCTTACTCCAGCTTAAACGTGTGCACACAGGCACACATATATGCACACAGTCTTACTCGGGTTTACAGGCGCACACAGGCACGCGCACATGGTGTAGGCAAGTTTACAAGAAACTTTAGTGATATCCACAGCATACACCTTCAATTTTTTGCCTTTAGCTAGGATACCTGTTGACATGCCTCTTGCAATGATAAGTAACTGACAGCAAAGATATGCCACTCTGCTCCAATGAGCTTACAGTCTTCTTTCATATATACCCCCCTCATGATGTCACCTATCTTCTACTTGGATACTCCCCTTATCTACTCTTACACTCCACAGACTTGGCTCATATGCCATGTAAAATTGGGATTCACTATCCTTACCCTCATTTAAGATTGCCTACTAATGCTTGGTTACATCTCTGGAATTTGGCTTCCCCCCTATAGCAACCACTACTCAGTAGCCATGTTGTCTTCAGCCTGCCATTCACCTGCATGGCAGATTAAACTTTTTATTAAAATGCCTATTTTTTTAATTATTTTCTGTTTTTTAAAGCGCCGCACATTTGCATGGTGCTACGCTATGCTTAAAGATCGGAGATCGTGGAAAAAAAAGATTTTTATTAATTTGTAACCTAATTAAATGCCAATGGCCTTATATTTGGCCATTGGCATGCTTCCTCAACTTAATGCATCCTTTATTTGGAGCTGTCATTGCTCTGTTTAGCTATTTGCAGAACGGTACTCCGTTACCAACGGAGTATATTTCTGCAAATAACTCTACTCTTGCATGGACAGGTTACTGTTTCCTGGATCACAAATTTACCTCATTTGCATAGCTTTCAGCTGCAGATGAGGTAATTTGCATATCCTACCACTGTCCATGCAACAGTCGTTTTAGGGGCTGTCTTACATGCCCCTCTTGGATATTGCTGAATAGCTCGGCAGACATCTTGCCTTTCTCTACTCTTACTCTACTCTTAAACTCCATGCAAGCCTTCCTGAATCCTGTCCAGAGTTGATATATTTAAGTAGTGGAGGTGTGGGAGTGCAGGGGAGCTTGCCCCCCTGATTATACTTGGAGAAGAGTAATATGGCTTGTGTTTTATTTGTTTCAGTATGTACTTGTGCTGGAATATAATAAGTTTTGGTATCCTGTGTGTTTTCAGGATTTTGAGCTTTCAGTATTTTGAGCTTTTGAGATTTTGGTCTCACTATTTTGAGTTTAGAGATTTTGAGAGTCAGTATTTTGAAGTGGGCCCATACATATATATATATATAATCTTATAATTAATATACATGGTTGACACTAACATCCATATTCACACATGCCAAAATAAAAATATTTTCATGCTCACCCATATATATGGTGCTACACTAATGTCTACTCCCATGATTGTGCTACAGATATCTGTGAGCTGGATATGCCCTGCATGATAGCACTTACTGCAAACTTTAGCCTTCCACAGTATGCTATTTTTAATTTCTGAATACCTGTCTACTGTGTTTTATGTCCTTTAAGAGTACCAACAATGTACACAGATTACAGATCTAGCTTCATACAGCCCATTGCAATGCTAACTCATGATTATAAAGTGTTTATGTCTATAATGGCTGATTGAATGGCAAAAGTGATGTCAAAACTGATATACATGGATTAATGTAGTTTTGTGGAGGTGAGGCAAACCTTTGACAACATTAACAGAGCAGTGATGATCCAGAGGGAAGCAGAATGTAAGAAAGTGCCATTGTTGTTGGTGGGTCTTGAAGAAAAGAAAGCATTTGACAGAGTAAGCTGGGAATTTATGAGCAGGCAATGAAAGCATTTGCATTCCCTAAAAAATTATAAGGTCAGTTAGGAGGATATATGACTGATTGGAAATAAAATTAAACTGGATGTGGTCCTCTCTGATAATCAGTACTTGAGCAGAAGAACTAGACAGGGGTGTCCTCTCTTCCCTTTCTTGTTTGCATTATATTTAGGACCACTGGCAAAGAAAATATTGAACTTGGAGGTTCAAGCATATAATTGGTATGGTAGACAAGAAAATCTAACTCTATTTGCAGAATAATAAACCAATTCACAACAGACATAAACAATTAAAAACCACAAAACCAGGTGCAGGATAGAGCTTCAAACACACTACTTCCAAAAATAAAAACTTTTTTTAATATAAGCGGTTTCATTTTACAATTCTTTAAAACTTCTTCAGATACATCAGATACAACACTTCCCCACTTTAAATACTATCCCCAGGATTCAGCAAGCTCTGCATGGTGTGCAGAAATAGTGCCAGAGCTGCTGCATGCAATATGGTCGACGGGCAATCCAGGAACAAGCTCCTTGGAAGTGCATGAGCGTTCTTGCACTATTCCTGCATGGACACCACTGCTTTATGCTAATTACCTCATTTGCTGGTGAAAACCATGCAAATGAGCTGAATTAGTGATCCAAGAAGCAGGCAGGTGTCTGTGCAGAAATAGTGAAACCTGCAGAAATGTATTCAGTCACTAACCGAATACATGTCTGCAAATTACAAAACGGAGGCTTGACAGTTCAAAAAAAAAAAAAAAAAGCATGTAGTCAATGTAGTAGGCATGCCAATGGCCAAATATATGGCCATTGGCTTGAGGAATAGTTGCAAAATAATAAAAAAAAATGTTTTTTTTTGGCCGATTTCGGCTGTTTAAGCATAGGGCAGCAAATGGGATCAGCCTGAAAATAAGAAAAAGAGTAGGAAATATGCTTTTATACCCAAATCAGCATTCTGCCATAATAATCAATGGCATGCAGAAGACAACAATCTCAGGGAATAGTGGTTGCTAAGGGGGAAGGCTGAATGTCAGTTTTGTAACTATGCATTAGCATTCTGGTTTATCAAATGAGGAGATTGATACTGAATCACAAATTTCCCCTCAGTGTTAGCTTGCACCTAGCCATCAAGGTACAGCAACACCATGGTATAAGTCTAAGGGGTAGATGACCTCATAAGGGGGAGTGTCATGCATGGTGTAAGCTTATTGGAGCTCTGTGGCCCATGTTTGCCCTTAGCTAAGCACAGCTAAGGAAGGAGGTTGTGTCTGAGGCTACCTAGCAGTGTTTACGTTGCCTAAAAGGGTGTGCGCGCCATGCACCTGGTTTTAAAAAAAAAAAAAAACAGGAAATAGCAGCTCTGTTCACATCTGAACACTGAGTATGCGCGGTGCACCTCAGGAGTCAAACAGGAAGGCAATGGGAAGGGAAAGCAGCAGTAGGAAGGCAATCAAGGAGAACTAGCATAGCGGGCAGGTGAAATGTATCAGAATCAGCCAGTTACACATGGAACAGCCTAACACACTACTTTAAACTACGCAAACACCTTCCAGTCTGTTTTTTCTCACAAACTGTATACCACTGGTGTACACAGATGGGGAAATTTTAACTCACAAAACTAACAAAATGTTAGGGGCTGCTGTCATTCTTATACATCAATATGTGCAAGAGGCTGTGGGTGGTGAGGATGTGATGACCAACCCACAGTGAGGAGAAGGAGAAGGGTGTACAGACCCATGGTAACCTACCAGGGGCTACATGAGCTGGAGATAGTGGAGTGCTATAGGGTGGACAGGGACATTCTACAGCAAATTGTTGAGCTGTGTTGGCCACACCTCACACACAGAACTAACAGAGGGAAACCCAATCCAGTGGATAACAAGGTATATGTAGGCTTAAGAATACTAGCCACAGGTACCTTGGGATATCATGGGGATCTTACAGGCATCAGCATCCAGGGTACTCCACCAGTTCCTGGATGCCATGTCAGCACAGCCATGAGGCGTTGACCAATAATATGTGTCTCTTCCACCAAATAGCAGAATACCCTGAGGTAGTGGTTGCTATAGACTGCATGCACATCAAAGCACCACCCAGTGAACAAGGTAAGGTCTACATAAACCACAAGTGCTTCCCCTCCATCAACTGCCAGGTCATGTGTGATGCCCAGGGCATTATATTGAATGTGTGTGCTGGCAGCCCTGGAAGCTATCATGACTCTCACATCTGGCATATGACACATCTCTACCAGTCATTTGCCAGGGGGGACATCCCATATGGCCACCTAGTGGGGGATGATGGTTACACACTGGAGCCATGGCTGATGACACCCTTCAGAAATGCACACACACATCTGAACAAGAACTCCATAATGAGGCACATGCACAAACCAGAATCATTATAGTGTGTGTGTTTGGGATGCTCAAGTCATGGTTCCGCTGCCTGGACATATCTGTTGGAGCCTTGCAGTACTCTCCAGCTAGAAGTACACAAATGTTCATAGTATGTGCCATGCTACACAATATGATCCTGTGGAAACAGGTGCAGCAGGAACAGCAAGGGGCAGGGCCACACAGCTCCACACCATTGCCAAGGCCATCACAGGCACAGAGGTACTCGGAGAAGGAAGCACCTGAGCCTGTACCTGTAGGCAGAAGGAGGCATGCCCAGTATGCCCAGGCCTTGGCAAAGAGACAATGCATAGCACATACACTGACACAGCAGGGACCCAGGGAATGACACCTCTCTCTCACTCACACATACAGTAAAAGGGATGCCAAACATGACACTATCTGTGCTTTACCATGTATAGAGAGTGTACTATGTGCATCTGACATAGTCAGACCTTCATTACCATCCTCAATACTGGCACAGCCACAAGGTAAGTCACTCTTCCTATCAATTGCTAAATGGAGTAGTGTGTTCTGATATTTGTATCTCTGGTATGGATGTGAGCATGCAAGGGAATCGGGTGGCTGAATGGGATGGCAACAGATAGTGTACACCTATATGGGCAGCATGAATTCCATAAATACCACTGTCAACATACTAGGCAGTACTAGACAAAGTGAAAAATCCCACTACAGTACCTGTGGTGGCCAAAAGGTGTGTCCATAGGACACACACGTGCTTGTCAGTGTAGCTCACATACCCACCCCAGCAGGACAGGTGTAGATGACCATAAAGAAAGGCTGGGCTAAGGCCTCAAATTGATGACAATGGTTAACAGTAGCCTTACAGACCTACACAGACAGACTATAACAGGTCTGGCAGTTGTATGTCAGTTAAGGGTAAGAAGTCTGAAATTGAAATGTAGGTCAGTAAAATCTAGGATCTGTACACTACTGATATGCCTCCAGTCTGCTTGATAGTTCAGAATACAAAATGAAATGGAAGCCAGCAGAGTATCTGAAATACCAGTACAGTCATAGCAAATGTTTAAAGTCATCAGTGTGCTCCCCCAATCCCATGTAGAAATGCAGTAACATGTAAATGTAAGGTGTAATGACAGTGGAGCAGAGATTACCGGAGCTGGCCCAATCCACAGGATAGATTGTTGCATGTGTACAATATGCAGGGGCCCTTGTGTTAGGTTGTTATGTGTTCAATATTGTATGTAAGTGGTCAGCATGTAGGGCTGTATCTCAGTGGCCCATGTGCAGTACTGTGGATGACAGGGCCATGTTCCAACTGCAGTGCCAACCACAATGCTTATCAGCAATATCCATGTCAGCAGTCATACATACTGTCCAGATGTCAATATCTGTCACTGTCTGAAAGATGGACATGCCATGAATGTGGGCCCATATGTACACACAATACACAGAGTGCATAAAATGTAACTGTCAGCTGCACATAACTTTGGAATTGTACATACAGGTTAGTAGCATATCAGTTGTCTGTGTGGTATGGAATACTGATGTAGTCTGGAAAATCACTGGCAGACCACAAAAGGCACAGTTATGAGACAGGCTGCCTATGTTGCTGCACAAGGCAGCAGAAGGGGAATGTCCCAGGTATATCTGTGAGTCAGCTGCAAGTAGCTGCCATATCACACATGCACTCAGCTCACCCCACCATCAGCCACAGGTTTATCACAGGTCATATCCCTGCTGTTGGGAATGAGTACAGTATGACCCCCACATCTGTATGGGAATACCCACAGAATGCAGCATGCTGTGGAGGTGTCCTATGCAGGTGTGTCCCTAGCTGTAAGCAGCAGCCTGCATACATCTAGACCAATTGGTCAGTATGTACATGAACTATTGTCATCAACACCTTGCACACTTACCTGTCACCCCAGGGGAATGCACTGGCTCACAGCCTGAGAATGTAGGAGTGAGAGAATGCACTGGCCTGCCACAGATGGCTTGCATCACTACCAAATGGCCTACAGTTGTCTGTCAAAGGCCTGTGCCTCACCCGTACTGCCAATGTATGGTATCTCATGGAGTCACAAATAACAAACTAACACAGTCAACAGAACACATATCCCAGTAGCATGCCCCCCCCCATGTCCTACAGCATGAACTGGTGGCCAATCCATAAATACCGCTGGGATGAAGAGCCACCTATAGGGATACAACCCAGATACCACTCGCATAATGTTAGCACTAGGATAGAATAACAAATTGCGGGGATGTAGATGCATAGATGTCATGGAGTCTGTGAAGTCTGAAACTCTGATGTGTGTGCATACTACCTCTGCCTGCAAACCCAGTAATAGGTGGCTACAAACCTGCTCGTAAACCTCAATGTAAAGGGGAAAAGTCCAGATATATGAGCCCTGCCTCTGGGTAACCAAGGTGAATCTGTCCAGCTGAGAGGTATGGCCACAGCAGGATAAGGCCATTCTGTTACAGTGATATATGTACAAGGGGAACATCAGACACCATAATACCATAGTGCTGGAACATTTACACAGAACCATCAGCAAGTGTCAGTAGCTACCCCACCAGAGTGGCAGGAGTGTGCAAGAATGTGTAGGCTGTGGACCACAATACTGGGCTCAGCTTCATTCATCTTGTATATCCTGGTAAATAACTGTGAGCAAATAATTATATCTTTCAGTTGTCGATGACATAATACATCACAGTGTAACACAGTACATATGTCTGAATATCCCTTTTAACACCAGCCATGTAACACAAGCTGCACAGACAGCAGTAGTTACAGTATCCCCCTAGGGCTGTTGCCCTTTGTGACTCCATTTTGACAAACTACAGATATCCTGCGGAAAGGTTGAAAACACCAAACCATGGACTAGAGTACAACCCTACCTGGAGTGTATTCACACACTCAATACAGAAGGTCATACTGGGCATGCTCCTACACATAGAGAAATGAAGCCATGTCTGATAACACAGTGGACTATACATATCTGTCATTTGCAGATGTCTGTGCACACACACCAAACTGTACACCACTCATGCTTCACACACACATTGGATAGGAATACTCACACATATCCAAGGCCAACACACTACAATATGTCTAACATACACACACAGAGATGAGAGGAAGAGAGAGACAGACAGTGACAGATAATATTCCATTATAAGGGCTTTCCAGAGAAATGATGTATGGCTCATTCACATACACTGCACTTCCCATTGCCCATGTTAGCACTCCTGCTGTCAGTCACCTTGAAATAACCCATTGGCAAAGTCTCAGGACTATAAGCTCTGTGGCACTTGTGATAACTGTGTAATACTGTAGTATAGCAAACTAGTTAAGTAGGAGTTCTAATCCTGGTCCTGGCTGTTGATACCTGCTTTTGTGGTCATTCACAACTACTGCACTTCCCTCACCCCTCCTTTAGCAGTGCTGCTGATGTCACTCACTTTCAAAGATACCTTTGGACAGCTTTACAACATATAACTGCTGTGGTCCTTGCAATACTGCATAATACCATAGTGTAGCAAACTATTTAGGTAGGAGTTCTAATCCCGGTCCTGGCAACTGTGAAAATGTGTGTGTGTATGTGTGTGGATCTATTGCAGGGTGGGTTTTGCTACATTTTCATATTGAGGACCCATATGTCCCAATGTCACATTACAAGGCCAACAGTTGTCAAATACTGTAGAGGTAGTTGTAGACAATACACAACCATACATTTATATATTGGCAACCATTATAATACCCAGAGACCTCTTTCTAACCACAGATCATACACAAACACGCTTGGCTTTTTCTCTCTTCCTTTCTTTCTTACCCTCTGTCACTCTCTCTCCCCCTCTCTGGTAGATGTGGAAAAATGCATCTTTTTTGCATAGGCAGCAGCTTGACCTTAGTAGGTAATGCTCATGCTCAGCTGATAGCCTGTGCATGTATTGGAGCCCTCCACTTGCTAATTGCATGTGGTACACCTGTGGTAGCATTCATATAGCCAATTGCATGGAAACACACTCTTATAAGTAAGCAGTGCAAGTGGGTGTTGGCCTTTCTCCCTCACTGTGAGCAGGACTTCATGTGGGTATGTGACAAACAGCATCACAGAGGGTAGTTGGAAATACCTCTTACAACAAACACTGTGGAGACAGGCCATAAAACTGGAGGGGGATGTTCCACACATGGGGACAGAATGTAAGTATTGATGTTCTAAATGTGAAGTAAGGTTGGTGTAACAAGGTTTGTGTGGATATGGCTGATCTGCATGATTTAAAGTCTGGCATGACATTGTTATGTGGTGGATAAAACTCTCACCTATATGTCTATCTGCAGACTGGCCAGAGTTTGGAGCCTGAGATTTTGTGTGTTAAATACACATTGTCTGTCTTCATAAATGCAGTAGCATACTCTGAGGATTGTACTCAGGAAAATGGTAACATCCATGTGTGTTACTGACTTCATATCCTTCAGAAGAGATATGTTACAACAAACCCTGTTACACCAACACTCAGTTTATAACTGCAATATGTCAATATTGGCTCTGTCTTTGTGCCTCTGTCCCTCAAGTCTGTCACCCTTTGTTCATATGTCACGCAGTAAGAGATGGATATTTACAGTATACCATTATTTCCTGACATGATCAATGATATCAAGCCAGTGATATATCACACTGCCAGACGTGTAATGTATCTGAGGCCTACTAGTTGAGGACCAAACCTGGATATTCTGTGGTAGTCTGTACAGTAGTGAGTTCTTTGTACTTATGGCGATTGTTGACAGACTGCATTATGTAGCAGTGTATTATGATCATGTTAGTTGGCCTGTGTACAGACTGGGGTAGAGGTCAGTGTTCTTGGTCCTGTTCTATTGGACAGCGCATGCTGCTCCAGTTTCTGATATCCTATCAGTCTAAATGTTTGTAGGGCCAGACTGAGACATGTCCCATTCCATACTCAGGCATCAGACTACACTGTGAATTGGGCCAGTATATGTAGGGATAGTATGTGAGTGGCAAACATGATGATAACTTTTGTTCAAACAGGCCATAGACTGTACTATTACTTAGGCTTACCATTATGTGACTGTGACTGTGTTGAGACTGGTTGTGCATATGCACTTTCACACTGGTGTCTGTTACTTCATGCTGTTACATGCCTGTAGTGCCTGTTATATATGCAGTTACATGTGTATTACCCACATAGCTAAATTGGGTTAGTGTTTTGGTAGTCTGCCTGTAGTGTAGTGTAGACTAATAAAATAGCAGGGTAATGACATCTTTAATAAGTGTATATAATCCTATATGTATAACATGCTTCTATGTGCTGTCATTACATTAGCAAAGGGTGTGAGTATACTGTATGGGACACCTGAGTATACATGGGTAGTACCACAGTCTTTTCACTTTGTATGTGTGTCATACTTGGGTAGTATCCCAGGTTATATGCAGTCTCACTTGCATGTATTGTATCCTAATGTTACTCCTTTTAAAAGTGCTTTTCCCAAGCAAGAGTAGATTGTAGATTGTAGTAGTGGGATCATACACCCCTGCATGCAAAGTTGGACTCTGGCTACTGACTATCGTGTTCCTGGTGTGTGAGCTGTATGTTGTTACATATCTCTTATTGGATCTTGATCTGATAGGTGGATATTAAACGTAGACTACTACATGTTTAGGAGATGTCATTAAGTACTTCTGTCATGTAATAATGGCATACCTATCAGTGTCAGATGTCTGTCAGAACATTCATCCTAATGCATAACCTGTTGGCTAGCTACTTTCTGTCTGACCTCTGTACAGATATGCAGATGTCAGGTATCCAGCTTGGCTGCTTACAGACAATCTCTGATTGACTGACACTGACATGTCGACCCAGCTGTGTTATGAATGCCACAGCTAAGAAACCACACCCTTTACGTACCACATGCCATGGGTACCTCAACCAGACTACCACAGTCAACAGAACATGCTTGGGTACAGGTCTTTAACCCTCTTACTTGCCATGTTAAGCAACATATGTGGCATACATGTCAATAGGAGCACCTCACCGGCCCCCTGCATGAGAAAACCAGATGATTGGATGTTGAATTTGTGTCATCCTGTGGATCACTCAAGTGGCATTGGGTGATGGATGGCCTGCTGACAAATATCAGGTGGCATGATACTAGTGTACCCACATGCCCTACTCTTCTCCTCTCCATGGTCATTAGCCTGGTACACACCTAGGAACACCTGCACCTATGGACCTCAGAACTGACAAATGTGTCACTGTGCATTACTGAGAATAACAGTGTCTGTGTGTTTGTAAACTTTTAGTTGGAAATACTCTGAGGGCCATCTCACCCACTACCCCCCCCCCATTACTATACTTAGAAACGGCTGCTGCTGCAAATCACATTAAATGTACCTTGTTACACTCTTTACCCTATGGGCTACCTGGAGCTTGCAATACCAGCATAACACTGTTCTACAAATGGGTAGATGGGAGTGGGTTTCCCCCTGAGTCCTGGCAAATGTGGGTATGCGTGTTTGTGTATGTTTGTGAAATTGTGTGTGACTGTGCATATTTGTAGGAGATAGCATTCTGAGGCTACATTCTCCATATACAATAAACCTAGCTATACATTAGAAGAGATGGTGATGTTGCTGACATTAGGCAAGCCATGACATACCATCACCCTACTATCCCTGTGGCATGTGCAATAAATGCATATCCCTGTATTAGCACAGATTAGATAGACAAGGGTTTATATTGTACTCCTGGTCAATGTGTGATTGTGGGTATGTCAGAGCATTAACATGGGTTTCAGTGAGTACAGTATCAATGTGGGGTGTAGGTGATGGCTATACTGTCATCGCACCATGATACCCCCAATATATGTCCCAAGGTCCACTGCATGAGAACTGCTGCTACCATTAACCATACAGGTAAATGATTACACTATCCAGCCCAATGATGCATGTGCTGTGTGCAAGAACCCCTAACAGTACAGACTTACTGACAAGGTACTTAGCACTGCTAAACCCAGGTCTGCCAAATGTGTCTATAACTGTATGTGATTGTCAGTGTGTATATGATAGTATGTCACACTATGTATTGTTCATTAACACCCAGTACATCCCCCCTTTACCATACTGTACAAGATCTGCTGATGTCCTACACTTAACAAGAAACTCGGGACACACCTCACCCTAAAAGCTCTGTGGTGTGTGCAATTAAGGCCAAACATATTATTAGCAATAAATACCTAGGTAGGGGTTCTACTGTCAGTGTTGCCAAGTAAGTGTGTGTGTATGTGAAGGGATCTACATCAGTATGCAGTAAACATATGTTCCAAAATATCATTTGTCCGAGAACTAACTGGCAAAATGTAACATTTTCAAGGAATCATCTTGTGAAAATTAATCCCATCAAAACTAGTAGTAGATGTGTAAATGCCCTCTTCCCCACAGTACAGCTGTACAGCGATACCGGTATCGGTATATATAGTTGGGTGTTGTTGTCATGGGCACAGCCACTCACATTGGGGTTACTGTTTTGCATACCCCTCCACTTAGTCTGCTGTCATACTGTACAGTTTATGTTATGAGGTTAAGTAGTTGTTAAGCACAATATGTGTGGTTCTACACCACCCACACCCTACAAAGTGGAGGGCTGTACCACCCACACCAACACACCTATGTTTACCAACTCCAGGATTGCACTACATCGGGGAAGAGGATATATACCCTGCCAGTTCCATTGTCAATGACGTTAACCTGGCAGACTGATTATTTACTGATGTGATGTTTTGGCTATTTGGTCTTGGTGGAATTACACAGGCCAAAATGAGTTAACTGCACAATTAAGTACATCCATGTGTACAGTAATCTTTGTGTATTGCATCAGCACCAAAGCTTCTGTGCCTGTGTGTTATTCACAAACATTTGGTGTGTGCCACCATGTACACTTACCATCCACTGTAGGAGAGTTGCTGACATCAACCACCATGCACTCACTTGTATACACCCCATACACCCCTCAGACCTAACAGCCATGTGGCACATGCAGTAACTGTTATACAGACCTGCTGCTTGTGTTCATTTGTACCCAGGATATGACACAGTCAATGTGTCACCACAGTGCCATACCCCTTGCATGAAAGGACAGCAGACCAACATCCTGCTAACACATGGACACCTACAACACAAACGGAATACATTATGGAGACCACATTCAGTCAGTGTTAATAACAGCTATAATGCATCATGGCTGGACAGCTACACACCCTGATATGTAAGCCTTAAACATTCTAGCTGGAAACATGTCAAACATAATGACATTACTAAAGCTTAGTACATTCACCCTGTGCATCAGAACCTTATTAGCATGTCTCTGCATCAATGGTATGGATGACAGGGATGTGGCACAGGTATCATCATATGCACAGAGTGTGCTGTGGGTTTGCCAGAGGCCTAGGCTGAGCCATTTGGTTGACATCATGTGTATGTGTTAGGGGCTTCTTTAGCAATTGGGCTGTGCAGATGTGGTGTGTGTAGGTATGGAGGTGCTCTAGCTCTGTGTGTGTGTGTGTGTGTGTGTGTGTGTGTGTGTGTGTGTGTATGCACACAGCTGCCCTATACAGGGGTTTGTTGGACAGCTACAGACCATCAATGGTAGAGTGTAATGTTCATCGTGTCTAGCCACAGACACGGGAACTGTGTCTGCCAGGAATTCCATGGGCACTACCAGGTAGAAGTCCAGATATGGTACTCTCCCCTGATGATGACAGATGTCCACTGGATCTGTGTCCCTGTTGGGACCGTCCAGGACCATGTGCACGTGACCTGCAGTGTTGTGGTGTGGACAGCTCCCCTCCTGCATTGCTGGTGCTGCCACTATGGGAGCAGCTGTGATTTGTTGCACATTCACGTAGACCTCCACCTGTTGGTGTTGCTGACCTATGTCCATGTGGGTGACACCCTACTCCCACCACATGCTCCAACACAGACACTACACCGTCGAGGATTCCCATCATCTCACCCAACCATCTATCCAGGACATCTGCAAAATGATGGTGGGCACCTGTAAAATCACAGATGTTGTCAAGTACGGGAGAATGAGTAGCCCTCTGGAGCCTCAGACTCTGTCTGGTGCAATGTTCCATAAATGCCTGTGCTTCCATGATGGCCCAAAACATGTGTCTGGTGACACCTGCTGTGGCACTTCTGCCAGGAGCATGATGGCCAGCAGCCCTCCTATGAGCACCCCTACATTTGCCTGTGTGGTACCTTGTCAGTCATCCGGCTATGGCAGCTCTGTACAGACACACATGCCATAGTCCCCCACACTGTCCTCTCCCATGCCAACACCCGCCAACTGTCCTTCATCTATGGCCACTGGTGATAGGGTATGTATGGGCATTGTAACTGTGTGCGGGGATGGGGTGGATAAAAGTGGGATGTCCACTAGCCCCTGACAACCCTGCCTGTGCCTGACCATACCTGTCTTCATTGTCAGAGTCTGTATGGACACTAACATCAGTTTGCCTGCAGGACGGACCCTGCACCACCTTGCCACCTGTGAGGGGAAACAAAAATTCACACACACACACACACACACACACACACACACACACACACACACACACACACACACACACACACGTGAGGTGGCACAAAGATGTTACACAGACATCTCATTACCCAACAGTCAACATGCATGACATATGGCACTCAACAGCATGCACTGTGGCTATACTCAATCCCTATTACCAACATTATACAGCTCTGTGATGCATGAGTTGTGTTAATAGGTGATTCCCTATACCTTTGAACACACTGCACCCATACACTCAGTATTGCTGTGCACCCGTACAGCACCCTGGCATGTACTATGCAGCATATCTCATAACTGTACACACCATTGCTGAATGTGTATATATGTGGCAGTTATGTTTGCTCTGTTGCTCAAAGCCCATATGTGTTTGTCTGACACATACCTGGGATGATATGAGGACTGATGTCAATAGTTAATGCCTGACCTCTGATTTGCATATGTCATCATCAGCTGTGCATGTATGAACAATAAATCTGATTACACTGACAACCTTCAAAGCTTAATGTGGATATGAGGAGTGAACACACCCTTGTTGGCATGGTAGCCTCTTCCATGATATGCAGTGGGGCCACAATACTGCACATGTTAACATTAGACACACCTGATATGTGACATATGACTTGTGCAGTAAAATGTAATATCAAACAAATGTGTTAGTCATGCAGATGCTGAATGAGATGCATACAATATGTGGGTTTCATAAGTGTGCACACCCATAACATAATGTTTTTTTCAGCACCTGTTACGTGAACTACAGCAGTCGGTATTCCTGGAAGGGATATACTAGCATGGCCCATCTTCACTTGCCATTATTTGGTCACTCCGCCCTACAAATGTCCCCCAACTCTGCCGGATTGCATGATCAGCTTATGTGCACAGCCCTTGGATGTCACACAGTGCCTTCACTATTGCTGTGGAGTTAGGGTTATGTTTGGCACAATTCATGACCCTGACTTTGTTCAGCTACAGCCATTCTTAGCAAGCCTTGGATGTATGCTTCAGTTCACTGTTGTTTCAGGATGTGACCTCTGCCCATCCTCAACCTTATTGCAGATGCTTGATAACTACAGGCCACACATGAGTGTTATTTTGCAGTGTTCCAAATTCAGAACGCCATGTCTACCAGCCTAGGTCTTGCTAATGAACAGCAAACCAAAACGGTATACACTAGCACCAGCAAGGTAAAAATGGGGATGGTGGGCCTGAGGTGGGGTGATGTGTTGCTTGTGCAACACATGTATCTTTACTGATACTGTCTGTAAGTGTCAGCCTTGGTCTCAGTACACCATTAGACATTGCAGCACATGCCTCTGGGAGACTTGATGTTATGCATATGCTACCTGTAGAGAGCCTTGGGTGATTTTTCAAGTGGAACAACTCTTCCATCTGCTTACCCTAACCCATAGGCCACACTTATGCAGATTCCAGGTGACTGTCAACCCACGTACTGCACAGGCAGTACTTGCTACACATTCCTGCAAGTCCCTCAGTGTTGCTGCATGTTTCTGGACAGCATCTGTGACCAGTTTGCAACATGTGTTGTCATCTGTCTTGGATGGGAATCTGTTTATTTTCTACATTACTGTTGTCCCATACTTCATACACACATACATGACTGTCTGCACTGTTTGCCATGGTATATGCAATGGTGAGGTAAGGCTACTTCTTCCACTCCTGAGTGCTCCCTTTTGGATATGGGATCCATTCCATGGTTTGTAAGATGTGTACAAGCCACAGCTGCCTCTGTTGCAGATGAGTGGGAAAATGTCATGGACATACTTCTTGGACAGCAGAACATTACTTGGTGTGATATTGAAGCCCTATACCTGATGGAAGGTGTGTACTCAAGAAGGGTGAATGCTGTCAGTACCTCAAAAGCTGCTTCCACAATATGTTATTTGGAGTTTGTGCACACGTGCTTCCAGTGTTTGTTAAGGTATGTATTCCCCATATTTGTTGTCCTAACATAGGATTCCATATTGCACATTCATTGCTCATGTTAGGATCTCATTACAGGTTATAACAGGTGTGGAATGTGGTATTGTGATTTGCCTTTGTTTAGATCAGGAATAGTTGCCATTGTGATAGTGGTGTATACACTGTTGTAGCCACTGTATAAGGGTAATGTGCCAGACATGTCCCTACTGTAGGCCAGTTGTCCCACCATTATGTTCATCTCTGCCCACACATCTTGCAATGATAGGTTGTTAGGTGTACTGCAGCCCTTACATACCCTTCAGCTATGCCACCATGGTGACCACTGTGATGCAGTGCAGTTAACAGCAACAATGACTGAACATGTATGGCATGCGTTATGGCTAGGTGTGTTAAATGTGTGCATGGCAAATACCATGGCCATAACATGGCCGGTGTATTGGCAAACCTGAACAAAACAACATCATAATCACTAGCTACAGGCTGCTGTCCCAGTTGTATACCAGAGGGACCTACATAGTTGTGTCAGAGACATAATGTCAGTAGCCACACCTGTGGCATTGGTACAGGGTGAGAGCAGCATTTCAGCACATCAATAGCACAAACACACAGTACTAGAGATTATTCACATCTGTTCATTACTACACTGCAGCAACAGAATATCTTATCTGACATTTGCATGTAGATAATTTACAGATGAAGATGGATAAGCAACAGTGGTCTACTAATGTGCCCTGGGGCCTTACCTGCATGTTCCTCGTCCATTGTGTGGGTGGCAGCCACCTCCACGATGCTATGTTTGGGTTGCTGGTTTGACTGGCAGGCGGGTGCCCCAAGGCTGGCAAGGAGCTCCTCAGCTTGTGTTAGTGGGGGCTGGATGGCATGATC
Source organism: Protopterus annectens (assembly GCF_019279795.1). NCBI lineage: Eukaryota > Metazoa > Chordata > Ceratodontiformes > Protopteridae > Protopterus > Protopterus annectens. Next base: position 1,497,731,790 of record NC_056744.1, on the reverse strand, counting down.
CCCACCTGTGGTTAGCTGGTCCCTCCTAACCACAGCAGCATACTGGCGGGTGCAGCAGATAACATCGGTGCAAAGATGCCACACCTGCTCATAACTGCGGTTATGCAGGCCGACATCATTTACCCTGTGGATGAGCTTATTCCACAGGGCAGTCCTCTCCTGCAGATCATGGGCTGTGCATCAAAAGGGTGTAATAATGCTGTATCATGAAATGCATGATGACTTCATTCTCCTGGAGCATATAGGTTGGGACTCTTTCACGTGACATTGTACCTGGAGGACATAAACAGGGCATAAGGTCAGAGGAATTCATACTGCAAGGATATACAAGTTATTAATTAGCATCCCCCCCCCACCATATCTGCAGCAATAATTAAAAACACACTAATCAATGGGTATGTTTACACCAAACCTACAGTTGGGACATATGTCCTACTGTTTAACAAATATTGAAATGCGTTTCTATTAACGTTCCATGTTGAGATACTATAATTGGTGAAAAATATACACAAATCCTCCACTTCTTCACCAAAAGGACATGTAGAATACACAAAGGAGAACACCAACTGCTGCAATAATGATTTTTTAATTCTGGTACCTCGGCCTTCGCCTTCTCCTGGAATACAATTTACTTAGTGCTCCATCCATTTTTATACAAATCTTTAATTAGATAATTGATGCACCATCCTTTTATTAAATAATTACCATTGTTTCATTACTACTTGAAGCAAACAAATTTGACATTTCTATGCAACATATTAACTAGAGAATAAATAACATTCATTTCAAAAATAGTTTTGATAATATGAACATAAATATAAATACTATCAATGAGATATATACCTATTATTCACACAATGTTGTCCTTGCAAGCAAACCTATTTCCCTGAATATATTTAGAAACATTAAGAAATATGTGAAGAATATGTAAAAAGACTAACACTACTGAAAACATTATTTCTGACCTATGTACTGACAAAATCATTAACATATTACACCTCCATGTTCATCCCATTTGGAAAAATAGTTTTCAAATTAAGAATGAACCTTGACTCCATCAAAAGTAATTTTTCACGAAAAATGGCCTCATTCCCAAATACATTGGGTCTACCTAATACACTGAAAACAAATCCATCTGGAACCCCCCCATGATTGTCAAAGAAATGCTTTCCCACTGGGCTCTCCATTCTCCTGTGCCTTATGTCACCCAGGTGTTCCAAAATCCTTAATTTAACCCTTCTAGTGGTTTGTCCTACGTACCAATTCTGTCTCTTACAGCCACATCCTATAATATACACAACCCCAGTTGAGTTGCAGTTATAGAATTCCGTGGCATTATATTTAACCCCATTGATTTTACAACCATCCAAATTCCTAATCAACTTACACACTTTACATTTTCCACACCTAAATGATCCCCTTCTCTCATCTTCACGCTTTATCATTATTTCTGAAATTTAGAATTTCCCTGAGATTAAAATATCTTTTATATGAAAAAGTCACCCGTGATGGAAAAAGCTTTCCAATTTTCTCATCTTCACAAATAATTGGCCAAAATCTATCCACTAGTCCTTTTAAGGTTTGAGAAAAATGGGAAAATCTGGTTACAAAGAATATTTTTTCATTGGATTCCCTAGATCCACTGTTATTTTTACAATGAGTGTCACGATCTTCAGATTGTCCCACCCCTCTAAATCTCACCCTGTTGCTGGACTTTCTGATAATGCCCAACTCATTTTCCACCCTTCTCCTAGCTTTTTTAATACTCATGACAGAATATCCTCTCTCTATTAGCTTTCCTTCCACTTTATTAAATTCTACTGAAATCAAGTTTTTTTCTGAAATGTGTCTTCCTATTCTTTTAAATTCACCAAATGGGAGAGATTCAATCAAGGAATCACTATGCATGCTAGAAGCATGGAGAAAATTCTCTGCTGCAGTCTTCTTGTAGTGTGGTTTGTAATGAATTATATTTTCCTGACTCACATAAATTTCTACATCCAAATAACTTCCCCCTATGTTGTAGGTAAAATCCAAACCCCAATTGTTTTGCTTCAACTCTGAAACAAAATTTTCAAACTCTTCTGGTACACCACTGCACAAAAATAAAAGGTCGTCAATAAATCTCATGTATTTGACTACCTTACTTTTATAAAAGAAAGAGGGATAAATATAACTATTTTCAAAATGGGCCATAAACAATATTGCATATGAGGGCGCAAAAGCTGCCCCCATAGCCGCATCTCTTTTGCAAAAAATATTTTCCCTCAAACTCAAAACAATTGTGCGTGAGACAGAAATCCAACAGACTGATGATAAAAAATGTTCTAGGTCCATCCCCTAGCATTTTCTCCACTGCTTTTAGACCATGCAACTTATTAATGCTAGTATATAAAGATTTGACGTCTATACTAGCCCAATAAAAACCTTCATCCCATACTATATTACAAACCTTGAAACACACCTCTTCACTATTCTTGACATGAGATTGTACCCTCTCAAGATATCCCTTTAAAAGGGAATCCAAAAATATACCTACATTCTGTAGGTATCCTCCTTTCCCTGAAACTATGGGGCGTCCGGGTGGATCCATGAGATTTTTGTGTATCTTAGGGATGGTAAAAAATCTAGCCACTCGTGGATTCTTAATATGTAACCTTCTAACATCCCCTGGGGATAAAAAGCCCAGCCGCTCACCCCTTTCCAATATTTCCAACAGTAACATGTTGTATTCTTTCATTGGATTTAGGGGTAACTCAAAATAAATATTATCATCATTCAAAAGTTCCAAGGCCATGGAATTGTATTTGTCCCTAGAAAGAACTACCCAGTTCCCTCCCTTATCTGCCTGAGTGAATACATACTTTCTATTCATGCCCTTTAAATCACATAAAGCTTTCCATTCATCCCTTTTCAAATTATATTTTCTTTCCTGACCACAAAACTTTGCATGTTCTTCTCCCAAAGTATTTAATAGTGTTTTCTCAAATACACTAATGACTATATTCCTTCTAGGTGGCATGAATTCACTCTGGCAGTGTAGATGGGGAACCGTTAGTCTACCATACCCAGTGTTGAAAGTAAAACCCCCCCCCCATCATCACACACATCATCTTGTGCATATATATCCACTAAATCATTTTCATGTAATGTGAGGTTTAACAAAGACTCATCTAAATTTTCCAAACAGGCCACATTCTCATCAACATTATTTAAATTATCAATCAATGGAGCATTAATATTGGAGTCATGCTTATGTTTAAATGAAGCTTGAACAGCAAAATATTCCCTCAAAAACAGCTTTCTGCAAAACTGCTTGATTTCCAAGGATAAATCAGCAAGAGAGGGGAAACATACAGGTACAAATTTAGTGCCTTTATATAAAACTTGTTTGGCACTCTCAGTTATATTTAAATCGGAAATATTTATTACATTATATTTCTCACCTTCACAAGTGTCCACAGTATCAGTATTCAAATAATCAAAGTTCTGTAAAGGAACCACTTTATCCGAATAAGGACAGCTTCTTATAACCGTTGGAAACTGTATATAGTCCTGTTGAACCCGTTGAACCCCTCTCCCCCTCTGGAAAAAAGTCTTTGGGAGAATAGTTCCATGTCCGCTAGGGCCTACAGCTTTTTCACCTCCTTCTCCCCTTATTTTGAAATCGACGGCCTCTCCCCTTCTGTTGCACGCTTTGGTCTGTATCACTTGCTGCATTGCTGACTCCTATATTGGATTCCTGCTCTGTATTCAAGCTCTCGAACGATACACTTTTCCTGCTGCTCGACTCATCTGCTGAAGACGCTGAAGTTTCACCACCGCCAACAGACCTGGAGCCCCTGATGATGTCACGAGATGCTCCACGCTTTTTCTTAAAGCTATATTGCCATGAAAACAGTTTACCTGTTTCATGGTCTTTGATATCACGAAGATATTTTCTCTTCTTTCTGGAAACCACCTCCGACTCTATTTTAGACACTCTACTTTTAATTTCGCCCATATTTTTGTTGAATATAGTCACGGAGCTTTCTTCTATAAGCTTTTCCTGCAGAAGCAGGATAGAATTTCGAGTTCTGCTCAATGTTCTCTCATTTCTTTTAACTAACACAGCAAGCCAGCCCAAAGTGCATTTCACTGAAATATCCTTCCACTCTGCAGACAAATCCAGTTCATCTTCTGCAAATTCAAAGGCTGGTAATCGTTCCACCCTGAGGCCCCTCGGAGTAATGTTAGTTTTATATATTTTTCCAGTAGTTTTAGGTCATAGAATGTGGTAACTTCTTTTATTAATGCTCTCTCCAACTCCACATACCTCTCAGAGAAATCTATGCTTGAGCTTTCCCAAGGATCATTGTTGGCCATTTTCTCCTCCCTCTCCTTCCATAAAGATGCCAAATTCACAGGCTGTAGTGATGGTGCACCCAAATGGGTGATAGAGTCAGTGTCCACCGACATAATATCCAAAAAATATACACAAATCCTCCACTTCTTCACCAAAAGGACATGTAGAATACACAAAGGAGAACACCAACTGCTGCAATAATGATTTTTTAATTCTGGTACCTCGGCCTTCGCCTTCTCCTGGAATACAATTTACTTAGTGCTCCACCCATTTTTATACAAATCTTTAATTAGATAATTGATGCACCATCCTTTTATTAAATAATTACCATTGTTTCATTACTACTTGAAGCAAACAAATTTGACATTTCTATGCAACATATTAACTAGAGAATAAATAACATTCATTTCAAAAATAGTTTTTGTGTATTCTACATACTATAATTGGTGGCCTGTTGCTATCAATGTAACCTGCATGCTGTTGTAATGGCTACTGTGGTTCCATATATGCATGTGTTCTATTTGCTATGCAACTGTTCCAAATCTGTTAATGGGACTATCTATGCATGCTGTCATAAGTAACACTGGATTGTGTTGAATATTACTAACCCACATATGTTCTAAAACTGCAACACCATAGCAAATGTGTGAAGGATGGTCCAAGCAGACCCACCTCTCCCACCTCATCTGGCCATGGCACTGTGCCCCAGCACATCTGGGACCCACCCCGGGACCTACTCATCTGCTGGTCCTGCAACACCTTTATGTTGAACCACCTCTGGGGATGGTACCCCCCCTGGAAGCTAGAATGTACAGGATCCTGTCACCCAAAGTCAGGTCTGGGGTCTGGTGCATAGGTTGGTCCGCAGAGACTTGGGAGATCTGCTACACAAGCTTGAGGGCTGCATGGCATAATTACAGGGTCAGCCTGCACCTCCTGCTCAACCCCCAGCACAGCAACCTTAAGGGCCATGAAGGTGCAGTGGTGACTGCTCATGGGTGTAAACCTCAGTCTCACTGTTTCCATTTGGGGGCTCATGGGCTTCCAATTTCAAAACACCTCTCCCCGTCCAACATGTTTACACCACACATGTCATATACAGCCCCTGTATGCTGTCTTGTTTATTTGCCGACCCAACCTACCTCCCCAAATATACATACTATCCTTCAACATCCCACCCTAACCTTAGCAAAGAATGTGTATTCTGTTCTCCAAAATGATTTTGCACCAGACATAGCTGTCCATTCCACACACATGTCCACTGGACACATGTAATCTGGTCTAATTGGCTTCACAACACATTATTGTTGTCCTCACCCCCTCTCTCAGGGGTTTGAACATCCAAATTTACGTCCAAATTCAGTATATAAGCTCAGGTGTTGTAGTGGAGGACATGGACAGCTATGGACCTTCCCTACACATGTCCTGCACATCCCTAGCTACTTTCCCTACTGTCTTCCCCTCTTTGTGACCCTTTATTCACAACTTTCCTATCACCCCCTTTCTCTATTCTTTTCAAAACACGACTCTACATACAACTGCTTAAAGTTGCCTAAAATCATTCTGTATCCAAGAGCCCTTGTTTTGCCCAGCAACAAAATAATCAGCCCTCACAGTTCTCAAACCCAGGACCCTGCACACCATAGACACAGCAATTTATCACTAATCCATCTGAGCTGTAGATGTGTAAAATTTTGTTACACATAAGATGCAGCACAGTCATTCAACAGTAGGGAAATTGTATACATATATATATGTGTGTGTGTGTGTATATATACACACACACATATATATATATATATATATATATATATATATATATATGGATTCACTTCATAACATTGAAATATCAAAATACTGAAATTCAAAACACTGAAAGCAAAATACTGAAAGCTCAAAATACTGAATACTCAAAATACTGAAACTCAAAATAATGAAAACACATATTATGCGTAAACTCAGCTTAAACAACATAAATCATAACAATTTCTACCCCCCCATGTGGGGGGCTGCACCCCCCACACCCCCTGCTAATTAAATATATCAACTCCAAGATTGCACATAGTGTAGTTAAGTGCAATCTTGGAGTAGATATATGTAATTAGCAGGGGGTGTGGGGGGCACAGCCCCCCACGTGTGGGGTGCAGGGGGGCTTGCCCCCTGCATATATTTGGTAGAAATTGCTATGATTTATGTTGTTTAAGCTGAGTTTACGCATAATATGTGTTTTCAGTATTTTGAGTTTCAGTATTTTGAGTATTCAGTATTTTGAGCTTTCAGTATTTTGGTTTCAGTATTATGAAGTTTTGTCATTTTCAGTATTATGAGATTTTGAAGTTCGGTCTTTTAAAATTTCAAGATTATGTAGTAATCCTGTAGATACATATATATATATATATATATATATTCCATTCGAACATCGGATCCACACTCTGAACTTGTCACTGCAAAACATTTCACCAAAGGCATTGTAAATGGGGGTGAAGGGGCCCAAAATAGGGATGTCTTGTAATTATTGACATTATCCCTTAATGCACAGCTGAGCTGTTCTACCTTGCAACAAAATAGAGCATCACATGTGGACAAAGCCTAACATTAGGGGGATATATAGGGATAGATCGTAGATATGCCTATTACAAACCTATGAAGTTTATGCATAATACATTTCACATTACCATGACTGTTCTGCAGGTGGTGGGATCTGACACTCATGTGCCTGTCATGACGTCATTACTTCCACCTCCAGCTATTTGGCAGACTAATATACATGTTTGAAGGAACAGAACAAACACACTATGCTAGGTTCATAGGTTCATAGGTAGGTACTAGGCTATCTACCGGGGGGCATTTGTAAGCCTAGCTAGCATGTGTTGGCTTTTGTCACCCTTATATATTAATTCCCTGAGCTTCTGTCTAGCAGAACCATTGAAGTGATCCCCGGGGATAATTTTCTATTTCCCATCCACTCATCAAGGTTTCTCTTTAAGAGTGTCAATGAGGAGCTCTGCCTAATGTAGATTGGAATGTTGTTCCAGAGCATGGGAAGTTTCTGAGACAGAAATCTATCCCTCCAGCATATCCTGTTCATTGTTGTGGTGAGGTTTAGATCCCTAGAGCGTGTAGCTTGGGTAGATTGGGTTTTTTTTATGTGGAGCATGTCCATCAGTTCTGGGTTTGAAATAGCCCTATATGTCAGGCAGAGATCACCTCTGAGTAGGTGGTATGCAACCAAGTACAGCTGAAGTTTCTTTAGTCGGGCTTCATACAGCATCTGTTTGAGGCCTATAATCCTCTTGGTAAGGTACTTCTGTGGCCTCTCCAGCTGTTGAAGATGTCTCGTGAGGTACATCCCGAAAGGGGCATTATACTCAATAATAGATCTAATGAGTGATGAGTAGAGGGGCACAATGACTTCTTTTGATCTAGACACGAACCCTTTTGAGATTAGGTGGGCCACATAGAAGGACCTTCTAACCACTTTGGCGATGTGATTGTCAAAGGGAGAGGTTCCTATCCATTTGGGTCCCAAGATCCCTTGTAACATTTTCCATGTTAAGAGGACTGCCACTTATGTGGTAGTTCATGGATATTTTGTTTTTGCCAAAGAGGATGACATTGCACTTTTTGGCATTTAGCTTGAGGCCATGGTATTGACACCAGGCATCCGTCTCTGTGAGACCCTTTTGGAGGATGTCTGTGTCAGAAGGTAAATCAGTTATGGCACATAGTTTGCAATCATCTGCAAATTTGGTCAGCCATAGTCCACCTGTGTTTGCCTGCACCTCAGAGAAGTATATACCAAACAGGAGAGGTCCCAGGACTGAGCCCTGATGGGCCCCACTGGTTACCAGTTTGGAGTTAGACCTTGAGTCAGTGACTCTCACCATGTGGGTTCTGTCCATGAGACATTTTGCAACCCATCTCATGACATAGGGGTTTATGTTAAGGTTGGTGAGTTTGTCTATGATACCTGAGTGAGGAATGGTGTCAAAGGCCTTTGCAAGGTCTGGGTAGGCTGTGTGGACCACCTTTCCTTCATCTATAGCATTTGTGACTGTCTCAAAGAAGTCTAATAGGTTTAGGAGACATGGTCTGCCTTTAACAAAGCTGAACCAGTGTCTGTCAGCCTGGGATGACATGTTCGACAAGCCACGTTGCATCACAAGAGATGGCTTGTACCTGTCACCCCTAGGCTTTCGAATACTGGCCAAGGCTCTTGCTGCCCCATAGTGCCTTTTTTATTCAAGGCTCAAAAGTCAAACCCACCTCTGTAAACAGCACAATTAACAAAACACTGAGGGTTATGCTACTCAACGCCAGGAATTTAAATCTCAAAATGCACGTGCTCAAAACACTCCTCAGTATGGAGAATGTCAACATCTGTGCAGTAACTGAAACCTGGTTAAAGGCTCCAGAGAGCACCCCAGCACTACTGGGCTACAACTCATACCACACGTTTCGGCCACAGAACACGGACTGAAACACAAAAGGAGGGGGTGTATCCATATTCATCAAGGATACCTACACCTCCAGGTTAGTGGTGCAACATGATACCTCTGAGATCATCCATATGCAACTAACATCGGGCAAATCTGCAATGCAAATTGTGGCCTGCTGCAAATCACCGTCCATGACCCAGGACCACCACTCCACCTTTCAGGAGACACTGGAAAACATGAAGGTCCTACCAAACACCCTGATATTGGAAGATTTCAATTACCCTACCATTCACTGGGAAAACTTCTTGAGTACAAATTCCCAGGCCCAGCACTTCCTGGAATTCATCAACTCAAGTGCCCTGGATCAGCTAGTAAACTCCCCTACCAGAGATGAAAACATATCGGACCTGGTCATCATCAACATGGGCAACAGTTGTTCCACACCGGAGGTCAACCCATCACTGGTTAGATCAGAGCATAAACTAATCACTCTGGATGTCCACACTCCACCACCACCTCCAACTAAGGAAACCACAGTAAAAAACATTTCTAAAGCAAACTTCACCTTACTTAAGACAGAGATGGTAAGTTTCACAGCCTCCATGCTGAAGGGTAACACTGCCCAAGATTCAGAAACCTTTACAAATGCACTGTGTGAGCACCTACAATGATGCATGGATCATGCCATCCCTAGTAAAACCAAGATTCACTCCTCTAAGAGAAGGAAACCAGTTTGGTGGACCCCTGCAATAAACAGGCTATACAATAGAAGGAGGAAACTAGTTCAGAAAAAAAGCAAATTCCATGAAGGAAAGACATCCTTGATCAGTATTAGTAAGAAACTAAGGTCCCTCATGAAATCATCCAAGGCTAACTTCGAAAGAAAAATAGCCAAGGATTCAAAAGATAACCACAAAGCCTTCTTTATCTATGTTAGGAATCAACTCGCAGATATGCTATGAACTAGCGCAAAATGTCACAAAATATACTGAACCTACTGATATTGCCAACATCCTGGCAGATAAAGTCAGTGCAAACTCCACCCCCCTCTCACCTCCAAAAGGGCCTACAACAATACTGGAAAAGCGTAGTGTCACAAAAATCACAGATGCACAGGTGAAAACAGCCCTTTCAAAAGCAAAAAATGCAGCATCAATGGGACCAGGTGGTGTCCCAGGCTGCGTCTTGCACGAACTACAGAACAAACTAACCCACCACCTAAATACCCTGTTCAACCTCAGCCTCTCCACAGGCTATGTGCCCATAGAATGGCACACAGCAACGGTTATTCCTCTCCACAAAGGAGGGGTCACAACTGACCCTGGTAACTATCGCCCCATAAGCCTGACTAGCCTGGTCTGCAAGGCTATGGATCGCATCATCATGGAACTTATTAACAAAGACATTGGGAACCTCCAAACACTTGACCTGACCCAGTTTGGCTTTGTTAAGGGCAGATCATGCCTACTAAACCTGATTGACTTCTTCGAGACAGTCACCAAGGCCATAGACGAGGGAAAGGTGTTTCACACAGCCTGCTTTGACCTCACCAAGGCTTTCAACACCATTCCCCACTCAGGTATTACAGAAAAACTCACCAGCCTGAACATAAACCCCTACATCACGAGATAGGATGCCAGCTGGCTTATAGACAGAACTCACATGGTAAGATTAGCAGGATCCAGGTCCAACTCTAAACCAGTCAGAAGTGGTGTCCCACAAGGCTCGGTCCTGGGATCCTACTGTCCGGCATATACTTCTCAGATGTACAGGCAAACACAGGAGGGCTATGGCTAACCAAGTTCGCCGATGACTGCAAACTGGGAGCCATAATTGACCCTCCGGCTGACATGTACATCCTCCAAAAGGGCCTTACTGAGATGGACACCTGGTATCAAAGTCATGGCCTCAAGCTAAATTCCAAAAAATGCATAGTCATCCCATTTGGGAAAAACAAAACACCCACGAATTACCACATAGGTGGCATCCCCTTTAATACAGAAGAGTTAATAAGAGATCTGGGGACCCAGGTAGATAGTAATCTCTCCTTTGACAATCATATTGCCAAAGTAGTTAGGAAATCCTTCTATGTGGCCCATCTAATTACTAAAGGGTTCGTATCTAGAAATAAAGAGGTTATAGTGCCCCTCTACTCATCACTCATTAGACCCATCATAGAGTACAATGCCCCATTTGGGATGTACCTCACAAGACACTTCCAACAGCTGGAAAGATCACAAGAGTACCTCACCAAGAGGATTACTGGCCTCAAACATATGTCCTATGCAGCCCGACTGAAAAAACTCTGGCTCTACTCTGTGGCATATTGCTTACTCAGAGGTGATCTCTGCCTGACTTACAAAGCCACGTCCAACTCAGAATTGATGGACATGCTCCACCTAAAGAAATTCAAGTCACTGCGAGCCATGTGCTCTAGTGAGCAAAACCTCACCACAACAATAAATAGAACATGCTGGAGGGATAGATTCCTGTCACAGAGTCTCCCCATGCTTTGGAACAAAATTCCAAATTACATCAGGCAGAACTCCTCACTAACACTCTTCAAGAGAAACCTTCATGAGAGGATGGGTAACAGAAAATACACCCCTGGGATCACTTCATTGGCTCTGCTTGACAGAGGATCACTTAATTAATCAATGGGGTGGTGAAAGCCGACACACTTTGGCTAGGCTTATAAATGCCCTCGGGCAGATAGCCTAGTACCTACCTATGGACCTATGAACTGGGTATGGTTCAGTGTTTGGAGGTTTCCAATGTCTTTGTTAATGAGTTCCATGATGATGCACTTCATGGCCTTGCAGACCAAGCTTGTCAGGCTTATGGGGAAATAATTCCCGGGGTCTGTGGTGGCTCCACCCTTATGGAGCAGGATGACTATTGCTGTGCACCAGTCTGTGGGTGCACAGGCTGTGGTGAGGCTGTGATTGAACAGTGTGTTTAGGTGGGGGGCTAGTTAATTTTGGTGCTCGTGTAGGATGCAACCTGGGATGCCATCCGGTCCCATGGATTCTGTGTTTTTGGCTTTGGAAAGAGTCAACTTTACCTGTGTGTCTATGATTACCGGGGCTCTACATTCTTCTAGTATGGTTATGGGCCCTTTAGGAGGTGAGGGGGGGGTGTAAAGTTTGCACTGAACCTATCTGCCAGGATGTTGGCAATATCAGTTGGTTCAGTATATTTTGTGCCATTTTGCAGTAACTCAGAGCAGATCTGAGAGCTGCCATTTAGATTCTTAACATAGCTAAAGAAAGCTTTGTGGTTGTCTTTGGAGTCCTTGGCAATTTTTCTTTCAAAATTTGCTTTGGATGATTTTATGAGGAATCTCAGCTTCTTGCTGGTACTGATTAGGGAGGTCTTCCCTTCCTGGGTTTTTACTCTGTTTTGCAGTAGTCTTCTCCTTCTGTTGTATAGTTTGTTTATGGCAGGGGTCCACCAGATTGGTTTCCTTCTTTTGGAGGAGTGAGCCTCGGTTTTATTTAGGATTGCATGATCCATGCAGTCCTGTAGGTGCTCACAGAGTGCATTAGTGTAAGAGTCTGTAGTCATGACTGTATTATCTTTTTGCATGGGTGTTATGAATTTTGCCACCTCCGTCTTAAGTAATGTGAAGTTTGCTTTGGAAAATTTTTTCACAATGGTTTCCTTGATTGGGGATGGGGGCAGGATGTAGATATCTAAGGTGATTAGTTTATGGTCTGATATAACCAATGAAGGGATGACTTCAGGCATGGAGCCCAGTCGCCCATGTTGGTGATGACCAGATCCAATATATTTCCACCTCTGGTGGGGTTGCTCACAAGTTGATCCAGGGCATTAGAGTTTATAAAGTCCAGGAAGCATTGAGCAAGGGTATTTGTACATGAGTAGTTTTCCCAGTTAATGTTTGGGTAATTAAAATCACCCAGAATTAGGGTGTTTGGTTGAACCTTCATTTTTTCCAGTGTCTCTAGAAATGAGGAGTGGGGTAATGGGTCATGGTGGGTGACCTGTAACAAGCTACAATTTGGAATGCAGTTTTCCCCATGTTAGTTGCACATGGATGATCTCAGAGGCATTGTGCTGAGCAACTAGCCTGGAAGTGTGGTTATTCTTGATGAATATGGCTACACCCCTCCTTTTGTGATTTGGTCCAGGTTTTGTGGCTGAAATGTGTGGTATGAATTGTAGCCAGGTAGTGCCGGGATGCTCTCTGGAGCCTTGAACCAGATCTCGATCACTGCACAAATATCAATGTTCTCCATACTGAGAAGTGCCTCCAGTGAGTGCATTTTGAGGTTTAGACTCCTAGCATTAAGTAGCATTACCCTCAGTTTTTGGTCGCCTGTGCTTTTTATGGTGGTGGGTTTGTCCTTTGAACCGTGTCTAAAAAAGGCACTATTGGGGCAGCAAGAGCCATGGCCAGTATTCAAAAGCCCAGGGATGACAGGTGCAAGCCATCTCTTGTGAAGCATCTTGGCTTGTCAAGCATGTCATCCCTGGCAGACAGATGCTGGATCCACTTTGAATGACACCAGAAACTTAGCCAGTTGTTGAAGTTGATCATTTTTTCCCTTATACTATGGTATCATTCTTGGTAAAGGCAGGATGCTACCTAGGGCTAGGGTCATACCAACTTGGGCTACATGATCAGAGAACTCCTCCATGTCTTTTGTCATGTAGTCCAGGGAGGTACGTCTCAGGTTATTCACACCAGCATGGACGACAGAGTCATATTTGTACTTGTTCTCGAGTGACCTGAGTACTTGTGTTTTGTGGCTGATTCTGGCACCCAACAAGCAGCTGACAGTAACCTTCTCTTTGTCCAGCCTAGTGAGTGGGATGTCAGTGTGTCTGACTATAGAGTCACCTATTACTAGTGTACTGGGTGTGTTGTTTTGCCTTAAGTGTTGCATTTCTGTGGCACACTGATTTTGTGGGGTATATGTATCATGGGGTGTGTTTGTGGGTGGAGGTTGCTTGGATGTCTGCTTTGGAGGTCTCTGTTGCTTTTGAAGATTTTTATTTAGAGCCTCCATGTATGTTCTTGTGTTTCTATGTGAGGGTTTGGCAGGTGCTGGTTTAATGGGTCTATGTGCAGCAGGTGGTGTGTTGTTAGTTGTTACCATCTCCTCTTGACTGCCTGTACCAGTCTTGGTTGGAGAGAGCTTGGCCTCCAGCTTGGCTCTATAAGTGCATCTCTCACATATCTTAGTGTCTGGTGGTAGGAGGAGAGGGTTGTCTGTGTACATGAGGCAGTTGTAACATTGCCTCCAGATGCCCAGATTCACTAGTTGGACTGGAGAGTACACCTGGAGCTGAACTTTGGACATGCCTGAAGAGTAAATTGTTTACTATTTGACTGGTGGGGATGAATAGATAGCCTTGTCTTTGGGGGGGGGGGGGTCTTGAGTTTTGAACAAGTGCTGGGCTATGAACAGATGGTTAGAGTGCTTTAGGATGAAAATCAGACTAGTTTCAAGGGAAAATTTGAAGAAGAGACTTCGTGGAGCCGGGATTAATTTAACCCTAACTAACCGTCTCTGCCCAGTTCACAAAACCGTGCAAATGCAGTTTTTATAGCAGGGAAATGAAAGAGATAGAAATTAGCCCAAAATGACCAATAGACTACTAAATTCTGGGCCAAAACCACTCCTCCAGGGACAGATAGGCTGCTCAAAGCTCCCCACTCTTATTGGTGAACAGAGAAACTTCCTTCTATCCAAGTAAGGTATGGGCAACACAGAAACTTGTAACACAGCCCTGAATTCAGCAAGAACCTGAAAACTGGACTATACTAGCTTATGATGGCTTACATCTGGACATTCTGTGGAGATCTGCACAGTTGACAGGTATGGCACACTGACCACAAGGCCAGATGCTATGTCCAGTGCAGGTTTTCCACAGGACATCATTACATCAAGTCTTGATGGCACATATATATCTTTCTAAATCATCTATCCCATTATTACAGACCAAGTACTACATTCAGTTACATGCTGACATGTTTCACATACCTGTTTTATTAGTATGCTGTCTTCAAGATGGATATCTTCCTTTCTTTTATTTCTCTTTAGCTAGCTCTCTCTTCACTCAGGGATAAAGCTGGTTTCAATAGGTTGCAGCCTGGCTTTTGTAGGTGATGCTGATGATCAGGTGATGGCCTCTGCACCAATTGGTGTTCCCGACTTGCTAATTGCATGGAGGCAGATGTCTAGTTCTTACAATAGCCATTGTCATAGCAACCCACTACTATAAATAACTACATCCTGTGGGTGTTGTCCCTTTACCTTTCCTATATGGAAGATATCCCTCCTGTGTGTGGGCAGCAGTGTTATGCACAGCAGCTACCAATACCTCTTACAGCAGGACTTGTGGACACAGGCCAACTTCATGTTTTATAAGGTTCCAGACCTAGGGACAATGTGTGATTATTGCTGTTATATGCACTGGACTGCTAATTTTACAGTGTTTGTATGTACATGCTACTTTTGCATTGAATGCAGTCTGTCTGCATAGCTCTCATCTGTGTGCCTATTCACATGATGGCCAGAGGACTGGCTGTAATGTTTTGTCTGTTCTCCACACAGGTCTTGTCCCTGACATATCAGTGGCATTCTCTCCATTGATTGCTGTCAGTACATGGCAAAATCCCTTTGTGTTTTTGACCTCGTATTCCTGAGTAAGGGTATGTTCCACCCAATCCTGTAACACCAGCAACTTTCACAGTGTATAACAGCAATATTTCAACTATGGCCCTGTGTTGCCTCTATCCTCCACCCATATACCAGGCTTTGTGCAGATGTCATGCATTAAGAGGTTGATAGGTAATGGTCTACCATTATTTAGTGCTGACATTCCTGCTATCATTCCAGTCATGTTGTGGACTCCCACACAAATTGTGAGTTAGGGTCCATATATATGGGGGCTACAGCTGGACAAAACATGTCTGACCCTTTACAGACTGCAGGTCATTGTATGGAGAGCACTGTTATATCCCCTTGTAAGACATTTTATGGGGGAGGGGTATTAAATGTCATAAGCTAGGCTGTTGCCACATGTGAGGGATCTCATTAATAAGAAACATTCAGGTATATGGCTGTACATTTTTATATGTTTTACAGTGGGAACAGTGGTGGGCTAGAGCTTACTGTCTTACACACAGTTCTTTTTGTCAGTGTGATAGTTATGTTTTAAGTTAAGCATTGTTATGTAACAGATACATTTACATTCTAACAACTACTACTTTTCCCCCTAGGGGTTGAGTACAGAGTGTAATTAGAGGCTGTTGAACTACATGTGTAATTAATAAGTGTTGATTGATTGTTATCTTCAAGGCAAGTGTGTTTTTTTACTGTTGTACTTCATGAAGGCTTTAGTCTAGACAGTAAAGTATGTTATATTTTGCAGATTACTGTATCATATGTTTTCTTGGAGAGTTGCAATAATCAGTTATTATGTATTTCAACCACATAAATGCTATGAGAAATGGCATACACAACTGAAATAGTACACAAATAAACATGTCTATGTATACAAACCGTGTGGTGTCATGTCCTTTGCATTGTGTGTGGGTATATGTTTCATGCAATAATTCTCATTTGTAGGAAAGAATCAGACACTGGCTATTTGAAAAGGTGGCAACTAAAGGAATAATGGCTGTTTGATATGCTGTACATCCCCTGTATGTACTTTCTTTATGTATATATATATATATATATATATATATATATATATATATATATATATATATATATATGTATATATATATATATATATATATATATATATATATATATATGTATATATATATATATATATATGTTTGTGTGTATATGTATCATTAGAATGTTTAATGCTTCCACATTGGACATTTCCTATGGCAGACTGACTGCTCTGCACGATATGTTAGAGAAAGCATACCAACATATTTCAGCTGAGATGTGCATGGTCCTGGGTTCAAAACTTGCAAGTGCTGGTTATCTTGTTGCAAGGCAGAGCAGTTCAGCTGTGATGAAAGGGATAATGGCAATAATTACAAGGGATCCTTATTTTGGGCCCCCTCACCCACATTTACAGTGCCTTTGTTGAGATGTTTTGCAGTGAGAGGTTCAGAGTGTGGATCCGATTTCTGAATGGACTCTCTCTCTCTCTCTATATATATATATATATATATATATATATATATATATATATATATATGGTTCCACTTCATAATCTCGAAATACTGAAATGTCAAATTTCAGTATTTCAAGACTATAAAGTCGAACCAACCAAAATCCTAGAACACACAATCAGGAAACACACAATCACGAACATACATACACCAGATACCACACAACATGCACACCATTCAGCCCACACCACACACACACACACACACACACACACACACACACACACACACACACACACACACATACACACACAAGCATATACACACACACACACACACACACACACACACACACACACACACACACACACACACACTCACATATATACCAACTCTGAAAACACACTAACAGTAAAAAAAAAAAAAACACTCACAGCCAGACATTCTACACTCCCTTACATACACACATACATCACACATACACCAACAAATCCAACACTCACACTCCCACCTTCCACCCTATCCCACATGCAGAACTTACAACAACACTCACATACACTAACTTACCTTAACTCCCATCACTTCCCGTCCCATAGCTTAAATGCATAAGCGCAGATTCGACATAGTCAAATTTGCACTTACGCACTTTTGTTATTCTCAGGTATCGAATTACTGAAATTCGACATTTCAGTATTTCGACATTATAGAGGGAACAATATATATATATATATATATATATATATATATATATATATATACACACACACACACACACACACACACACACACACACACACATGCATTTCTACACATATATTTTCCCTACTGTTCAATGACTGTGCTGCATGATACGTTTCAGGAAACATCAGACATAGGTACAGCTCATATGGTTTAGTGGTAAATGGCTGTGTCTGTGGTGTTCAGGATCCTGGGTTCAAGTCTTGCAAGGGCTGATTATTTTGTTGCTGGGAAGAACAAGAGCTGTTGGATACGGAGTGATTAAGGCACTTTTAAGCAGTTGTAAGCAGGTTTGCGCAGGTTTGCATGCTGGTAAGCAATGCTAACTTATGGTTAAATATGCTTACAGACAGCCTTAAAAATGCTTGATCTGTGTAGGCATTGCTTACCGGTGTGCAAACAGGCCTAATCCCACTTACTACTGCTTAAAAGAGCTTACTCCCACTTACCCCTATGCTAATTTCTTTGAAAGAAAAGAAAAAAGGGGTGATAGGAAAGTGGTGAAAAAGGGGGCACAAAGAGGGAAAGACAATAGGGAAAGTAGCTAGGGATGAGCAGGACGGGTATAGAGGAGATCCATAGCTGTCCATTTCTTCTGCAGCAACAGCTGTTCATATATACTGAATTTGGAAGTAGATTTGGACACTCAAACCCCTGAGAGAGGGGTGAGGACAACAATAATGTACTGTGAAGCCAATTAGACCAGATTACATGTGTCCAGTGGACATGTATGCAAAATGGACAGCTATGTATGAGGCATAATTTTTTTTGGGAACAGATTGCCCCTTTCTTTTTTTAAGGTGAGAGTGGGATGTTGGGGAAGGATAGTAGGTATATTTGGGGAGGTAGGTTGGGTAGGAAGACAGACAAGACAGCATACAGGGGTGGTATAGGACATGTGGGGGGGACACCTTGGATGGGGAGGGGTGTTTGGAAATCAGAAGCCCATGAGTCCCCAAAATGGAAACAGTGGGACTGAGATCCCCACCCATGGGCAGTCACCACACCTTCACTACCCCAAAGGTGGCTGTGCTTGGGGCTGAGCAGGATGGGCAGGCTGACCCTCTAATTGTACCATGTGGCCCTCAAGCTGGTGTAGCTGATCTCCAAACTCCTTTCGGATCTCGTTGTGTACCAATCCCCAGACCTGGCTTCATGTGAAAGTATCCTGTCTGTGCCCACTCCTGGGGGGGCGTGCTCCATCCCCTGAGGCAATTTCACCCGAAGGTCGTGCAGGACCAGTAGGCAAGGATTTCCCGGGGTGGGTCCCAGATGTACTGGGGCCCAGTGCCACAGCCATATGAGGTGGGAGAGGTGGGTCCATTGGGACCGGCCTTACTAAACATGCTATGGTGTTGCAGTTTTAGAACATATGTGGGTTAGTAATAGTCAACACAATCCAGGATTAGTTATAACAGCATGCATAGATATTTTCATTAACCCAAAACACCACAGATTTGAACAGTTGCATAGCAAACTGAACACATGCATATATGGAACCACAGTGGCCATTACAACAGCATGCAGTTTACACTGATGGCAACAGGCCAGCAATGATAGTATTTCAACATGGAACATTAATAGAAACACATTTCAATAATATTTGTTGAATAATAGGACATCTGTCCCAACAGTAGGTTTGTGTAAAACATACCCATTGATTTGTGTGTTTAGATTATTGTTGCAGATATGTTGTGTGGGCGATAGAGATGTCAGTTAACAACTTGTATATCCTTACAGTACTCACAACTTTAATGATCATTGCTCTACTCGTTACTCTACAGGTGGTTTTACAATACCCTATGGTCTTGCTTTGGGCAGTGGTATCTTTGTACACAGTCTATACTTCAACTGTCTTATAGCTAAATTATACATGCCTTACCTGGTAAACCTGTGGAGGGAATGTTTGTTAACACTACCTGACTGTTTCTACACATATTCCTAGATTCCGAGTTATTATGCACATACCTCTCATTTTCTTAATGCACACACTCTGGATAAAGCTTGATAACATGAATGTACAAATGGGAACATATTTTGAATATTGCTCTGATAAACTTGGAGAGTTGCTAGACTGACAGGATTTGTTTTAATATA
Source organism: Protopterus annectens (assembly GCF_019279795.1). NCBI lineage: Eukaryota > Metazoa > Chordata > Ceratodontiformes > Protopteridae > Protopterus > Protopterus annectens. Next base: position 1,497,712,058 of record NC_056744.1, on the reverse strand, counting down.
CATTTTCTGAAGGTTCTGAGGTCTGAAAATCAAATGTCTGTCATTATTTAGTGACTATACAATTCTGAGATCATCACACTTATTTGCAAGGGGGCAGGGGAACAGGCAGAAAATATGTGCCAGTTATCTGGACATTCTACAAAATCTGTACAGTTGAGAGGTATAATTATGCAAACAGCTTACTACCACTCCTAGGATTTGAACCATGGCTGTGTCTGCTAAAAACACAACAATCTAAGATTCATCAGAGTGTGCTATTTGGATATTGCTGACTATTTCTACAGTGTTTTCTGTCTAAGTCTCTCATGGTTGTACAGTCTGATCTTGTACTTACAAGTCTTATACAGAAATTCCTAGACATTTATTTTGTGTAACACAGTGTGGGTAACAGTGGTTAACAAAATATTACTATTCAGAGAATGTAGCACTAAATATCATACAATACCAGAGTAAATACAACCCGTCCAGGATTTAGAACTTTATTGACAGGCAGTTACAGTTTTATTTCAATATGATCTATATGTGACTATTACTGTCATATTTTGTCTAATCTATTCAGTACAACCCATACACAAGTGTTTTATACTGGCAGCTGACTTTCTACTACTTTATTTATTTGTTATGACTACTACAAGCAGGATTGTTACTCACCAGTCTCATGATGCAGTCTTTGCAACCTACTAGCATGGGCCTCTTGATTCACAGCCCACTCAGCTGCAGCTGTAAGGGAAATTACAAATATTTAGGCAAACCTATCTATCACATACACAGGCTGGACTTTGGTAAACACTTCTTGGTATGAGTACTTACACACGGCTGGGACATCACCCCTCTGCCTTGCTTCTTGGAGCCACTGATCCAAGAGATCCCTCTTATGCCGCTTCAAGTCAGAAAAATGGTGCCGGACTTGCTCACCAGTCCGAGGGATGCCAGTGGCAGTGGTGAGATTGTAGGCGAGATGGTCCCAGGCTTCCGCTTTATATTGGGAGGCCTGGTACTGGCCCTGCAGCAGTCTCTCTCATGTTTTTTTTACCAGGAGTCTGACCGTGACCTTGGACTCCTGTATGGCTCAGTGCTGTGCCTGAAAGCGCATACCCTCACCTACTCCTGCCATACTGCCTACAGTGGAAACCTGCAATCAGTTATGAGCTGTATTCCCACCTCTGGGGTTTAAATATGGCTGATTTTCCACACTTTGCCATGATTGGATGGTTTTGAATATGCTGAGCTAAACTAAGCTATGGGCAAACTTGCTTAGCTAAGGTTGCCAATGCTTAAAGAGACAGGGTCAGCATTGCTTACCAATGGACAAATCCACTTAGCTGGGCTACTCATTGCTAGCAGTCATATTTACACAATGCTTACACCTGGTAAACAGAGCTGTGCAATGCTTAGCATTGCTTACTTTTTATTTTATAAACTATCTGCTGTACAGGATTGAGTTATTATTCATTACATATTATAAATTTGTTTACTGTCCCTGACATCCCTCCCCCAATGTGCTTCCATTACATTTATTCATGTGTGACTGTACCGTATGAGGTACTTGTTTATATGGGGTTTTCACATCTTTATTAAACTGATACCTCACATCTGGACCTACTACACTACTCTGGCTAACAAATATAATATTATTTAGTAGCTTCTTCTTCTTCTTTCGGCTGGTCCCGTTAGCAGTCGCCACAGTGAATCAACTGTTTCCATTTCTTCCTGTCCTCTGCATCTTGCTCTGTCACACCAACCACCTGCAAGTCCTCTCTCACCACATCCATAAAACCTATCTTAGGCCTTCCTCTTTTCCTGTTACCTGGCAGCTTCATCCTTAGCATCTTTTCCCCAATATACTCTGCATCCCTCCTCAGCACATGTCCAAACCAACATAATCTTGCCTCTCTGGCTTTGTCTCCAAACCTTCCAACCTGGGCTGACCCTCTAATATACTTATTCCTAATCCTGTCTATCCTCATCACACCCAGTGCAGATCTTAACATCTTCAACTCTGCCACGTCAAGCTCTGACTCCTGCATTTTTGTCAGTGCCACTGACTCCAACCTAATTATTAAAAAAAATGTTTATCTACTGGTTTCACTTGTAAAATGCAATTTGGTTACAGTACAAATTGAACCAGGAATGGCTGCTTGTAAAGTGTATGCTCTAACCACTACACTATTGCAGTACTGGTTCTATTGGATGTCTGTTGATATTTAACTTCTTGTGCTGTTTAAGCTGGTCTAAGTGGAGCTATGTGATGGGCACACCTGCACAGCTACACTTAAACTTTCCTGCAGTTGTGAAAAAAAAATTACGGACACTTTTTAAATAGTGCTCTTACAAAACTTAGACAATTGTTAGAATAACATGTTTTGCATTTGCCTGCATTTTCTGAAGGTTACGACATCTAAAACATATTCTTTCATTATTTTCTAACTTCATTCTTTAATGATATGCCAATACTTTGGCAGTGGCCACTTATTTATTTCACAGACGTATGCTATATGGAGGGCACTGTTGGAGGTTTACATTCTTCTGTGGGAAGAGCAATCTCGCTCTTTTTACATTGCCGTACAGCAATTCTGGTATGCAGGGGGTGTGTATCTTGTGAGAGCTCTGCTCTCAGACACACCCCCTGCATTCTTACATGGCACCATGTCAGTTTTAGAGCCTGGCAGCACGCATTCATGCATGTGCATGGCTTTATGCAGTACTGCATAGGAACGGACCCTGCCATGCAGGAATAAGTTATTTCTGCATGGCTGCTTGCTGAATCCTGGGGTATGTTCAAGTCATATGACCTTCCAAAAGTATAGTCATGTAGTCATCCTTAAAGTAGTACAAAAACAGAAATTAATTAGAAATTAAATAGAAATATTGAATCACAATCATATTTTAAAAATAAAATCTTTACAATGTATGTTTTTACTTCCTATGAAAATTCAAGAAAGAAAGCAAAATAAATATGATTATAAATATGAAAATATAATATAAAAACAATTATAAATACTCTTATTTCAACTATATATGTTTTTCATAATAACAATGCTATCCATTTTCTTTTCACTACCTAATCAGGGATTTTAACTTCAAGATAGGGGCTATGCTAATACCCTCATTAAGCCCCAGATATCTATATGACTCCAACCTTTTCTGCCAAATTAACTTCTCTTTTTCTAAATGGAAAGACCAAGGCCCCACCCCCCGTGGATTCTTTTCCACCTTTTCCATTAGACTGAATTTAAAACCGTTGTCACTATACTGTTCAGTGTGTCTATATAAAGCATTAGTAGCCTTTTTCTTTCTTATGTCATATATGTGTTCATAAATTTGGTTCCAAAGTCTACCTTCAATTTTACCTATATAGAAAGCCTCACAAATTAGACAACAGGCTACATATATCACCCAAGTAGTGTCACAACTATATTTCCCTTGCATAAAGAAATCCCTATTTCTCATGTTAATTCTATCACCTTCTAATATGTATTTACACAGATTCACTTCAGAAGATCGAACTTCCGAAATCTCGAACTACAAATAACCGAATCCAAAAGCTCGAGTTTCGGAAACTCGAACTTCTGAAGGGAAACCATTAAAACAAAAAAAACCCCACAAGCTTCGCTTTTGCAGGGGGGCTTCGCCCCCCTGCACACACCCCTACTTAAATATACCAACTCCAAGATCGCGCTACAGTGGGGAGATGGGAAATCTCCCATCTTGCGCTGTATGCGGAAGCACAAACGGAGATTTCTTTACTTCCTGCCAACACCACGAAACAAAAAATACATTACGTACACACAAGGCATGCAACAATACTTGCCTCTTTGTGCACGTAATGTATTCAGGTAAGTAAAGTGTTATTTCGGAACACTACACACATTTGATTTATTAAAATCTCGATCATATGGTCTCGACCATATGCAAATCGAGATTTTAATAACTCGATTATGTGAAGTGTTCCCATTTACACATATAACATCTACTGTATTTAAACATCCTTGGATGCAAAATCGTAACTGTTAATTTTGCTTCCAACTTGTTCTTTAAGCTAGATCCCCTTCTGTGTATAATGATGGGCTTTTAACCTACCATCTGCAACACATTTCTATTTTCCTTAAACACATTCCATGTTTTGTTCACAATCCAGTTGATTTTCAAACTTTCTGTGTCAAAGGAAGTAAACATAGCTCCCACATATTTTTTATCTTTATCCCTTATTGGCAAAGTTATGCTATTACTTAATTTTTTCAGTTGTAATGTGAGGTTAAAATACCCCATCTCCCTCTTCACAGAAACCTCATCACTTCCTGGATCATAGTCACTGGGTAACCTCTTTTGGTAAACATTGTCATTAGGACATCAAATTCCCTAATAAAATCCTATCCAGGGTACTCATGTGACCCACCCTTTTACTACTGCCTTTTTCTGTTTATGGGTTGGGAGTTAGAAAAGTGTAATATCATATTTGCATACATAGGTTTCTAAAACACACTAGAAACATTTATCCCTTGTTCCATCTATTTCTAACAAAACATCCAAATATGCAATTCTTTGCAAGTGGTAAGCGTGTGTAAAAAACAAAAAAATCCATACTAGCATTAATATACTCTATAAATTTCAGCAGTTCATCTTCCCCTCCCCCCATATCATAAAAATGTCATCCAGGTACCATACATATAATTTAATAGAGCTCCTATATGAGTGACTAAAAATCTATACAAATTCCCATTGAAATATAACAATATTAGCCAACAGGGAACCCACAGGTGATCCCTTTGCTACTCCTTCCTTTTGCCTTTATAGTTTACCTACAAAAAAGATGAAGTTATTATTCAAAATAATTTCTAATAATTCTATACAATTATTAAAGCTTCCCTGCTCCACATCCCTTCTCTGCAGATAATCCTGTGTCCATTCTAAACCTATAGAGTGTGGTATAACTGTGTATAAATCACGGACGTCAATAGTGACCATCAAATCTTTTTCTGAATAAGTAACCTCATTCATTTTATATAAAAAATCCCAGGAGTCCATACAAAGGTTCATCACTTAATAAGTGTGTAAACTTGTGGTCCACATGCTGGGCACATGCCACAGTAATAGATCCTCTTCCATCCACTATTAGTCACATGGGTGGGATTTTATCTGACTTATTATCTTAGGGTCTCCAAATATAATAGGAGTCATGGAAGCTGCCATAGTTAAATATTTAAAATCATTCAATGATATCCGCCCCTCAATAAACATGTCCCTCAACTGGTTGTTAATTCCACAATAGGCAGTGTTTAATTTGGATAAACTTGAGCCTTCTTAAGCGTTACCCTCCAATATCTGAAATATACGCTCATTGTAATCAGCTTGTGTCATAATCACCATGCCCCCACCCTTGTCTGGTGTCATGGCTCTCAATTTGTGATTTTGAATGAAAGTAATAACATCATCTTGACATTCTTCCTCCCCCATGTTACTGACATTCCTTCCTAACATAGCCCATAGATCTAATTCACAAAGATTTTTAAATCTATTAATACCTGATTCAGGTTAGCTGGTTTTGCTGGCATAAAATTTAAGCCCTGAGCAAAAACCCTAAGTCAAAATCTGTGCAATTAAAGAGTTTATACTCACCTTCATTATTAAAAATGATAGAAACCTTATGTCTTCCAGCATGGTCGTTACTTATTATAAAGTCATTATTCCTCACAATGTCCGTATGAACATCATTCGAATTTATGAACACATATATGACATAAGAAAGAAAAAGACTACTAATGCTTTACATAGACACATTGAACAGTATAGTGACCATTATTTTAAATTCAGTGTATTGGAAAAGATGGAAAACAATCCATGGGGGGGGGGGGTCCTTGGTCTTTCCAGTTAGAAAAAGAGGAGTAAATTTGGCAGATGAACATCCAGATCTTAAAATCATCAGCTCCACAAATAGGCAATGAAGAAATAATATATACCAACCTCAAATAAATCAAAAGAAAACAATCAACATAATAGGACGCTACTTCCCACCTGGCCAAAACATCCCTCCACTAGAAAACCTCCTCAGCTGGTACCCACTATCTCCCCCAAGAAACTATAATTTTAGGTGATTTCAATATTGACTGGCAATCCTGTTCTGGCAACCATCCAACCCATCATGTAAACCTTCATGGCTTCACCCAACTAGTCCATTTGCCAACCAGGATAAATAAAAACTTCAGCAAGCACACTACTCTGGATTGGATACTAGTCAATAAGAGCCCCCAGTCATATATAACAGGCTGCTTATCAGATAGCCTCAGCGATCACTCCCCAACATTCCTACTCAAAAAATATCTATACCAAGCTAAACCTGTCATCTACCATCAAATACTTAAAAAACTAAACTTTAACCCACTCACATTCATCTCATCCCTCAAAGAATGTAACTGGCATCCTCTAAAGTACCTCAGTCTTGATGACGCAGCTGAATTTTTTTAATACTACCTTTCTGAGCATCCTTAATTACCATGCCCCCATAAGACTTTCCAGAACCAAAGGACAACCCTCCCCATGGCTACAGAAAACCACTAAGTCAGAAATGAAAAACAGGGATAAAGCGTGGGAGCACTGGTGCAAAACCAAACCCCCCTCAACTAGACAGAAATTCCTAGAACTAAGCAATAGAATAAAAAAAAGCTAATAAAACAGGACAAACTCCAATACTACCAGTCTGCCCTAGACTTCTCCCAACACAGCTCCAAACAATTCTGGTCCTCCATAAACTCCATCCTCCACCCAGGTAAAGTCAGTACCCCTCCTCCTAACATCCCTCACTCCTCCAAAAATATTGCTACCTCATTCAACACACACTTCACATAAACCATACTATCACTAGCTAAACAACACAACCCCCCTCCCCTCCAACCCACACCTTCAACTAGTAATCTCCCCACTGCCTTCTCTTTTTCTCCTGTACCTACCTCCAACATAAAAAAAACTCTTAACTAAACTTAAGCCCACCAAATTAGCAGCAGAAACCTGCCAAGTGAATACCTACAAATCGCAGCTGATGCTCTGGCCTACCCAGTATCCATCTTGATTAACCGATCTCTGTCAGAAAGTTACGTTCCCACACTGTGGAAAGTATCACATATAATTCTCCTCCACAAAGGCAGCCCCTCCACAGAACTAACCTGTTACCGCCCTATAGCTATTCTCTCTCTCCTCTCCAAAATACTAGAGAGATGCATATGCACTCTCAGGTCTCAGACTACCTCCTTACTAACAACTTCCTTTCCAATACTCAGCATGGTTTCTGACCAAACCATAGCACCACCACTGCCTTACTCTCCTTTACTAACACTATCCTTCAGCATAAAAACAATGGCTATCTCTCCTCTGCTACTTTCCTAGACCTATCTAAAGCATTTGACATGGTCCCACATAAACAACTCATCTCTGTCCTCAATAACCTATCCTTCTCTCAATGAGTCACCAACTGGTTTCAGAGTTACCTGTCTGACCACCAACAATCCATTGTATGGCAGAATGACATATCTTCCCAACTACCTGTCTCCATAGGGTTTCCCCAAGGATCCATCCTTGGACCCCTACTCTTTTCTGTTTTCATCAATAATCTAGCCTCTGCCACCAAACATGGCACACTCATACAATACGCAGATGACTCAACCATCATCTGCTCAGCCCTGTCCCTACTCAAACTGCAAAAAGCCACACAAGAAGCCTTTTCCTCTGTTGAAACTTGGTTATCCGATGGCCAATTAATACTCAACCCAAACAAAACGAAACTACTTATCTTCCAACCCACCAAACATACTCAAAACAACTCTCACTTTAACATCACAGCAAAGACAACACCACTATATACCCAACTGAACACACCAAATTGCTAGGAATGGAAATAGACAATAAACTAAAATTTGACATTCACATATCCATGACCATAAAAAAGTCCACAAAAAACTAGGAGTGTTATACAGAAATAAGCAACTTCTCTCCAAAGTAGCAAAGATTTCAATAGCAAATTCCCACCTTATCTCCATCCTACTTTATGCCTCTCCAATATATACCAACCGAAGGCAATGTGATCTAAACAAGCTAGAGACCTGCTACAACAAAATCACCAAATTCACCACAGGGGCATCCTACCGTAGTCACCACTGCCTCTCACTTGCTACACTGGGCTGGCTTGAACTCCCTCACCTCCTTCAATGGTATCAACTCTCACTCACCCACAAACTAGTAAACCATCCACTAAATGTCCCATCCCTCCAGAATCTACTCCAACCCTATTGCACCACCAGACCACTAAGATCCAGCAACAAAAATCACTTGCAGATAATTGTGGAACACCCTCCCACCCACAATTACCTCTGTACCGTCATGCACCCACTTCAAAACTTTACTAAAAGTGCACCTAAAAACATGCTGGCTATGCCCTTGCAAGTCCCACTCTAATATCACCCACCCTATCCAACTACTACCTTTCTTTCCACCCCACTAACTATCTTGATTATAGCAAGCTCAGATACTCATAAGCCTAGTACTTATACAACAGGAACTTCTTATTGTAACATTTGTTAATGTCTGTTATGTACTTCGCAGATAAAGATTCTAGTTGTCTACTGATGTACTATGTTCTTCAACTGCAAATATGGTTGTAATTAATTGCTATGTTAATCAAATTATTAATCGCTATGTAATCCAATGTAACTACCGTCTGTTTATTTTAACTGTGGAGCTTTTCTCCCTGGGCCTCCGCTGAAAATGGTCCTATGTCCAGTCGGACACTCCCAGTCAACAAATGTAAATACATAAAAAAAAAATAAATAAATAAAGATGAGGTTGGAGTCATATAGATATCCGGGGCTTAATGAGGTCATTAGCATAGCCCATATCTTGAAGTTAAAATCACTGATTAGGTAGTGAAAAGAAAATGGATAGGATTGCCATTATGAAAAAAACATATATAGTTGAATAGCAGTATTTATAATTGTTTTTTATAATGGGTCGGATTCACAAAGTCTAAGAGTAGAGTAAGACTCCATGCAGCAAACATGTCCGCTGAGTGATCCAGGAACAGCAGGTAGGGGCATGCAAGAGAGCTCCTAAAATGACTCTTACACGGACAGGGCTAGGATATGCAAATTACCTCAGTTGCAGGCGAAAGCTATGCAAATGAGGTAAATTTGCGATCCAAGAAACCCAAACCTGTCCAAGTAAGAGTAGTGTTATTTGCAGAAATATACTCCATTGACAACTAAGTACCGTTCTGCAAATAGCAAAACTGAGCCGTGACAGCCCCAAAAAAAGGATGCATCCACTTGAGAAAGCATGCCAATGGCCAAAAATACAGTCATTGGCAATGCTCACAGATGCAAAATAAAAATAAAATAATTTTTTTTATCCCGATCTCCAAAGTTTAAGAGTAGCGCAGTGCCGCGCAAACATGCTGTGCTCTAAAAACCAGAAAACCAATAATTAAAATCCACAAATATGGATTTTATTGGAATTCCAAATGTACAATGCAAGGGAATGGCAGGCTGAAGACAACATGGCTAGTGAGTAGAGGTTGCTAAGGGGAGAAGCTCAGTCTAAGAGATGTAACCAAGCATTAGTAGGCAATCCTATGCAAATGAGGGTAAGGATAGTGAATCCCAAGTTTACATAGCAAATGAGCACAGTCAGTGGAGTGTAGGAGTAGGATAAAGGGAGTATCAGAGTAGAAGATAGGTAACATCACGAGGGGGGTATGTCTGAAAGAAGTGAAGTTCATTGGAGTGGAGTGGCATGTGTTTGCTGTCAGTTACTCATCACTGGAAGTGGTGTGTCAACAGGTAGCCGAGCTAAAGGCAAGAAATCGAAGGTGTATGCCGTGGATGACACTAAAGTTTCTTGTTGAAGTGCTTGCAACGTGTTTGCGCGCGGGTGCGCACCTGTATATCTGAGTAAGACTGTGTGTGCTCGTGTACGCCTGTGTGCATGCGTTTAAGCTGAAGTAAGCATGTCTAAGGTTGTTGAAATGTTTATAAGCACGTATACACCTGTGTGCATGCGTTTTAGCAGGAATAAGCAAGTTGTAGTCCGTGTAAGCATATGTGCACACTTGTGAGCCGGTGTGCACGTGTTTGCTCTTGTGTGTGCGGCGCTGCACCCCTGAGGAAAGAGAAAGGGAAAAGGAAGCACAACAAATAGTAGGAAGTTAAACAGGGAGTACTAGCAGAGCTAGCAGGTGAAAACAATCAGAATCAGGCAATTACACAGGCAGTACACTAGCCCAGCACTTAAAACTCTGCAAACAACATTCCACTATGTTCCTCTCAGAGACACTGCAACACTGCAGTAAGCTAATAGAAGTGAAAACTGAAAAAGCTTTACTGAGACAAAGAAATGTTAGGGGCTGCAATTGCTGTTATAAGGGGACATATGCAGCATGCTGAGGGTGGTGACAATGCAAATGCTGCTGGACAACTCACAGTGAGGTGACAGAGAAGAGTGTACAGGCCCAGGGTAACCTATAAGGGGCTACATGAGCTGGAGATAGTGGAGCGCTATAGAGTGGACAGAGACCTCTTGCAGCAAATTGTTGAGCTGTGCAGGCCACCCCTCACACAGAGAACCAACAGAGGGGAACCCATCCCAGTGGAAACCAAGGTATGTGTTGGCCTAAGAATATTAGCAACAGGTACCTTCCAGAGACCAACTGGTGATATGATGGGGATATCACAGGCATCAGCATCCAGGGTACTGCACCAGTTCCTGGATGCCATGTCAGCACATGTCGGTGATCATATATATTTCCCCAATTCCCGTGAGGTATTGGCCAGCAATATGCATCTCTTCCAGCAAATAGCGGAATACCCTGAGGTAGTGGGTGCAATAGACTGCACGCACATACGCATCAAAGCACCAGCCGGTGAGTGGGGTAGGGTCTACTTTAACCGCAAGGGGTTCCCCTCCATCAACTGCCAGGTTATGTGTGATGCCCAGGGCATAATACTGAATGTGTGTGCTGGCTGCCCTGAAAGCTACCATGATTCCCATATCTGGCATCTGACACAGCTGTACCAGACATTTGCCAGTGGGGACATCCCTCATGGCCACCTAGTGGGGAATGCTGGCTATGCACTGGAGGCGTGGCTGATTACACCCATCAGAAACGCACACACACCTGAACAGGAACACCATAATGAAGCACATGCACAAACACAAAATGTAATTCAGTGTGTGTTTGGGCTGCTCAAGTCACGGTTCCGGTGCCTGGACACATCTGGTGGAGCCTTGCAGTACTCACCAACTACATGTATCCAAATTGTCATGGTATGTGCTATGCTACATAATATGATCCTGCAAAAACAGCTGCAGCAGAAGCAGCATAGGCCTGGGCCAAACAGCCACCCACCATTGCCAAGGCCATCACAGGCAGAGCGTGACTCAGAGGAACAACCTGAGCTTGCCCCAGTAGGCAGAAGGAGGCATGCCCAGTATGCTTTGGCCTTGGCAAAGAGGCAACGCATAGCTCATACACTGGCTCAGTAGAAACCCTGGAAATGATACCTCTCTCTGACTCGCACATATAGTAAAAGGGATGCCTAACCTGACACTACCTGTTTACAAACATGTATAGGGAGTGTAGTATGTGCATCCGACATAGGCAGCCCTGCAGCACCACCTGAGACATGATTGTCATGTTTTAAGCAATATAAAGCAGTGCTAAACAGCTTTTACCACCATTTAGTATATGTAAACAAAATTGCACACATTAACTTGCACAACTACGGTCAATGTTGAGCAATATTGGACAACGTTCAGCAATGTTGGTTAACGTTGTGCAATGTTGGACAAGCTTGGTCTAAGTTGTGCATAGCTGAACAAAAGCGGACATGCTCATATTTGCTCTACTGGCCCTTAAGCAGTCTGGTCTGCTCAGTATGAAAATATAAAGCAGTGACAGGTCTCAAACCCAGGATACTGTGCACTATAGTCACAGTATTGAACCACTAAACCATGACAGCATTTCACTGGTCAGCCTGTATGAAGAAATGTTGATAAGTCTATGCAAAGTATCTCATGGAAACCCTGCAGGCACAGCATAATCCCTGTCGAGTTATGGCACAAAGTTGAGCCCTGCAGTAAGAATAGAACCTGATTTTCAACACACATATAGTATAATTGTTAATATTGGTCATGTTCACACACATCAACAAATGTAGTGGACTTCAGACAGCAACATACGGAAAGGTCAAAGTGGGCATTCTCACACACTTGAATAAATGAGACAAATGTCAGGCAACAAAACACTGAAAGGCCAAACTGGGCGTGCTCATACACTTAGGCCATGTCTGAGTACAGCAGTGGGCCACACATATCCGGCAGTTGCATGTGTTAACCCAGGAACCTCTCACTATTCACCAATCTGCCTTGTGCACACAGTTATATGACAACAGACACATATATAATATATTGGAACCCTGTCATAATAAAATATGTTCTGCAGATACTTAGGATGTTCATAGAAAGTGGGAAAGCAAAGAAGATAAAAACCTGCAATCAGTATCATCAATAAACAATGTTCATCCCGAACATTATCATAGGTTCATAGGTTGATACTAGGCTATCTTCCCTAGGGCATTTATAAGCCTAGCCAGAGTGTGTTTGGCTTTCGCAGCCCTGTTAGATTATAGACTGTGCCTGGGAATAGTAGGTCACACAAGATAGGCCTTTTACATTTAGTTTATTGTGCCTCTGTCTAGCAGGGACCCAGAAGAGATCCCAGGGGTAAACATACGATCAACCATCCACTCGTCAAGATGTCTCCTGTAGGGGGTCAGTGGGGGGCTCTGCCTATGCGGGACTGGGATCCCATTCCAGAGTGAGGGGAGCCTCTGGGATATGAATGTGTCCCTCCAGCATGTCCTATTAATATCTGTGCTGAGGTTTAAGTCCCTGGAGCATGTAGCTCTAAGGGATTTGGATATCCTGAGGTAGAGCATGTCCATTAATTCTGGGTTAACAACAGGCACAGATCGCATCTGAGTAGGCAGTAAGTGACTGAGTAGACCTGGAGTTACTTTAGCCGAACTGCACAGGGCATCTGTTTGAGTCCCTGGATCCACTTGGTAAGGTACTTTTGTGGCCATTACAGTTGATGCAGGTGTCAGGTAAGGTACATCCCAAATGGGGCATTGTATCCAATCATGGGCCTGATCAGTATAGAGGCACAATGACCTCACTTTATCTAGATGTGAAACCTTTTGGGATAAGGTGGGCTAAATAGAAGGTCTGTCTAACCACTTTGGTAATGTAATTGTCAAAGGTGAGATTACTAACTACTTGTGTCCCCAAATCCCAAATAACTTCAACCGTACTTAATGGATTACCACCTATGTGGTTATGTGTGGGCACTTTGTTATTCTTAAAGGGGATAACGATGCATTTAATGGCATTTAGCTGTAGGCCATGGCTCTGGCACCAGTTATCCATCTCTGTGAGACCCTTTTGGAGGATGCTTGTGCCAGCTGGAGATTCGAATATGGCACCAGTTTGCAGTCATCTGTGAACATGGTCAGCCATATTCCTCCTGTGTTAGCCTGTATGTCAGAGAAATATATACTGAACAAGAGAGGTCCCAGGACTGAGCCTTGTAGGACGCCACATATAACTGGTGTAGAGTCAGACATGGCACCTGCAATACTGACCATGTGGGTGCTATCCCTGATCCAGTTAGCAAACCATCTTGTGACATATGTGTCGATATCAAAGCTGGTGAGCTTATGTATGATGCCCGAGTGGGGTATTGTGTTGAAGGGTTTTGCGAGGTCCAGCTAGGCTGTGTGGACTACCTTCCCTACGTCTATGGACCTGGTAACTGTTTAGAGAAGTCGACCAGGTTCAAGAGGCAAGATCTTCCCACAACAAAGCCGAATTGTGTAGGATCCAGTGTCTGTAGGTTCCTGATGTCTTTGTGTATGAGTTCCATGATGATACGCTCCATAGCTTTGCAGACCAGGTTAGTTAGGCTTATAAGGCGATAGTGTCTGGGGTCAGTTGTGGCACCACCTTTGTGGAGCAGGACCACTGTTGTTGTGCACCATTCCTTGGGTACATATCCTGTAGTAAGTCTGATATTGAACAGGGACTTAATGTGAGGGTTACGTTCGTCATGAAGCTCGTGTAAGATGCAGGCCGGGACACCATCTGGTCCCATTGATCCTGTGTTGTCTGCTTTGGAGAGGGCAGCTCTCACCTGTTCATCTGTGATGTCAGGGAGGCTACACTCTGTTGGGATGGACATTTGTTCATTATGGGGGGATGGGGGGTGACATTTGCACTGAACCTGTTTGCCAGGATGTTGGCAATGTCTGTGGGTTCAGTATATGTATTGTCATTTTGCAGTAACTCACAGCATATCTGGGAGTTGGCACCCAGGTTCCTGACATAACTAAATAAGGCCTTGTGATTGTCCTTAGTGTCTGGTGCAATTCTCCTTTTGAAGCGGGCCTTAGATGAATTCATGAGTGATCGTAGCTTCTTGCTAGTACTGATCAGAGATGCCTTCCCTTTTTGGGATTGTGCTCTATCATGTAGTAGCCTCCTCCTTTTGTTGTATAGCTTATTTATGGCTGGGGTCCACCAAATAGGTCCCCTGCCTTTGGAGGAGTGAGTCTTGTTTTTATTTGGGATAGCATGATCCATGCATTCCAGTAGGTGTCAATAGAATTGTTTGTAAATGATTCAGTGGTCTGAGCCGTATTTACCTCTGTCCCAGGGTCTTTGAAGGATACCACCTCGGCTTTGAGAAGTGTGACGTTTGCTTTTAGTAAGTTCTTCACCGAGAGTACCTAGAATGGGGGTGGGGACGGGATATGGATGTCCAGTGAGATAAATGTATGGTCTGACCTTACCAATGAGGGGTATACCTCTGGTGTGGAACATAGAGTCCCCATGTTGGTGATGATCAGGTCCAATATGTTTTCCCCACTTGTGGGTGTGGTGACCAGTTGTGACATAGCATTTGAGTTTAGAAATTCTAGCAACCATTGGGCGAGGGTGTTGGGGCTTGAGTGGCATTCCCAGTCAATGTTTGGGAAGTTGAAGTTACCCCATATAATGGTGTTTGGAGAGACCGTCATATTCTCCAGTGTTCCCAGGAAAGCTGAGTGGGGTTTCTGAGTTTGGGAGGGTGGTCTGTAGCAGGCTACAAACTGAAAGGCAGTTTTGCCCACTGTTAGTTGCACATGTATGGTCTCTCATGCTTTGTGCAGTGCTACTAACCTGGAGGTGTGTTTATCTGTGATGTATATGGATACTCCCCCTATATTTGTTGGTCGGTCCTAGTCTTGTGGCCGAAAAGCATAGTATGAAGTATAACCTGGTAGTGCTGGGGTGCTTTTGGGAGCCTGAACCAGGTGTCTGTTACTGCACAGATATCGACATTCTCCATACTGAGGAGACTCTTGAGTGTGTGCATTTTGAGGTTTAGACATCTGGTGTTGAGCAGCATTACCCTTAGTTTCTTTTACCTTGTATTGTCTATGGAGGTGGTTTTGTCTTTTGAGCCTTGCCTAAAAAAGGCACTATGGGGGTGGCAAGAGCCTTAGCCAGTGTTCGAAAGTCCAGGGGTGACAGGTGCAAGCCGTCCATAGCGAAGCTACATGGCATGTCATCCCAGGCTGACAGACACTGGATCCCCTTTGAATGACACCAATATGTTAGCCAGCTGTTAAAATTGATCAGTTTGTCTGTATACTGTGCCTTCATTCTTGGTGAGGGTAAGATGCTACACAAGGTCAGGGTCATACTGGCCTGGGCTACATGATCAGAGAGCTCCTCTATGTCTCTTGTCATGTAGTCCAGGGAGGAATGTCTGAGGTCATTCACACCAGCATGGACAATGATGGAGCCATATTTGTACTTGCTTTGGAGTGACCTGAGTGCATGTGTTATGTGGATGATCCTGGCACCCGATAGACAGCTCAAAGTGTCCTTCTCCTTGTTCAGCCTGGTGAGTGGGACGTCAGTGTGTCTGACAATAGAGTCACCTATTACAAATGTATTAGGTGTGTTGTTTAGCCCTAAGGGCAGTGACTGTGTGGCACACTGACTTTGTGAATCATGTGATATGTGGATATTGTTGTGGGGTAGCAGTTGTTTGGGCGTCTGCTTTGGAGGTCTCTGCTGCTTAGGCAGATATTATTTAGAGCCTCTGAGTATGTATTTGTGTGGTAATGTATTTTGTTTTGCTGTCGCTATAGGTCTATGTGAGACTGGATTTGTGGTGTGTGTGGTTACCTTCACCACCTGATAGACTGTGCCGGTCATGGTTCGAGAGAGCTCAGCCTCCTGTTTGTCTATATAGTGGCATCTCAACACATATATCTGAGTTTGTTGGGAGGAGGAGGGGGTTGTCTGTGTACATAAGGCAGTTGTAACATTGCCTCAAAATTCCCATATTCACCAGCTGGACTGGAGAGTACACATGAAACCAACCTTTGGACATGCCAGGATATTATGATGAAATACTCTGTTGACTGATCAAAAAGGATCAGTAGGGTGTTAAGTGTGTAAAAGAGTATAACAGGAGATTAGTGCTCAGGTTTGTCAGTGTTCTGGAAAGAATATCTGCAAAGGAGTTCAGACAGAACCATGACACTTCCTTCAGCTATGTCATAAATAGCAATGTACACTCATATATATCCTGAGTCAGGGCCAACTGTACCTGACTGACGATGCCGACATCCTGTCAGACAGGCCCATACACACATACTCACCTCCCACTGACAAAAGGCCCTATCATCATACCAGGAAATATCACATGTAGAATGGGTAAACAGCTCCCTCCAAAGCCGAAAACATGGCATCAATTGTATTACATTGTTTCCCTGTATGTGTCATAAGTAAATTACAGAACAAACAGACCCTGCACCTGAACAGTCTGCTGAGCCTCACCCTCTCTAGAGGATCTGAAACTGTTGAATGTGTTACAGCAACATATGGCACACCCCACAAGTGTTGGTGCACAACAGACCATGGGAACTATAGTCCTATAAGCCTATGATGTCTGATCTGCAAGGCCATTGAGTCCATCATGATTGAAGTCATAAATAGAGCTATTGGAAGCCGACAAACACACAACCCTACCAACTATGGTATGTTCATGGGCAGATCATGGTTTCCAAACCTGCTAGACTGTTTGCAAGGCAGCAACCTAGCACATACATCACTGAAAGGAGCTACACACGTACCACATAGACTCTGAATAGCCCTTTATCAACATCACAGACATATGTCATATCCACAAAATCAACAATCTGTGCATAAATATGTACTGTCATATGAAGGAATGGCAATTTGTCCACAGATAGATCACACAATCTAAGAATTGTGGAGTCCTGTTCAAGCTAACACCTGCTGACCCACATGGTTCATTCCTGGGTTTGCATAAAACAAAGTGCACACACATTACCATGTCCAGTCTGATGATGTCAGCATCCTACAAATATAGCAGGAGAAAAGAAAACATCCAGTAAAGCCTATAGCGTGTCGTGTTAATGTGTATCTCTCTAGTATCATAACATAGTTAGGTAGGGTTTTGAATCCTGCAATTGCTGAGTGTGTGTAGGGGTGTGTGTGTGATTTCTTGTGAGAGGAATGCCCTTTTTGGAGACTAGGAAAACACGTTAAAAGAGGCAGACTCCTCTTTGGCAATTCTGATGATGTCAGTATCCCACAAATACAGCAGTGGAAACGACTTTCCCTGGTAAAGCATATAGCGTGTCGTGTTAATGCATATTTCTCTAGTATCATAACATAGTTAGGTAAGGGTTTGAATCTTGCAATTGGTGAGTGTGTGTGTGTGATTCACTTTGAGAGGAGTGTCCTTTTTGGAGACTGGGAAAACACATTAAAAGAGGTAAACTCCTCTTTGGTAGGTCTGATGATGTCAGTATCCCACAAATACAGCAGTGGAAATGAAAACTCCAAATAAAGCATATAGCGCATTGTGTTAATGCATATCTTTCTAATATCATAACATAGTTAGGAAGGGGTTTGAATCTTACAAGTGCTGAGTGTGTCTGGGTGGGGTGTGTGCATGTGTGATTTCCATTGAGAAGAGTGCCCTTTTTGGAGACTGGGAAAACACATTAAAAGAGGTAAATTCCTCTTTGGCAAGTCTGATGATGTCAGTATCCCACAAATACAGCGGTGGAAATGAAATCACCCAATAAAGCATATTGCGCGTTGTGTTAATGCATATCTTTCTAATATCATAACATAGGTAGGGGGTTGAATCCTGCAATAAAAGGAGTGCCCTTTTTGGAGACTGGGAAAACACATTAAAAGAGGTAAACTCCTCTTTGGCAAGTCTGATGATGTCAGTATCCCACAAATACAACAGTGGAAATAAAAACTCCCAGTAATGTATATAGCGTGTTGTATTAATGCGTATTCCTCTAGTATCATAACATAGTTAGGTAGGGGGTTGAATCCTGCAATTGCTGAGTATGTGTGTGACACTGTTGGCCAATGTGTTGTGGGTTGTGCTTTTACAGCTGTATGACATATCAGTAAAACAACAGTATGTGCATTGCACACTTCAGGTATCTGTGTTGCAAATACATATACGTACATGTGACCTCAATTAGTTCATAGGTGTGAAGCCTGCTTTCTACACGAATACATCTGTTACCATTGACAGTCTGTGCTGCTGCTTCTCAGACCTTAGGTCACATATGTATGTATGGGGCAAGGCCAGCCACTGTAGTGATCTGTGGCCTAGGTCATCTGTGTCACACACACCCATGACAGTTTCTATAGAATAGTGTGAGTGAGGGTTCATGCCTGGGGTATATTTCAGACATGTTCAAACACAACACAGTCTGTCAATAATGGCCATTCATTACAGGTGTATAACAACTCTGTGGATATGCATACAGACCCCTTATTGCTTATGTGATACACTGAGGGACATCAGCATACCTTTGGAAATGTGAATACCAAAGGACAGATGACATAACATGTGGCTGTATGTACACATCGGTACCCCTGCTACATGTTGTGGGCTACTACCAATGTGGTACTGTCAGGATACTATGTATAGTAAATGTGGATGACTATGCTATAGTTGGCTTATAGCTTTACAGCATGGGTTGGTCAACAGGTATCTGTCTGTATGATACCCTTGTGGTGGATAAGTGTCTCATCCAGAGAATGCATTGTAGGCCACTGTATGCATTACCAGATGTGGACGGACATATCCCTAGTGTGTTTGCTTGTACCTAGGATGGCTACATGCCAAACAGGAGTGGTCCCAGGAATGGGTGGAGGTCAATACCACTGGTTACTGATATAGTATAGTACTGGAAGGATTCAAATGCTACTGTGTATCCTACATCTGTGTGTCAGTTGTCAAGACATCATCTAATGATTTGGTAAAATCAGGCTGTTGAGGTTATGTATACTACCAGAATGCAAACCAATGACCAATATTAAAAGTATCACCCACAGCATAGTGTCAAACCATGTCATACACACATGTGTACCCAAGTTGTAACATATGTGTAGTAAAATGCATACTGGCCACCAATAGGAAATATTAAGTGTTAACACTGTGTAATACAGGGCATGTCACCCTTCCCATGTGCCCACTATGCACGTACATGCAGACAGTGTACCTCCACCATGTTCACAAATGTACACCTGTAAATCTGTACTGCACACATCACACATGTACCATTCACTCAACAAGACATGCTGCCAGTACCACACACATCAGCCAAGTGGCACATGGGTGGACAATACATTCTTGGAATTAACACTGGTGTAAACAATACTACATTGATAATCATAGCTTTAATGCATCATGCCTGCTCAGATAAACCTACAAGGATATCATTACACTTTGCTGTTGACAACATGCTAACATTGCTACACTGCTATTAGGTCACCCTGTGCATCAGCACCATGGAAGCCTGTTCCTGCATCATTGTCACAGATGACAGGAGGTGGCACAGTTTTGTCATATGCACAGGGTGTGTTATTGGTTTGCCAGAGCCCAACAATGACCCATTCAATCAACATGTATGTGTGTGTGTGTGTGTGTGTGTGTGTGTGTGTGTGTGTGTGTGTGTGTGTGTGTGTGTGTGTGAGGGACAACAGCACAGTATGGGTCAATGTTGATGTAATGTGTGTGTGTATGTGTTAGCCCTATGTGTTTGGTTTATGTGTGTGTGTCTGCATGCACACAGTTCCACCTTGAGGCTGGCAAATACGAGAGGTTGTGGCACAGCCATAGACTATACCTGCCAGGCTGTACAGATCACTGTCTCCGGCCACGAACACAGTACCTTTGCCTGCCAGGGGTGCCACGGACAGTATCGGGTACTAAGCCAGACTGGGTACTATCGTCAGAGGCAGAGGGATGTCAACTGGACCCATGTCCCTGCTGGGACTGACCAGAGCCACTTGCACATGATCATCTAGGACGGTCTATTGACAGCCCAGCCTCAACATTGCTGGGGCTGGTACTGCCACTACGGGAGCGGCTGGGACTTGTGTGTCATCAGCGACGACTGCCAGCTGATGACATCACTGGCATATGTCCACGTCGATGTCTCAGCCATCCTGCACTGTCCTGGCACATGGACATTACATTGCGGAGGACATCTAGTGTCTCCCCCAAAGTCTATCAATGACCTTGGTGCAATTACGGATGGCACAGGCAAGGTCACAGATACTGTAATTGATAGCGGTGTTGTGAGCCCTCTGCACCCTTAGTCCCTGCCTGGTGTACCGTTCCATATGTGCCTGTGCATGCATTACAGCCCGAAACATACCTGAGGTTGTGAGACCTGTGGGGGCACATTTGCCAGGGGCATTATGACCAGCAGTGCTCCCACGAGAACCCCTGGACATATGCCTATGTGGTACCATTCCAGGTGTCTGGGTATGGCTGCTGTGTGGGGTTGCAAGTGCCATAGATACCACACTATCCTGGCCAATGCCTACTGTATGCTGTTTCTCCACTAAGGCCATTGGTGTTGAGGGATGTATTGGCAATATGAATGTGTGCATATATGGGGTGGAAAGCTGTGTACTGTCGATTGGCGGACCAACAGCAGACCCTGTCAAACCTGCCTGTGCCACAACACATGTGTCATCATGTCCACTATTTGTGGCAGTGACTTCAGGTTCCCTGCTGCACTCATCCAACAATACCTCAGCACATGTGAGAGGAAGACAGGAAACACACTTTACAATCTGTACAGGATGTTAGCACACATGCACACATGAACACATGCACACATGCACACATGAACTCATGAACACATGAACACATGCACACAAATACACTACTCAGTCAAGTTGACACACACACACACACACACACACACACACACCGACAGCAATACGGAACTTACTCATTAGTGGTTGATGGTGAAGTACAGTATCACAAGCCAAAGAGTCCTATCACACGTGTCAGCATGCAGGATGTGTGTTGCTCAACAGCAGGCAGTGTGAATGTAGAGAGTCCTTGTTGATAACAGTATACATGTCTTTAATACATGTGTGTTGTTCAGTGATTGGCATCACCCTGGAACACAATGTGTACATGGACACAGCATTATTGTGCAAGTCTAAAATGCTTTCCAATGTCCTGTGCACCATCACTCATACGTATACATACCATGGCCGGATGCACACAATTGTCAGGTGTATAGCAATGAATGCTATGTGTAGTACTGTAGTTACTGTAACTGGATGTAGTGTAGTACCATGAGCCATCATCAGGCAGCATCAAGTGGTCACTCAAGGCCACTAATGTATGCCACACTGGCAACTATCTTGCTGTACCTGACCTGCACCACTTTGGCTACATTAATCATTTCAAAGCCAGTTGTTACATGGGTATGTAAGGTGTTCAATTGGGAGCATTGCCTAACATTAATGTGTTGTGTGTTGAAGCATGTTGCACCGCCCCATGATAGACTTCTACCCCTCAGGGACAGTATGTGTGCTGTGTTGATGACATTTGGGATACTGGAGTATGATCTTACAGCAGGTGTCTACATAAGCCATGTGTATCATATTAACACTTACTGCATATGATAAAGTGGTGTATGTTGTGTGCATGTGTATTGACTCTGCCTATACAATGTCCACTATAGTGTACCACAATTGGTTGGGATGATCTGTGTATTGCATGTGTTTGAGGCAGCTACTCATATTACTGGGATGTGCATAGTCCCACAGAGAACATGCAGAGCATGCATTATGTGTAAGTGTTTTACATGTGTATATGGCCTACAACTCTCCTATGACATGCAGATGTAATATGCTATTTTAAATGTAGAACACTCACCAGCATTGGTCTGCTGTCTTGCTATTACACCAGAGGGACCTACAAGGATATGAGACAGTTTGTCAGTGTCAACAACTATGGCATTGCTGCTGTGAGTTTGCAATTTTACAGTAGTACAACAGGTGACAGTCACAGGCATACAGATTATGTTCCAAATTATCAGTATTGCATGACACCAGGCTCCACATCTTCTGAACAGTACTCTACAGATATGCCATGTTACCTGCACCTCT
Organism: Protopterus annectens; assembly: GCF_019279795.1. Classification (NCBI taxonomy): domain Eukaryota; kingdom Metazoa; phylum Chordata; order Ceratodontiformes; family Protopteridae; genus Protopterus; species Protopterus annectens. The sequence continues at coordinate 1,497,689,480 of NC_056744.1, read as the reverse complement.
GAGTCGACGTGCTGGGTGACTATGGCCTCCAAGATGACACATGTCTGTTGTAGTGGTTGGCCAGGAGCCACCACGCTGAGGAGCAGCTCTTCCACTCTGGTGAGGGGTGTATGTGTTGCTGCACCACCACCTGTGGCAAGCTGTTGTCTGTGGACATCGGAGGCATGCTGCCGGACATGTCTGATTAAATCACTGCAGTGATGGTGTACCTGCTCATAAGTCCGGATATGCATGCCTACATCATTCACCCAACGGACAACATCCTGCCACAGTGCAGTGCAGTGCGCTCATGCTGGTCCTGGCTGGTTCTGGAGAACAGCAGGTTGTGATGTTGTATAAGGGCATCTAGGATGACTTCCTCTTCTTCAGGGGAATATGCGGGCTTTCTATTGTGAGACATGTCCCTGGAAGACAATAAAACAATAATTGTGAGCAAGTCATGTGGCACACTTAACATTCTAAAGTACAGACATCAATGAAATGCCATATATAGCAACCTATTGGCTGTCAGTAGATACACACTTTTAATACCACATATCACTGCTCAGCCCACAACTGCCAGACAGTGCCAGGCACATACTATATACCAAACCATGTTCTGCACAGCAACAAAGTGAAACCAGTATGTAAGACTGTACAACAGTACATGGCACACTGTATGTGACATAATGCACCACCTAGCCACAGGAGGCATATATGAAGTTGATGCATACAGACATTTGTCATCCATTGAAATGAATGTAAAGTACAGTTGCAGTACTACCAGTACACCACGCTACTTGATAGCAAACCCCTCAGTAACATATGTGCACATTCATCAATATAGGTGGCATACTGCTGTACTACACTACATGTTGCTAGATATGCAGTTATATCCTGTGACACACATACCACCAAGGCCATGTTACAGTCATACCCACACACACATCAGACACAAAGGTATGGCAATCCAGATGAGTTTTACCTGTATACCATACAGTACTGTGTGTCACCACTTACAAAACTTCATGCCTGAGGTATGTAATGTGTGAGAACTACAGGTAACAAACAAAACAGTGTTTCCAAGCAGTGTGGATATATACCATACTGTGCTGTTTAGGTCTACAGCTTCAGGTAGTACTACAGTTCAAACGGGATTTGTATTCACTAGTGTGAACAATCAATAAGCATACATGTACTGCTGTAGCCTACAATGGCACACTCCAGTCAACACCATGGGACTATGTCACACCGTATGCCATACTGCTTTTCCTGCCTAGCAGTAGCATACATATCTTTTGCTGGTATCAGGGCTACAACACTACATACCATGATATAAACAGTTTCCCACTAGGCTATCACACATATACACAACTTTGACACATTCACCTACACATTCACCATCACACTCAGTCAACCTCACATAGCAAGTAATGCAACAAGTACATGCGTGTGTGTATCGAGTCCTAGGTAGCTTATAGGCTATTAACTGGAGGGCCTATGGAAGCCTAGCCATATGGTACCCTGCTCTCCAACACCCATGTAATTTAGGTTCATGTGCCCCTGTCATGCAGAGCCACAGAGGTGATTCTCAGGTTGTGTTTCCTATCTCACATCCAATCATCATGATTATTCATGACAACTGCTAATGAGGACCTTCATTTGCTTTTGATACGTAGTAAGTTTCAGAGTATGGTATGTGTCTGACATGATCATGTACCACTCCAGCATGTTCTGCTTTTTGATGTTACAAGGTTTAGATCAGTACAGTGTGTAGCTTGCATGGAGTTTAATCTGTTTGTATGGAGCATGTCCAACACCTGTGGGTTTGGCATAGCTTTGTATGTTAGGCAGAGTTTAGCTCTGGGTAGGCGGTATGTGACACAGTGTAGCTGTGGTTTTGTAAGACAGTCTGCATAGGGCATCTGTTTGAGTCTGGTGAGGTATTTGTCTGGCATATACAGTTGCTGTACATGTCTACTGAGCTACATACCAACAGAGCCATTGTACTCTATGATGGGTGTTATGACTGATGAGTAGAGTGGAACACTGATCTCTTTTTCCATGGATGACACACCTTTTCTGATGACATGTGGACCGTACACAGTTTACATGACTAGTGTGGCACTGTGATTATCAAAAGGGACACTACTGTCCACCTGTGTCCTGTAGTCTCTAATCACACTTTTGGTGTTGAGTAGACTACCACCTATGTGGTAGTTCATGGGTACAGGGTTTTTAACAAAAGGGATGGCAATACGTTTACAACATTGAGCTTGAGCGTACATATGAACATCCATTGGTGTACATATAGAAATACATATAGGCACATATACAGTCCACCTTTCATGGTGGGAATCTGAATAATGCACATGTTGAGAGAGATACAGTTATGTAATAATATTGCACAGTCTTGTGCAGAATGCATGGAAGGTATTCTCAGCCCATGTATCTTTAGCAGGACCCCCTGTCTGGAAGACTAAAAACATAAAAAATCATACCCACAGCATTTAAACACCACATGTCATATGCCAGCACTGTATGCTGTCTTGTTTGCCACACACTACAACCTACATATAAATATGCACATAACAACCTGCACCAACATATACATGTCCTCCCTTCACAAACAGTTGCAGTTTGTCCCTTGCTCTATGCACATGTTAAGATGCTAATATATTGAACACATAAATATCTCTCCATATGTGTGTGCCATACACACACAAGGTCCACACTGTTGCAAGTCCATACACCTCACGGATGACCTGTTGGGCCTTGCTACAACATGGACAGTTGTCACGTGTGTGCATACAGCAATAGTACAGGGAGTATATATAGCTGCAAATGCTACATTACTATACTAGCCTGGTACAACAGTTGCCAATGCTAAGCTACACATTATATGACTATCATGCATGTCTTACTCTGTCACATCCAAGTTTATAGAAGTGTTTGCACTACTCCCCCAAACTGTCATTATACACAGTACTGTACAGAACATAGATAACATGATCAGATGTTTGACATATAATGCTGAGCTACATATGTCACAGTTATGTCCCACTGCACACAGCTGCACACTAATTTGTCCATGGCAGTAGTTATGCATGGCATCAGTGCATACATATCTACTGCTGCCACATATGCATGTTTCAGAGTATGTACAGTACTATTCATAAACCTCTACTACTTGTCAGTAACTACATATCTGTTACATACCTGTTTGTCACTTTCAGGTCCATCTGTGTATTCTTTGACAATGTTTTTTTTTTTATTAAGTAAAGTTATTTTACTTAAGTTTTATTTTTGGTTATTAATTATTTTTTTCTTAGTTAATAGATTTAGTTAGTAATTAAGTATATATTATTTTTACTTAATTAAATATTTTTTAGTAAGTAATCATTTTTTTCACGACTCTCCAAGAGTTATATGATCTCTGACACATGCAATGTAATGATTGCATGTGGGGATAGCAAGTACAGTCTGCTTGTATAGGTATCTGCGCATGTGCATGTGATGCCCTCTGCACCAATTGGTGCCCAGCGTTTGGTAAATGCATGCACACTGCTGTGTGGTAATTGCAGTACTCACTGTCATAGCAACCCGATGTTATAAATTGCTAAGGTATGTAGGTGTAGCCCTTTCAGATTTCCAGAGTGGGGCCCATGCTTGTTTGCTGTGGACACTGCTGTGTAAGTCAGAAGGTTGGTATACTTCTTATATCTGAAGCTATAGGTTTAGACAGTGATGTACATGTTGTACTCAGACCCGACTGTTGCCACTTCCAGTACAGAGCTATCAGTGTAGAGTTTAACTCACCCCTACAAATGCTTATACAACATTTATGTGACTATGTAGTTTCTTTTCTACTCATATAACTAACTGCCATACAAAAGTAGTTATTGAGAAGTATTCTTTTGGCACATGAACTGTTTGTGAACTGTTATACTGTGAATATTAATGTACTCACCTCTGCAGGGTTTGTGTTTTTTATTTTTGACATTAGCACAGGGTTCTCAGGAAACTGGACAATTCTAGTACTGAGTATGCCTACCTACATCCTTGGTAGACCCTAAACACACAAGTATATTTTAATTGTGGGGGTGGTACTGACATACAGAGATCATTATGTATTATTGTGTGAATGTTATCTTACTGGACTTAAAGAATTGGTGTGTACCTGTTAGTTTATCAAGGCAGGTGGTTTGTCTGCATAGTTCCCAACTGTGAACCTATCCAGATGGTAGTCAAATGTTACACTGTTATTCTTTGTCTGTGCAACCCACAGGTGTTTTCATCACTGGTACAATGGCATTGTTACAGACAGTTGCTACCAGTACATGGCTACATCCTTTGGTATTTCTGTGTTGTACTCCTACATAAGGGTATGCTTGTGGAAGTCCTACCAAAGTTATTTTCAGAATGTGTAATGGCAGAATAGCTGATATGCCTGTGTGTTTGTGCCTCTGCCAGGCCTATGAAATACTCAGATGCATCTTTGCATGGAGTCAGGGATAGGCAGTTAAAAGTGAGGTACACCTTACACATAATAGAGACAGTAAGTGTAGACTTGAGTGAAGCAGTGCATATGGATTAGTACTCATTTTATGAAGTACAAGCGGTGTCTACTGTTATTATTGTCAGTATTCATTGTGTAATACCTCACCTTTCTGACTGACGTCATTACTTTTCAGATGGATTCAGAGGGACACAGCTAAAATATGTTTCACAATCAGGGACATCCCTGAAAAGTAGTCACAGTTAGGTAGTATGGCCTCTGCCCTAATCAGATATGCCACTGTTTGTCCTGCTGTGATACTGTGTGGAGGTTGTAAAGTACCTCTGTAACATTATTTGCTGCTAGAATGGCTGCTTCTCATATCACACTCATGTAATGCATTCCACAGCAATTGCTGGTAAAGATCCACAGAACAAGCTTTGTGTTATGGCCTTCGTATTTTTCCTTTACATTCACTAATTGTAATGCATGATATATTTATTTCAGCACCAAGTTATTGTATATCTGCTGTGGCTTAGTGGTAATTCATGCAGTCTAGTGTGTTGAAGGTCCGGGGTTCAAGACTGGCAGAGGTGTTTTATTTTCCTGTTCAGCAGAACAAGGGCCCTGCCATGCAGAGTGACTAAGGCACTTTTAAGCAGTTGTAAGTGGGTTTGCATGGGTTTGCGTAACGCTTATTGATGCTTAGCTAAGTGCACACATGCGCACACTTGCTTAAACCCACTTACTACTGATTAAAAGTGCTTACTCCCGCTAACCCCCGCACTAATTTCTTTGAAAGAAAAGAAAATGGGGAGATAGGAAAGTATTGAAAAAGAGGGCACAAAGAGGGAAAGACAGTAGGGAAACAAGCTCAGGATGTGCAGGATGGGTGTAGGGAAGGTCCATAGCTGCCCATTTCTTTACCAGCAACAGCTGTGCATATGCAATAAATTTGGAGTGAAATTTGAAACCTTCCACCCCTGAGAGAGGGGTGAGGACAACAAAGTATGTTGTATTGCCAATTATAATTATCAGTTTACATGTCCAGCGGACATGTGTGCGAAATGGGCAGCTATGTATGGGGCATAATTATTTTGTGGGTACAGATTGCCCTTTTTTTTCCAGGTGAGAGTGGAAAATGAAGTAGGGGAAGTAGGTATATTTGGGGAGGTAGGTTGGGGAGGTAAACAGACAAGACAAGCAAGACGCATACATGGGGTGGGTGAACACAATTGACGGGGACAGATGTTTGGAAATCGCAAGCCCATGAGCCCACAGATAGTAACAGTGGAACTGAGATCCCCACCCATGGGCAGTCACCACTGCACCTTCACAGCCCCGAGGGTGGCTGTGCTGGGTGCTGCATAGGATGGGCAGGCTCACCCATGAGACATGCCACTCTCGCCTAGAGCTGGCATAGGGGATCAGTGACTGAACGCTGGATCTCCCTAAGCACCACAATCCGGACCCTTCGAAGGGTGACAGGTGGCCCTTCTCCACCTATGCTTTCACGGGAGGGATGAGCCCCATCCCCTGTAGTGCTTCCACCCGGAGGTGGCACAAGACCAATGGAGGAGGGAAGCCTGGGCTGGGCACCAGACCTGCTGGTGCTAGGTGCACTCGCCAGCTGAGGAGGGACAGGTGGGTCCGCTGGGACTGGCCTTCCCATACGTTCTGTGATTAGGTGTGTTTACTTACAACATAAACAACAGCATTCCAAGTTAGTTGTAACAGCATGCAGTAATATTCCCATTAACCTAACACACCAAGGTTCCAACAGTTGAACAGCAAGCATAACACATGCATATACTGAATGACAGTGGACATTCCAACAGCATGCAGGGATGATTGGTGGCAACAGGCCACCATGATTGTGGTGTTTGAACAGGGCACATGCATCAAAGTGAATGCAGATATTTATAGAACAATTGGACTTATGTCCCAACAAATGTTTTGAGGTTACACATACCCATTGAGGTGTGGAATTGCATTGTTTATGCACATACAGTAGGGTGTAGAAAGAAACCTCAATTAACATCTTATAAGTACTTTTAGTCTACACTACATTCCTATTGACTGCAGGTGTATATCCTCTACATGTATTATTACACTTGGCAACATGCATTAGGTTGTGTAATGGGTTTGGCTAGTTCATTATATACCTGACCTATATCTGACATACTAACTGTCCAAGATGCAGATGTTACTGCTACATATTTATTGATTTTATGTATATTTCTTTATCTACATATCTGGATGTGTTCACATGACATTTTCAGTTAGATTTGTACAGAACCCTACATTTCGTGTAGCACACTCACATTTCTGGGGCTCTAATTAACAAGCTACTCTTGTGCCAGATTTACTTATGCATGCCAGTAAGTAACTGACTGTTGAGGACTGTATATATGCTTCACAGCTACTGGCACTTCCATCAACCACTTTAGATGGGACTGCCCAACTGTGGGTTGCCAGCACTTATTAAAACAGTACTATTTGTATAATACAGGGGTACAACAACATTTCAAAGTAAGTGACACAGACACACTCCAGGTTTTATACCTTTATTAATTACATTACACACTTTTCCACAGGGTCTCTCCTTTATTTGATATTACAGTGCATATGGAAGACATATTCAAGACATATTATACCTTTATTAATAGGACAGAGCACTCTTTTTCAGGCTCGCTCACTTATTTTATATGACAGTACATGCAGAGATATTATTCCAGACATATTTTACCTTTCTTAATGGGTTACTACACTCTTTTTCTGGCTCTCTGACTTATTTTATATAACAGTACATGCAGAGGAATTATTCAGGGCATTTTATGGCTGTATTATTGGGCTACAACACTTTCTTTTAGGCTCTCTCACTTATTTTATATAACAATACATGCAGAATAATTACTAACCTGCCTGGTGGTGCAGCCTTAGCAGCCTATCTGCATAGGCTTGATGATTCACAGCCCGGACACCTGCAGCTGTGAAGTAATTGAAGGGATATTGAGACATACCTATCCATTATATAGAATAAATTAGCATGTCTTACATACTGCATTCCATGGCTACCTACTCAGTAGTGGGGCATCTTGCATCCCACGGGCCTCCTGTATCCATTGGTTCAGTAGGTCCTGCTTCCATCTCTTCAGGTCTGCATGGTGGTGACGGACCTGCTCACCAGTCTGAGGCATGCCTGTGACACTGGTGAGGTCATGAGCTAACCGGTTCCAAGCCTCTGCCTTGTACTCTGTCCCTTGGAACTGGCCCTGCAGGAGTCTTGACTCATGATGGTGGACAGGGAGCCAAACCATGTATTTCAACTCCTTGATGCTCCAGCGTTGCGCTCTAAAGCGTGTACCCTCTCCAGCATCAGCCATTCTAACTGCAGATGGGAGCTACAATCAGTTATGGTGAGTATTCCCACCTATGGGGCTTAAATATGCCGCATTTCCGCACTTTTTTGTGACTGGCCATTTTTCAAAATTCTCGTCTGACTGCAGACCTGCTTAGTAATGGTTAATCTACCATTTATCAGTATATGTAAGTTGACAGTGGCTGTTTATCCTAAGCTGTCATGGCTTAGTGGTTCAGTACTGTGATTATGGTGCACAGAGTCCTGGGTTTGAACCTTGTCATTGCATTTTATTTTACTACTGTCCAGACAGGCTAGGGGGTGTGGCTGTGTTTAGGCAACTTTGCTCTACGTTGCTCCACGTTGCCCTACGGTGCACTGGTTTGCGCAGCGCACACCTCCCTGCAAACCGATTGCACTGGATAAAACACTATTTAGCTATGGGCAACTACATTGTGCTAGGTAAAGCGTTGCTCAACTATGGACAACTATATTGTGCTAGGTAAAGCTTTGCTTAACTGCGGACAATCATATGTCAGGATCCTTTATAAATATACATTTTGTTCACTGATACATAGGCCATTTCAATGCTTTTTAGTAAAATGTTAATCATATATGTCAGGAATTATTTCATATACTAATTTAGAACATAAAATAGGAAGGGGAGTGGTGGGACTCGAACCGTGAATGCCTCCTCTTTGTGCGAAGGCTCTACCACTATGCCATTGCAATTTGGCAGAATTTGCATAAACATTCCTTATTATGCTCTTCCATGTCAAGATTGCTAACTGCAGCTAAGCAATGGGCACACCCGCGCACACACGCACAAATACGGGCAGCTATATCAGGAATTTGAAAAAAAATTTAAAGTTTTACTTTTTATAACTGTGCTGGGGGTTTACATTGTCAGGGATTGTGGTGTTAGGTACGTTGACATTTGAGCGGACTTGCTCTTGTGTGTGACATTTTACATTTCAGACACTTGCAGGGGAGTGGACCTTTAGACTGCTCGGCAGTCGGACACACCCCTTGCTTTCCTGCACGGTCCGTGTTAGACTTGGAGTGGAGTCAGCCTGCCCTCATGAATATTCATGGCGCGCTGATGTCATACCGTTCAACTGCAGTCTCCGAGTAAGACTTATTTAGTCTTACACAGAGGATTCTTGAATCCGGGGGATTGTCTTTTTATATTTATAATCATATTTATTTTGCTTTGTTTCTTGAGTTTTCATATGAAGTAAAAACATACATTGTAAACATTTTATTTTTTAAATATGATGTCGGTTGAATATTTCTGTTTAATTTCTTTTCCTTGTACAATTTTAAGGATGACTGCATGACTATACTTTTTGAAGTTCAGATGACTTGAACATAGTATTTAAAGTGGGGAAGCATTGTATTTGATGTATCTGAAAAAGTTTTAAAGAATTGTAAAACAAAAGTACCTATATTAAAAAAGTTTTTATTTTTGGAAGTAGTTGGTGTGTTTGAAGCTCTGTCCTGCATCTGGTTTTGTGGTTTTTCATCTATTTGCAGATGACATTATTTTATATCTGACAAAACCAGAAAGGGACATTACAGTGCTGTGGAACATATTGAGACAGTTTCAAACCTCTTCAAGATACAAAATTAATGAAGCTAAAACAAAAGCAATAGCAGTAAATTATGTACCCACATATGAATTGATTCAGCAATATCCATACTTATGGGGACATGGTGAATGATGATGATAAAATGAAGTATTTAGGAGTATGGTTTAAAAATGATACCATTGTGGCAGCTAAGGATATGTGACAAGAGACTAAACAAATGATAATACAAAACCTGAGAAAATAGAAGCTCTGTTATTTGGATATCGATAGTAAGATACAAACAGTTCAAATGTTTTTAGTCCCTTTAGTCTTATACACAGGTCATGCATATTTTTATCAACCAGAGGAGAAGCTGTGGATAGTAATTAATAAATAGCTGAATTATTTTAACTGGGAGGGGAAGCTGGCAAGAGTCAGGTGGATAAGCTTATTGTTCCGGTAGAATGGGGTGGATTGGAATTATCCAAGTTGAATAGGTATTTCAGAGTGACACAGTTAAGACTCCTATACATAGCACAAGCAGAAAACTATAATTCAAAATGGAAAGAGATGATGATGAAATGGAGGGAAGCTCAAGTAACAGGGAGAGAATGTAATTTTGGATGCAGACCTTTAAGGAGAAAACAATAATGATACTGAATATTATATTCATAAAGTAGCAGGAGGTATTCTAAGACCTAAGTCAATATGTGAATGGAGATAGAAGATTCTGCTGATAAAGATGACTGCAATTAGAGATATGGACAATAAGCAATAAGGGATAAGAATATATTTCAGAAAACTGACAAAGGAACCAAGGTATTTGGAGCATATTCCAATAGTGGCTGTCCACAATGGAACCACAAGTTAGGAAATTCAGTCCACAGTAATTTGCTATGTAAATTTATTCACAGAATATAATACAGTTCAAGGATTAAGCACTTTCATCTCATAAATAGAGACTTCATCAGAATCAATGCATAACGAGCTTAAAATCATTTAAATATACCTCTCCATCTTGAAAAACACAGCTCATTGGTTGTTTATTTAACAAGCTATTTCTGATCTAGCTTTTTCATTTGTGGTGCTCTGTTGTCTGCATGCAGGTTAACTTTAAATAGGTAAGCAGGTTACATCTGTTACATATAGGACAATATAACTTGAGTAATTCAAACCATTTGGGCACAGAAGAATAATATGTTGATACATTTATTAATAGCAAAGCCCATGAGATTTCAGAGAGATAGATTGAAGGATGTGTGTTTAATACAGCACACAGTGATTTAAAATGTGGAGTCATTTAAGAACCTGGGTATATGGGTAGATCTAGCTTTGTGGGTTTCTTTTCTGATCATATCAGCAAATTGGTTAATGATCATTTTAAAACTGTAGGCTGTAAAAAAGTTTTATAAAGTCTAGGAAATCAGAAATGATGGATTGTAAGTTAGAGGTGACCCAAATTAGATTATGGAATAATAACTCAGAAATCTTATTATAAAATTACCATGATTATATTAGAAAGACCACAGTGAAAATATACCAAGGGTATTCATGGATGTGAAAGTTTAAGTTATTACAAAATATTAAAATATTTGACCTTTTTACTTTATCTCATATTGATATTTAAGTGGAGATCTTAAGTAGAAAGTAATTGGAGACAACTACCTTTAGGAATGTTTGTCTGATGATTCTTTACTATTCTTTCATAACTTGAATCTGTGTAGGAGATGATATAGGAATGAGAGATGTAGTAACTTGTTCTCTGTAAGAGTAGCTGACACATGGAATAAACTTTCTAATTATATTAAAGCAAGCACTACTTTAGAATTTTTAAGAACCTCTTAACTTATATGGAAATGACTGGTCTAGTACATATACTAGAAGGGCATTATTACCCATGCCAGAAATATTTGTATGTGTGTACATGTATGTAAAATGTGCAAGTATAAATAAATAAGCTACTGTATTTAATTGAGCGGCTATGTTACATCTACAAGGATGTCTCTATTTTTATTTATGATTTTTTTTAGGTACAATGCTGTTCTTTAAATTAATGAGTTTATATTACATATGTCTTGCATTGTCATGATTGATCAACAAATTGTTTGCAACAAGATACCACATTTGCTCTCAGTTGCAATTTACAGTTTCACTGTACAATTTATACATTATATCAAAAATAGTTATGTATGCCTAGATATGTCTTTAGTTGTGAAATAGTTAAATAAATGAAATCATGGCTTCACATGAAACTTGTGTGTCTGCTTGTTTAGTTTGTAAAATAAATTAAATTACAATTCCACATGGTTTTGTGTGTCTGTTTACGTATGACTCTTAAGTTAAAGTGTACTGGCTAGTTCTAATTAGAAAAAAAGACTGCCTGGTCTATATGAATATACATGCAAAAACATTCATTTCTTGTTGTGACATTTCAGTTATAACTGAAGGCATACCTCTCAACCTGTTAACTATACAGAGAAAAGTCTTGACAGAAACATTTAATTATTCAAACTTAGACTGAAAGGCACTAACTCCACCCCAATATCTACATTTGCTCCTAAACTGATTACTATACTTATCTATCTCCCTCCCCCCTCCTCCTCCCTATTCATATCTATCCCTTAAACTATCATTGGGCAACTATTCTATAGTCTGTTCTTCCAGAACTACAATCTAACTTTGTACTATCCTTCATCGCATCCCCTCTCTCCTTGCACAAACCTCATCATTCATTTCTCCCACATGCTGCATAACTTACCTTCACATTAACCTCCCCATCATATGTCTCACTGGAACCTTCTCTTATATACCAAAAGCTAGCCTCTTATTTAACTCCCCTCTGTTAACCTTCTAATAATCTCTCTTACTTCTTCACTATTTCTAGTATCTTTTCCTCCCCGTCACATCTTATACTTATGTAGCTCAATCTCTACTACCTCATAGTCAATAAGCTCTATTCCACAACTTCTCGGTCTGCAATTTCATGTCAAAAAATACTGTCTTATGTACCATATTCTGTAATTTTTGCATCTATCTTAAACCACATTAGATCTAATATATGTTACGTTTTAGCAATACTGTAACAGTACTGTATAAAATATTTGCTTGTATTCTTCTGGATATATATGTTAATGTCTTTTATATTTTTTTTAATATTGTATAATCTCAGAATGACTACACTTTTTCTACTAGAGCTTTTCTTCCCAGGCCTCTGTTGAAAATGGGTTCCTGACCCAGTCAGACTTTCCGAATTACCAAATCTCAATAAATAAGTAAACAAAATTGGCTACAGTAGTTACCAAAGTCTAAGATAAAAGAGTAGTGAACAGTACCTTTACTCAAAAGTGTTAACAAGAACAATAAGGTTAAAGCAGAGACAGAATCCAAATGGCTCTGAGATGATCAGTTAATCCCCAGGAAATACCCTCTACCATTTATTTTCCAACTATTAGTAAAGAACACGTCCTCACTACATTCTCCACATCTAAAAACATTGGATCTGTGGGCCCTGCAAATATCTATGGATGCCTTCTAAATAGCTTGCATGCTATATCAGGCCCACTAGAATCCCTGTTCAACCTCAGCCTCTAGACAGGCTTCATCCCTAAGGAAAGAAGGACTGCAGCTGCCATCCTACTGCATGAAGGTGGACCATCAACTTATCCTGGGAACTACAGACCCATAGGTTTGTCTAATCTTACATGCAAAGTCATGGAAATAATTATCATGGACCTGATAAAGAATCACATATGAAATCTTCACCAAAAAAATGGAGACATCCCTGTTTGGTTTTGTAAAGGGCAGTTAATTGCTACTAAATGGTTTTGTAAAGGGCAGTTAATTGCTACTAAACTAGGTGAACTTCTTTGAGAAAGTCACTAGAGCCATGGATGAGGGCAAAATAGTGCATACTGCCTACATCAGAATGGCACAGGCATTTGACATGCTACCTCACTTGGATATTTTAGACAAACTCACTAATTTAGGCACAGATCCCTGTGTAACTTTACAAGATATCTGATTTGCTTGTTCAACCTGTGGAGGGTATTCTTCCTCTGTTGAATAATTTCCCTCCTGTTCTTAGATATCTGTTTCTTCCTTTGGTTATATAACCTATTTATACTTGAGGTCTACCAGGATCACTTGTTTTTTTTTTTTGCATGACCTGCTTTTGATCCAGTTAGGTAAGGCCGAGTCTATATAGTTGGTTAAGTTTTTATACAGGACATGTGTGTACTCCTCTGCATAGGAGTCATTGCTGGCTGTGTTATCAGGGGGATTTAATTTTGTTTTGCCATCATTTAGTAGGCTGTAGTTTGCTTTTGACAAATTTTTCAGTTTTTTTGTTCCTGTGGGGGTGTCAGGTCATAGCATGATGGAACAATGAGGCCTCAAATTAAGGAGAAACAGGTGGAATGGGAAGGATTTGATCACTTCCCACATGATGATTCTCTGGAGCCTTCAGTAAGAAATAAGTACAAAAGTTCAGTTGGAGTTACACAGCAAGGGAAAAAGCAAGAAACATTGGCAACTCTGATGCAGTCAATGTTGTATAGTGATAAAGAAGTGAATTTCCATATGAAAGAGCGGGTCTATATTATATTTTCAAAAGTTTCAAACATCGATCACCATATGGTCGACGCCATATGAGCGATGTTTGAAATTTTGAAAATATAATAAAAAAATAAATAAATAAAAAACTATACTTACCTAAATGCTGTATGCAGGGGGGCAAGCCCCTCTGCACCTTCCACACCCCCGCTACTTAAATATTCCTACTCCAAGATCGCACTGCATTGAAAAAAGGGAAAATATTCCCTACAGCGATTTCCATGTTACGCCTGCAACATTTAGACGTTTTGACCAATCGGGTTCGCTCAATACGTTTTCTCCGTTTACAATTTTCGATCACACGATAGGAACCTGAAAGAGCAACAGATGATGCAGGATGCAGCTGAAGATGATATGACACAGGAAAATGTTCAGGAACTTTCCGTAGAAGGCCTGCAGGAAATGGAGAACAAAGAATGTACCCTCAATTTAGAAGAAAATGATCTAAGGCAAGAGTTGCTTGATTTAATAGAGATGGCTAGGCATATTAAGGTCACTGAAATAAAGATTACAGAAAGTCCAGAAACCTCCAAGAAGTAAAACTATGAATCCAAAGGAAAGAGAGACTCCAAACGGAAAGGCAAAATAATTTTAATGACAATAATGTTAAGTACTTTCACCCGGAGCACTCCAAGGCTTCTTCAGAACAATTCTACATTCAAATGCAATTGCTTAAAAGTAACCAGCAATCAAAACTCACCAATCACTGAATAACACATCTTCCAAAACTCCTCCCATTTCAGAATTACAATGTTAACCCTCTCATGCTTAGGGCGAATGTTATAAAACTGTAGATCAAATACAAAAATTAAAATAGGTCCTTAAACCATTGTACAAGAACAATTCAGGTTTTTTGTCATAGAACAAGTTTTACATAACCCCAGGGGTAGTGCTTGGGAAGCTAGATTAGAATACAGGGAGTTATTCTGGCAGATTAAACTTGACGCCGGCAAATCCCCGGGGTTGAATGAGTATATTAGTATTAATAGTGTTCTTAGACTAAGAGCTGCTAAATTGTGAACATTGTTCTTATACAATGGTACATTTCAAAATGATTAATTCACCACAGTTCAAGGAAAAATTTCTCAGAAGTAATAAAAGTTGTATATACCTGTAATATTCAGCAGCTGTCTGGTTCAATTTTGTTATTATATTGTGATGCTGCAGCAGTCTTCTACCATGATAATTACCTATTTTTGAAATGACCCGTCAAAGACCTACCAAGTACACATGCAACAAAACACATTCATTATCCCTAATACATTCCTCAGGGGGGTCTGAATTCATAATTCTTCCTTTCATAAAAATCAACCAGTTTACTTATATATATATAGGACACAAAGAATTAAGCAATATAAAAAGATTGCACTAAACTCTCTTCCAACTTTTTCCTTTGACTGTAAGTTCTCAGATGAGGTCAAAATCTGTTAGGAAGTTGGAATCAGGCCCCACAAATAAAGCCTTTTGTACAACTACTCATATACTGAAACTGTAATCTTTTAGGGAGAAGCACTTGATAGTAAGGGAATCTCTCAGTCATACATTGAGAGCTCTGTCTCCACTCCCTCACTAAAATGATTGGACACATTTTTGCCTCATTTCGTACCTTTTGTGGACTTCACTTTGCTACTGAAATGTTTTCAACTAACTATTGAACTCTGACTTGTAACCAACAATGATGAAACCAAGCTTGTAGTAAAGTACTTATTATTTAATAATGCTTTCTATACCACATATTATAGTATTTTGTAAGAATATCGCCATTATTTGTATAGATTTTTCTTAGCATATACGTACAAAATGTTAGTTAATTGTATAAACAGCAAAAAACTGTGCGGTTATGTGAAGACTGAGATGAAAAAATTTTAACAAGATTTTGAAATGGTACCAGATGTTAGAACAACAACAAACAAACAACACTAGATGTTAGCACTAGATGCAGAAGACAAATAGCAGCCTGAACAGATGTAGGTGACTGTGTGTCACCATACCTCTCAACTTCTTAGTGCTAGAAATCTGAACAGAAACTAAAATTGTTGGGGAACAAAGGCCAAAAAATAGAAACAGATTTTAAATATTGCTCTTATAAACTCAAAATGTCTGTCATTATAATCTAACTTTAGTCCTCAGTGATTTGCCAGAAAATCACAAATTTTATGAGAAACAGACAAATATATGAGAAAAAAATCTGAACAGTCTGTGAAAATTTGTAGAACTGAGAGATGTGGTGGTCACTGACCATCAGTGGCAGATGGCAAATAACAAAAAGAGGAGTACAACCATTTATCTCTACTGAGATGTTCTGAATCTTATTTTCTGTGAATGAATTTACTGCTGGAGTTGAGACATGCATAGTGATTAGGTAGTCACCACTGGTTTGCATGCCAAAGTCACCTAAATTTGAGGGTCTCTGTTAACAAATGTATATATTTAAGTTAACAGAAATTAAGCACTGCAAACAAATGAACAATTAAATATTAATATTCAATGTTCATTGTTTCATAGGTGGTAGCTAAGCTAATGGCCTTAGGGCATTTACAAGCCTAGCCATGTTATACCCATGTTCCTAATTGACCTTAATTAGATGGTCATTATTCACACAGCAAGTCTATGATCAGCACCAACTACCCTTGTCCATGAGGGACATAGGTGCCATGCCCAGGTGAATTTACAATTTCCCACCCAATTGTCTAGGTTGCATTTTAAAAGGGTCATTGAGGAGCTCTGCTTTACATGACTTGGGGAGTTTATTCCAGAGAAGTGGAAATCTCTGCATGACATATATGTCTCTTGAACATGTTCTGTTAATGTCAAAGGCTAAGTTGAGATCCCTGGAGCAGTGACTCTTGTCCCATTTGATTTATGGAAGTGTAGCATTTCCATTAGGGCAGGGTCAGAGACTGCTCTGTAAGCCAGGCACAAGTCGCATCTCAGCAGCCTATAAGATACAGAGTACAGTAACATGGCTTTCAGTGTTTCCTTGTAGGTCATGTTTTGGAGGGCCTGAATTTTCTTGGTGAGAAACTTCTGTGTTCTCTTCAGCTGTTGCAGGTATCTGGTGAGGAACATGCAAAATGGAGCATTTTACTCGATTAGTGGTCTGATGAGGGCTGAATACAGAGGAGTTATAACATCCTTAGTTTTGGAAGTGATGTCCTTACTTATGAAATGCGCAATGTAGAAGGCTTTCCTTACCTCTGTGGACACATGATGATCGAAGTTTAGATTGCTATCAACCTCTGTTCTCAAGTCTCCCACTACTGGGTTTGAGCTTAGGAGGGTGCTGTTATTACTGTAATTTGCAAGGAATTCCTCTTTGCCAAAGGGGATAATACCACACTTTTTTGTGTTTAGTTGTAGTCCGTGGCTTAGGCACCAATCATTTGTCTGTGTTAACCCATTTTGTACTATGTTAACATCATTAGGGGACTCAATGACTGCATCCAGTTTGCTATTATCATTGAACTTGGTAAGCCACAGGCCATCTACTTTCACCTAGACTTCCAAGAAATAGATTCCAAACAGTATAGAGCCCAGCACAGATCCTTGTGGTGTACCACTAGGAACTGGTCTAGTGGTAAAAGAATTCTGACAGCCTGCATTCTGTTGGTGAGCCCCTTGGCTGTCCATCTAGTGATGTAGGGTCTCTCCAGCTGGGAGAGTTTCTCAATGATATCTGAGTGGAAGATTGTGTCAAAAGTCTAGGCTAAGTCAAGATAGGTGGTATGCACTATTTTGCCTTCATCCTGGGTTTTAGTGACATTCTCAAGGAAGTCCACCAGGTTTAGTAAACATAATCTACCCTTAACAAAGCCAAATTGGGTCAAGTCAAGAGTTTGAAGGTTGCCTATGTCCTTATTGAGGAGGTCCATGATGATTCTTTCCATAGCCTTGCAAATAAGGCTGGTTAGACTTATGGGTCTATAGTTCCCAGGGTAGGTTTATTTATTTTTATTTATTTTACATTTGTTTACTGGGAGAGCCTGACTGGGCATGTTGCCCATTTTCAGCAAAGACCTGGGGAGAAAAGCTCCATACAAACGAATACTAAAGACAATACATAGTTAAACAAATAGAAGATTAATAGAACAAACGACACAATAATAATAGTATAAAAACAGACATTACAATGTGCTTAAAAAATAACCATGCATAACTGTAAGAAAAAAAAATTTTAACATTCAAAATACCAACTATGAGTAACAGAGACATATTAAAACTGGATCAATATTGATAAAAAAGAAGAGTTCCTTCACTACCTTGTGGTATAAATGTTAGGTCAAGTGAGTACATGAGAATTGTATTGATTACAGGATATATGATGCAGTCCATGTAAGACATATGGTGAACTGTATGATTTGAGGCCCCCTTTGAGCAAGGGACTACTGTTGCTGCTCTCCACTCTGTGAGAACACAGCCAGTGCTCAGGCTGTTACATGCTCATACAGGGCTTCTGTGCACGCCTCCACATAGGCTTCATTGTTTTCTGGGTTTGGGGGAGCTTAGAAACTAGCAATGTTGTCACTTAATATTACATAGTTTGCCTTAGAAAAGTTCTTAAAGGTTTTGAGGTGAGGTGGGTGTTCTAGTTTTATATTTATTTCAAGGGAGATAGCTTTCAGACCTGATCTAACCCACAAGGACATCATACACTGGGAGTTTAATGCTCTCCCATATTTCTGAGTACAAGACCAAGGATCTTTGTAAGCCTAGTGAGAGGGTAGACTCACTGCTCCAGGGCATTTGCATTAACAAAATCTAGAAATCTTTCAATCTGTGTGTTAGTGGCCATGTATGCTTTACAGGTAATAGAGGAGTAGTTTAAATTACTCATGAATATGATATTGGGCTGAATGGTATGTAATTCTAGTAAATTTAGGTGGTTCATCATGGGATACCAGTAGTTAGCAAGGATATAGCAATGGATTTTCCCTATGGCTAGTTGCACATGGAGTAGCTCAAGCATGTCATATTGTTTGATGAGTCTTGAGATGTGCTTATTCTTTATGTACATGGTTACACTTCTACCCTTTGACCTTTCGTGTGCAGTGGGGGATCTGAATGTGTGAAAGGCATCATAGAAATGCACTGCAGAGATGCTTTCCATGGCTTTGAACCATGTTTCAGAAACTGCACAGACGTCGGCATTCTCCAGGGTGAGGAATGCTTTCAGGGAGTTTAGTTTCTTGCTGAAAACCTAGCATTGAGCAGTAATACCTTTAGCTTATCCTGAGTAGATTCTGCTGTGTTGGAAGGTTTGTCTGTTTGGCAATGCATAGAAAAGGCACCATGGGGTGAATAACAATATTCGAAAGCCTAGCGGTGACAGGTGAAGACCAGCCATAGCAAAGCAGCATTGCCTGTCAGTTATGTCCTCCCAGGCTGACAACTATTGGACCCCTTTCAAATGACACCAGTAGCTAAGCCATTTATTAAAGTCAATCATTTTCTGTTGGTATTGTGGCATCTTCCATGGAGACGGTAGAATACTATTCAAAGGTAGGCTCATACCTGTCTGTGTCACATATGCTGAGAGCTCCATCATGGCTCTCATCATATAGTCCAGGGAGGTATATCTCAGGTCATCTACGTCCAGATAAACTGTGACTAAGTCATAGCGGTACTTCAGGTTTAGTGACCTAAGTGCTTGCATGATGTGATGACTCTTGGTCCCTGACAGGCAACTAACTGTAACCTTGTTCTTATCCAGCCTGGTGAGAGGGACAGTGTATCTCACAATGGGGTCTCCTGTGACCAGAATACTGGATTTTGTGGTGTTATGGCTCATGGGCTTGATAGCTGAGACACAATGAGATGTGGTTTTATGTATTGTGGTGGGAGTTGTCTTATTTGTGAGCATGCAGTGTTTCTGAGGACTGTGTTTGAGAGGCCTTTGAGGTTTCAATAAGTTGCATGTGAGCACCTCCTCATATGTTGGTCTATGTGTCTGGTCATTTGTAACTGCTGTGAGTGTTGTGTGTGTTTTGCTGACAGCCTGTTTGGTATTTCTCTGTATAGATAAATACAAATGAGATATATATGATATATATATATATATATATATATATATATATATATATATATATATATATATGTGTGTGTGTGTGTGTGTGTGTGTGTATATATATATATATATATATATATATATATATATATATATATATATATATATATATATATATCCAACTTCAAAATATGGTGCATGAACCAAAAAGTGCAACGGAGATATGTAAACACAAAAAACTGTAACTCCAGCACTCAGTAATCCATGAGCAATCAAAATATCCAGCTGATGCTAATAACACCAGTTTAATAACATGAAATGCAGATAGTCATACACAAACCGGTTTTGCTGCATGGCGTCATCTGTGTGAGACATAGAAAGTTAGTTTCTTCTCCATATAAAGCATATATTTAAAGATACAGTACAAATCTTATCCATCAAGAGACCACCATATTCTGTGTATATCATAAAACATATAAATGAATAAATACAACAAAAACTCAATACCCCGTGTTAGTAAAGCTTGTATTTATACCATTTACCATACAGATATCTCACTGTGGCACAGTCACCAGGTACTTGGGTCTCTGTATTGCTGACAGATTTTCCTTTGACTATCATATCTCTGTGGTTGTTGTAAAATATTTCTACTTACACAGCTTATCCTTTGTGGTGTCTCCTCAAGTCCCAAAGTTATACCCTTACTGTATTCAGCCTTTATTAGATCCATCATTGAAAACATGCCCCCAGTGGCACATACCTCACAAAGTACTGAAAGTGACTCAAAATACTTCAAAGTTTCCTCAAGAAAAAGATCTCAGCTTTCAGTATATGTAGCTACTCTGATAGACTGAAAGACCTCTCTCTCTCTCTCTACAAAGTATCCTACACATTCCTGAGGGGATCATGTCCACTAAGTTTGCCATGCTATGAATGGCCCAGCACTCTTAAGATCACCGTCACCACAATAAAACTAGTTATAAACCTATACTATCACATCAACACCACCAGATGGCACTAACCCCTCACCTAAACACACTGTTTAAACTCAGTCTCTCCACAGGCTACATGCCCACAGAGTGGATACAGCAATGGTTATTCCACTCCACAAAGGTGGAGCCACAACAGACCCCTAGAACTATCACTCTATAAGCCTGACTAGCTTGGTCTGCAAAGCTATGGAGTGCATCATCATGGATCTCATTAACAGAGACATTGGAAACCTCCAAACACTGGACCCTACCCAGTTCAGCTTTGTTAAGGGCAGATCATGCCTCCTAAACCTGGTGGACTTTTTTGAGACAGTTACCAAGGCTATAGACGAGGGAAAGGTGGTCCACACAGCCTACCTAGACCTTGCAAAGGCTTTTGACACCATTTCCCACTCAGGTATTATAGACAAGCTCACCAGCCTGAACATAAACCCCTATGTCATGAGATGGGTTGCCAACTGGCTCACGGACAGAACCCACATGGTAAGAGTTGCGGGAGTTAGGTCTGACTCTAAACCGGTTAAAAGTGGCATTCCCCAGGGCTCAGTCCTAGGACCCCTCCTGTTCGGCATATACTTCTCAGAGGTACAGGCAAGCACAGGAGGACTATGGTTGACCAAGTTCGCAGATGACTGCAAACTAGGGGCTATAATTGACTCTCCAGCTGACACAGACATCCTCCAAAAGGGTCTCACTGAGACAGATACCTGGTGTCAAAACCATGGCCTCAAGCTAAATGACAAAAAGTGCATAGTCATCCTCTTTGGAAAAAACAAAGTACCCACAAACTACCACATAGGTGGTAGCCCCCTAAATATGGAAGACGTAATAAGGGATCTGGGGACCCAAGTAGATAGTAACCTCTCCTTTGATAATCACATTGCCAAACTGGTTAGAAAATCCTTCTATGTGGCCCACCTAATCACAAAAGGGTTTGCATCCAGATCAAAAGAGGTCATTGGGCCCCTCTATGTATCACTCATCAGACCCATCATAGAGTACAATGCCCCATTTGGGATGTACCTTACAAGACACCTGCAACAACTGGAAAGACTACAGAAGTACCTCACCAAGGGGATCACTGGCCTCAAGCAGATGTCCTATGCAGCTCGACTGAAGAAACTTCAGCTGTACTCGGTTGCATACCGCCCACTCAGAGGTGATCTCTGCCTGACATACAAGGCCATGTCCAACCCAGAATTGATGGACATGCTCCACCTAAAGAAAACCATATCCCCTCGAGCCAAACGCTCCAGGGATCTGAACCTCACCACAACAATAAATAGGACATGCTGGAGGGATAGATTCCTGTCCCAGAGACTTTCCATGCTCTTGAACAAGATTCCAATCTACATTAGGCATAGCTCCTCGCTAACATTCTTCAAGAGAAACCTTGACGAGTGGATGGGAAACAGAAAGTTTACCCTAGGGATCACTTCAATGACTCTGCTGGACAGAGGCACAGGGAACTAATCTAAGGGGGCGGCGAAAGCCAACACATTCTGGCTAGGCTTATAAATGCCTTTGGGCAGATAGCCTAGTACCTACCTATGATCCTATGAACCTATACTATGTTTTTTTGCACACCCACCTAATACAGTGTACATTAACTGGTCTAACCTAGAAAGGGAAAGGGCCTTGTCATTCTTAATACTGCAGAGCCTGATGGCAAACCATTTACTCTCTCCATAATAGAAATATGCTATTTCTGGAAGACAGTCAATACATCTGTCCTATGTAATGGGAAAACTTAATACAAAGTGCTCTGTAATTCTTGGATATATGTAATTCAAAAAAATGATTGTATGCAAATGAAAATAAAAAAAAACATTATGAACATATCTCAAATCATCTTTAAACTGAATCCCTTGCATTGGGTGTACCAATCAGCTTACATTTCTTTTTCCAAGTCTGCAGCTAATTTTCCAAACATTTTACCATAGTTTCACTAAAAACTTTGGAAAGCATGAATCTGTCAAGAATGTTGCAGTAAAGGCTATCACTTTGAACAGACATAGGGACATTTCTGAAGCAAGTAGCATAGACAGGACATTATTGTGAAATATCAGGGGGTAAGCTATATTAGACTGAAATGCATGCTTTGAAAGAAACTTGTAATTCATTCACTGGCAGTAGAATGCTAAGAATCCTAGCAAACACAGCAATTGTTTAACTTGGTTTCAATCTCTCATAGCACTCAAATAAGCAAACTTGCTGCTAGGAAGCAATATCAGTGCTTGTTGTGAGCACAGGCCCTCAGGCAGCTGAAGCAAATTAAACACATTTTAGCACACAGCCAAATGCATCTGACAGACAACAAAGCTGGCACTCATTACACTGTTGGCAGATCAAAGAGAATGCAAGCAGAAAAAAACTGCTGAATATTTCTTTATATGTATTTAAAGATGAACCTGACTGATGTTTAATCATACAGTAAACATAAAGCAAAGACTGACCTACCTATAAAGATAATTTAGAAAAAATATAAGCTTGTAGGCTATCAATAAGAAATTGGCATGCAGAATAAATGAACATATATACGAATGGTGTTGAAGTTTCTGTTATATCCCTTATTTTTTGTATTGCAAACTTTCTAATTATTTTAGATTCTGGAATTATCCCATCAAGGAATGGTATGGAGTCTCAGATATTACTGAACATTATCAAACAGTGTTATTCATCCTGTTCCCTTCATATCATTCCTGATAAAGGGCTCAGGCTAGCCCAAAATCTTGAGTAATTTCAAAACATGTCTGTGTTTCAGAGTCTTTGTTACCTGTTCCCTGCAGTAATACTAGTATATTTTGATGTCCGTATTCCTCTTAGTCCTAAATAGAGAGTTGGAGTCACTTGTGCAAAAATGTTTTTATGACATTGATTGTCAGTACATTTCTTTTCCATTTGCACTTTATTTGTCATGGGCTGTGGAACTCATAGTGTCAGGACCTGTATTTCTGATAAGGAAGCCCAACACCACTGTGGATAACAACATGATGGGAATGCAGTGTACTGCTTTTGGTCATAATTTATTGGGAAAGGGGTGTTGTTTGTAGGTATTTAAAAGAGCAGAACCATCAGAACTTAATATCAGTCCTAAGAGAGAGTGTTAGGATCTGCATGGTTGTATTAGTAACCTTTGCTGGTTCTGATGAGTAATGATAGGCAATTCCTCTAAGTAAGGGAATACATAACCATCATCCCATCAAGGAATGCAGCTTTGACTGCTAACCATCTGGTAAAGACATATGGTATCAATGATTAAATAAGAGTAACCATGGAGGATGTGATTCCAACGAACAAGGGGTGTGTGTATATGGATTCACTTCATAACACTGAAAGCTCAAAACACTGAAAATGAGAAAACTTCATAATATAGAAGACCAAAACACTGAAACTTCAAAACACTGAAAACTCAAAACACTGAAAACACATATCATACATATACTGAGTTTAAACAACATAAATCAGAGCACTTTCCACCAAGTGTAAGCAGGGGGGCAAGCCCCCCTGCACTCCCCCACATCCCCCTGCTACTTAAATATATCAACTCCAAGATTGCACTTAGTGTAGTGAAGTGCAATCTTGGAGTTGATACACACACACACACACACATATATATATATATATATATATATATATATATATATATATATGTAGCAGGGGGTGTGGGGGGCACAGCCCCCCACATGGGGGTGCATGGGGGTTTGCCCCCCTGCTTACACTTGGTGGAAAGTGCTATAATTTATGTTAATAAAGTCCAAAAAGCAAACGGAAGCGGAACAAAGCAGGAAACAAAAAATATATTAAAAAAATCACTGCATTTATTATCAATGGATCTAAATGATAATGCATTGATACTTCATCTAATAATCCTACATTTTCTTAACATGGGTTTAATCGAAGCCCTTTCATTAAGTCCAAGACCACTTCGATTAAACCCATGTTAAGAAAACGTAGGAATATTAGATGAAGTATCAATACATTATCATTTAGGTCCATATGATGTTTTATGTATTATGCAGTGTTCATGTCTCTTCCATTTTCTTTCTTTTTAATATATATGTGTCTATATATATATTTTATAAATAGTATCATATATAAGTTATAATATTGTGTAAGATATAGGGTTTTCCATGTCTTTTAATAGCATATTGTTTTGATGGTTTTTAGTATACTATACTACAGGTTAGCATGTAGGTAATAGCACTTTAAGATTTAATTATTTGGTGAATGTGATAGGTTAGTTAGATTTGAAAAATTGTATATATTTAGTGCAGCATATGATGAGTTGTTAATGATCTGAAGAAGCTCTTGTAGCGAAAGCGCTAATCTTTGTATATACAATTTTTTTAGTCCTTTGATAATAAATGCAGTGATTTTTTAATATATTTTTTGTTTTCTGCTTAGTTCCGCTTCCGTTTGCTTTTTGGACTTTATTACAATTTTGTGACTCTGGAAAAGGAACGTTTGCTTGAAGTGTTGGCAGTATTTCTATTTTGGATTATTTTATAATTTATGTTGTTTAAACTCAGTATATGTATATGTGTTTTCAGTGTTTTGAGTTTCAGTGTTTTGAGTTTTCAAGATTTTGAAGTTTCAATGTTTTGGTTTCAGTGCTTTGGTTTCAGTGTTTCAGTGTTTTGAGCTTTCAGTGTTATGAAGTGAATCTGTATATATATATATATATATATATATATATGTATATATATATATATATATATATATATATATATATATATATGTATATGTATATATATATATATATATGCATCTAAGAGCTACTATTAAAGAGGGATAGCGTTAACTAGTGAGGGGAATATGGCAGTGTTTCCCAGGAAGTTTGAATGCCAACAAAAGTTCATTATTGTTGAGTAGGAGGAGGAGAAAGAATGGGTAATGATACCTGCTGACATTAGAATTCAAATAAGTAGTGATTCCACATTTTCCCAACATGAGAGCACTCAAACAATTTTACCACATCTCCTACCCACGATTAAGCCTTGCCTCGTCTCCAACTCTTACTGACACTAATAAAGTGGGAGTACAAAATATCTGAGCACAGTGCTATTACAGTTATAATTATGGGGTTTTCCACTCTGGTGATGGTTCCATTAGGATCTTATAGCTATAACACAGTTCAGGTTTATGAATTAAAGTGAAAAAATCCAGTCCTGGAAAATATTAGATAGCACATTAGATACTATTTCTTTTTGAAGATCTTGATGAATTTATCAGAAAAGATATTCATGGTCACAGCATTTTGAAACTTCAACATTTCTTAGTTACAGCACTTAGAAAATGATGCCACCATTCTGCACACACACACACACACACACACACACACACACACACACACACACACACACACACACACACACACACACACACGCACACATGCACACACACATGCACACACACAACACAAAGAAAATACAAGCATTACCTAATTAACTGATTTATTGTTCTTGATTGGGAGGTCCATTTAGACAAAGCCAAATTAAAGTGGAGGAATAAGGAGAAATGCCCTAGTCATGCAAGATATACTCTTAGAAAATTTGCAATCTAAACATATTTTCTACAGGCATATAAATCAGAACAACTGTATAACGATATAGGTAAATAAATAAATAAAGGAAAATCCAATGGCTACTACTCCCAAAAGTAGTAAATAAATGAAATCTGAAAAACTTTATAAACTGTACTTTAATGTCTGGCACATCATTAGTGATACATGATCCAACCTGAAAAACACTAGCAGTGTAATATTCATAATGCATAGTACACACACTGTCCTACACATCATTCAGGTTATCAATAAAACAGAGTAGATTCAGCAGAGCACTGCTTAGTACCTTGCACCATCCATCTGCATGAATTAACAGATTTGCGACGAGGACGAGGTATGCAACTCTCAACTTTAAAAAAAAAAAATTCTAACGCCTAACGGTTGGACTCATCGCACAGTTGCTCTCTTGCTCACTCGCTCTGAACACACTCATAATCTCTCTCAACTCTCAAGTCTCTTTCAGCTTCTATAAAAACACTAAAGGCTGCAATAACCTGCACAGCATTTCTTTTTTTCTTAATTCTTTCATGGTACCTGAAGGAACCAGGGAAGAACTTGGTCTGGTCACTCTGGTGGTGATATATTCATCTTCTTGAATCTGGACACGTGCATGCCCACATGTGATGACGTCAGCAAAAATTTTGAGAGGAAAAAAAAAAAGGCCGGGAAATTCAGAAATTAAAGGGGCCATGCGGGAATACATCGCACCCCATTATTTTGACCTCAAAACCAGTAAAAAACGAGTAATTCAGTATGGTTGAGAGGTGTGCCCAGTGCATCCCACATTTGTGAAATAGGTTGACTTTACATGTTAAACACAGTACTTCTCTTGCAACCTTTATAAGCAGTTTGGATAACAGTAAGAATTCTGGAAAAAAAACAATAAAAACAGCAAATCTATTTTTTTTTAAAATGTGCTGTTTTACCCTCCCAAAAGAAAAGTATTATTTTCTTTGTCTTTTGTGGATGAAATCAGAGTTTCATTTTCTGACCTTGTTATATTTACCATCAGGGAAAACTACTAATGGGAGTCTGGGTATGTTATGTACTGCCTGATTAACATACAAAAATAATAATAATAATAATAATGTAGTACTTAAACTACTAATGGGAGTCTGGGTATGTTATGTACTGCCTGATCAACATACAAAAATAATAATAATAATAATAATAATGTAGTATTTAAACTACTAATGGGAGTCTGGGTATGTTATGTACTGCCTGATTAACATACAATAATAATAATAATAATAATAATGTAGTACTTAAACTACTAATGGGAGTCTGGGTGTGTTATGTACTGCCTGATTAACATACAATAATAATAATAATAATAATAATAATAATAATAATAATAATAATAATAATAATGTAGTACTTAAACTACTAATGGGAGTCTGGGTATGTTATGTACTGCCTGATTAACATACAATAATAATAATAATAATAATAATAATGTAGTATTAAACTACTAATGGGAGTCTGGGTATGTTATGTACTGCCGGATTAACATACAATAATAATAATAATAATAATAATAATAATAATAATAATAATAATAATAATAATGTAGTACTTAAACTACTAATGGGAGTCTGGGTGTGTTATGTACTGCCTGATTAACATACAATAATAATAATAATAATAATAATAATGTAGTACTTAAACTACTAATGGGAGTCTGGGTATGTTATGTACTGTCTGATTAACATACAATAATAATAATAATGTAGTACTTAAACTACTAATGGGAGTCTGGGTGTGTTATGTATTGCCTGATTAACATACAAAAATAATAATAATAATAATAATGTAGTACTTAAACTACTAATGTGAGTCTGGGTATGTTATGTACTGCCTGATTAACATACAAAAATAATAATAATAATAATAATAATGTAGTACTTAAACTACTAATGGGAGTCTGGGTGTGTTATGTACTGCCTGATTAACATACAAAAATAATAATAATAATAATAATAATAATAATAATAATAATAATGTAGTACTTAAACTACTAATGGGAGTCTGGGTATGTTATGTACTGCCTGATTAACATACAATAATGATAATAATAATAATGTAGTACTTAAACTACTAATGGGAGTCTGGGTGTGTTATGTACTGCCGGATTAACATACAATAATAATAATAATAATAATAATAATAATAATAATAATAATAATAATAATGTAGTACTTAAACTACTAATTGGAGTCTGGGTGTGTTATGTACTGCCTGATTAACATACAAAAATAATAATAATAATAATAATGTAGTACTTAAACTACTAATGGGAGTCTGGGTATGTTATGTACTGCCTGATTAACATACAATAATAATAATAATAATGTAGTACTTAAACTACTAATGGGAGTCTGGGTGTGTTATGTACTGCCTGATTAACATACAAAAATAATAATAATAATAATGTAGTACTTAAACTACTAATGGGAGTCTGGGTATGTTATGTACTGCCTGATTAACATACAAAAATAATAATAATAATAATAATAATAATAATAATAATGTATTACTTAATCTACTAATGGGAGTCTGGGTATGTTATGTACTGTCTGATTACCATACAAAAATATTAATAATAATAATGTATTACTTAAACTACTAATGGGAGTCTGGGTATGTTATGTACTGCCTGATTAACATACAATAATAATAATAATAATAATAATAATAATAATAATAATGTATTACTTAAACTACTAATGGGAGTCTGGGTATGTTATGTACTGCCTGATTAACATACAATAATAATAATAATAATAATAATGTAGTACTTAAACTACTAATGGGAGCCTGGGTATGTTATGTACTGCCTGATTAACATACAATAATAATAATAATAATAATAATGTAGTACTTAAACTACTAATGGGAGTCTGGGTATGTTATGTACTGCCTGATTAACATACAAAAATAATAATAATAATAATAATAATAATGTAGTACTTAAACAACTAATGGGAGTCTGGGTATGTTATGTACTGCCTGATTTACATACAAAAATAATAATAATAATAATAATGTAGTACTTAAACTACTAATGGGAGTCTGGGTATGTTATGTACTGCCTGATTAACATACAAAAATAATAATAATAATAATGTAGTACTTAAACTACTAATGGGAGTCTGGGTATGTTATGTACTGCCTGATTAACATACAAAAGATAATAATAAAAATGTATTACTTAGGTCAGCTGTAGTTCATAATACAATTTTCAGCCAGTTTAGGTGTAAGTCATTTACTCCCAAAACATATTCATACCCGAAATGTGTCTCAGCATAGGCCTCAGCTTGAGTAAGCGTTCTCATTAAATGACAAAGAACACTCACAAGTGGTGATCTTTAAATATGGAAGTGGTTATCTTTAAAAATGTGCAAACTGGTCCCTGTTCAACATAAACAAGCTATTAGCACATCAGTTTAGCTTTTATATACCATCACCAATAGTTACAACACAAAAAGACAGCCAGCGGGAGGCAGAGGATTTGCAGATGGGTTTCAGTGAAGATACTGAATAAAATTAGTAACCCTTCTCCATCTTATTGAAACATTTACATGTGTGTGTGTGTGTATGTATCTATTTATTTAATTTATCGAAACCAAAAATTAATAAATTTTCAGTCATGAACCATAAAAGTCTAATGCACACACACACACACACACACACACACACACACACACACACACACACACACACACACACACACACACACACACACCACACACACACACACCTCAGCCCTCCTGAGGGGGAACACCTCTGATTTGTTCTCAAATTTTTGTTCCATTCCTCCTAAATTTGGAAATTATTTTTAGTTAATAGCAGCCACTAAGAGTATCTTTCCCTAATTATTATTTTGTCCATAATTCCAAGGAAAAAATTGAAAGACATGACAAATACATACACATGCAGATTGTGCTAACAAATATGCAACTATTTATCACATTACAGGTGTGGGCTTGTTACAGAACAAAAAATCATGTTTAATGCAGTCCTTTGCAAATACTGTTTATAATTAAAAACACTCTACAAAACAAATAACATATCTTCAGCTAACCAATTAATAAATAGGGTCTGTTGTCATGGATATCAACTTTCCCACTACCTCTATTACCAGCTCGATGGATATGGGCATCATGAGGCATAGTAGAACTGCCTCATATATACTGAAAACCAACTAATTCTTAAACAAATTGCTATGGCATGTGATAGATGTATTTATACAATGTCACTGAAGGCAAAGCTCTCCATAAAAGCACTCCTATTTATCAATAAGGTTGTCAGTAGTACAATCACTGCACAGATGATAGACCCACATATGCAGAAGCATTTAAATGTAACTTACCTAAACCTAACCCCAATGACCTCCTAGGTGAAGTACACATAACAAACTTCCTCAGCAACCCTGAATGTACTCTTTTAAAACAACACCCACATCAACCCATATAGCCACATGTCATGAAGCCTCTATTTCTAACCCATAAGGCAAGCCACCAAAGAATCTAACATTCTAATCATTGGAAACCCCATTGTGAGATACACTGATGTCCTCTCACTAGGCTGAGTAAGGAGAAAGTCACGATCAGTTGCTTATCAAGGCTCGGATGCACCATATTACGAATGCACTCAGGTCATTGGATCACAAGTACTAGTATGACTCAGCCATAGTCTGTGTGAGTGTAAATGACCTGAGATGTACCTTCCATACCTTCCCTAGACAATATGCAGAGGGACATCATGGGGGTCTCAGAATGTGTCTCAAGCTTGTATGACCCTAACATGAAGTAGCATTTTAATTTCTCCAAGGATGATACCACAATATGAAGAAAAGATGACTGACTTTAATAATTAGCTTAGCTTCTGGTGTTATTCTGAGTTTGATAACTCCATACTGCCCACAGTTATGAATGTCTGCTTTGCTGTTGCACACTGGCAATTGAATGCTTATTTTCCAGTCATCTGGGATACAACTTTCAGTCCATACTGCTATTAGTACCCTCTGAAGCCATTTCTTCTCTAACTTCACCCAACATCTTGATCATATCTGCTGTGATTTAATCTGAGTCTGCTGTTTCCACTAACTTAATTTTCCTTAGTGCTGTTTTTACTTCTTCGGGGGTGGACCCATCTTTTTCTTTCATCTTAGGCTGTGTCTGGGACTGTACAGCTTCTGTCCAGCTTTCTTCACTCAGAAGCTGATAGAAGTACTTCTTCAGTCTGCATTTGGTATCCTGTGGACGGGTGAGCAGGTTGTTGCTGGCATCCCTTAAGAAGGGTACCTGATAACTATCTTCTTTGTTTTTCTGTCTTTGCCTTACATGCTGATAGAGTTAATTTGTGCCATCTGTCGAATCACCTTCTAGAAGCTAGCAGACTGAAACTGATGCCTTGTCCATTGCTATTGAAACTACTGCCTTAGCCTCTTTGTTAGATAACCACTATTCCTTCTTAGCCTTGTCCATCTTGTATCCCTCCCAATTTTCGTACACTATTCCTTTCTTCTGATGACCACCTGGACTTCTGCATTCCACCACCAGCTTCCTTTTTGTATCTAATTTCCATATCTGGCTGAGCTGCATATCTGTTCTACAGTCCACGTGTTATTTTAAGGTGGTGTTATTTTTCAGTTCTACCTATTTCCTCTTTTTCATGAGGTGCTAGAGCTCTGAGAATCTATTTGAACTATTTTGCTTTCTCTTCAATCAACTTCCAGGCTTTCAGCCTAGTCTTTGTTATCCTTACAGTCTCCTCTGACTACTGCTTTCATTTGTTTTTGGCACACCAATGATTTATGCTGAGGTCCAAGTGTTTCAGTGAGGACAACTTTGCAATCACTGATACTTTCCCAGTGCCCTTTCCTTAGCAGGAGGAAGTCTACCTGTGTTGCATTTTGGCCACTCTTGTATGTGACCTTGTGTCTAACTTTCTGAACCATGAGTTGGGCACCATCAAGTCATTTCACAGACAGAAGTGTATAACGGCCTCTCTTTCTTTATTCCTGTTGCCCCACCTATGTGGACCCAGGCAGTCCTCATATCCTGTTCTGTTGGTCCCAGTATGTGAATTCAGATCTCTCATTTTCAACACAGTTCATGTTGTCCTGATTTATCCATTACTTCCTGCAAGTGCTGCTTGAATGCACTCTTTTCCTTGTTCTCACAACAGTGACATGGGACATAGGCTGAGATTATAAACAATGCCGTATACTTATACTGCAGTGTGATTAGCATGAGCCTGTCCTGAATTTTGATGACATGACTTCCAGTCTGTTCTCCCTCTGAGTAGTAGACTTTGGATGTAAAGCTATGTGACTTTGTTGCACTTATCTTCCATCTTGCATACAAAGGATGTCCAGACTCCACCTTATCTGTCATACATGTCCAAGCTGCATCCTGTCAGTGAACCTGTACTGAGTGTAATGTCCATATTTCAAGTTTGGCAGGTTAATTAATTTTATGTCTAGCTTTCACTCAATAGTGCTACCATGGGTAGCCCAAGCTGAGCAGCTTAACACTGGCCAGCCAATAGTTTACTGACCCAGGGCTGCTTCATTTTATGGTAGGTACACACTGGTTAAAAGGGGCACATAGACCCCTCCTGCTGTTAGCATGGATCCTTGATGTAGGTCAGAGTAGGCCAGATCCTCAACCTACTTTTCACCAGTAAATACATATGCCCATTTTTGTCAACATTAGTCAATGTGATCAAATCACCTACAGACAATTTTTACACCATAAAGTGACTAGTCCTGACACAAAGTTCAGCCTGTGATCCATGTTCTCCTATTAGGAGGACACGGAGCACTACAGCTGCTGCCCAAAGGGGTTTGTCTATACACTCTTCCCCCAAAAGGCTCTATCTAGAGTCTGTGATGTTACACACTTATTCTTCTTCACAATTTTGTCTTAGACTTTCACTTTCAAGAATTTCCAGACCCCCAAATTACATGCCGTGCCCAACTATTCACTCCCTGTCTCTCTGTTTAGTACAAGTGTCTCCTACTGTCTGACCCATACACCTCCCTACTGCACCTAATATGCCCCCTTCCTTGCTCATGTTTTCAAACCATTATATCTCCCAAAATGAGGCATCTACCAACCAACTTGACTCTTAGCCAGACATAAACTACCTATGCAAAAATGCTCTTAAACACAAATCTGAATCTCAAAAACCTCTTACCATGTTGTGCTACTTGTACATGTTTAAACAAATAAAAACTGGGGCAAATCCTGTCACATGGATCAATTAGCTGTGTCTGCTCAAATACCCTAGCTAACTTCTCCATTTATCCAACAGTTTTCATATAATCTCTGCCAACATGGGATATGTTTTCATCCTTAGATATTCAACTCACCACATCATCCATCCTACTTCGCCACCTCCTCTCACCAAAGATTTATTATTCTTTATTTTATTTTTCATTTGTTGACCGGGTTTGTCTGGCTGAGCTGATAACCCTTTTTCAGGGGAGGCCTAGGGAGAAAAGCTCTAGAACATTTACATATACATTTTTAACAGTAAAAAGTATGTAAACAAGAAGACTTTAACAATACTCAAGTTGAAATTATACAGGAGGAAATAATAATGTTCTAAGTTGAGAAAAGTACAAAATATGTAGTGTGATTTAGTTTACTTTACAGTTAAAAAGTTAAGGTTGTAGATACAGCCAGGTAGTTGCAGTAGAGTAAAACATACAGATGTATTTTAAGATGGAGTAAGAGGTAATTACCAAGTTAAGAGGAGGAAGAAAGATGGCACTAAAAGTGAAGAGAACCAATAAAAGGCTGACAGTCCTAAAAACAGGAGAGGATGACAGTTTAAGGGGGTGAGTACAGTGACATATCCAGTGGCTTTTTAGGTAGTCTTTGGCAGCTGGTTTGAATACATTTGGTTGTTTAAGTGATAGAATTTTCAATGGGAGTTTATTCTAGGAGATGTTAGAGTGGTAGCTATAGAGGCTTTGACCAATTGTTCTCTTGGGTTTATAGATGTGTAGTAAGTCTTGGTCTGAACTTCAGAGTGACATGGAAGGGGTGTATGAGGAGATAACAGGAGTCAAGCTGGGACAGAAAGAAGGTTGGTATAAGACAGAGTGGATAATCCGAAGCTTGGAGAGGAGAAGCTGGTGGGGGTAGTTCCTGCCAGTTTAAGTATTTTAAAGAGAGACAGTGATGAGTTCTATAGCTATGATTTGCAGCAAATCTAGCCACTGTGTTATAGATATTCCCTAGTTTAGTTAGGAGGATGGTTTGGAGGTTAGATATGATCTGGGAGCTGTATATTAGGTGTGGTAAGAGATAGGCATGAGAGAGGGAAACTATGGCCTTGTTGGATAAGAATTTTTTATTTTTGTATAAGAGGTAGAGTTTATCCTTTATCTGGATAAAATTGTAGTCCTGACTCTTCCTTATATGTTGAAAAATGTTGAACACCCCTGGAACCATTTTCTGTACATCCACTGGCAAAAGCATACAGAATTATATTACTGCTGCTAATCCCTTCTGGATGCAGTAAGTACTACCTTCCTCTCTACAGCAACACCTCCATTAAATAAAACCAAAATGGAAGATAGCAGATTCATAACTTTCTCCTGCCTTACTGAGTTGGAGATCATCATTTATTGCAATGCAAATCATTAGACTAACATAATGCGCTCTTATCATTAGAAAAGCCTCACTCCTACTTATCTGCTTCAGAACATAAAAAAATACCTACATAACCATATAAAACACTTTCTGGAAATAAAAACTACACCTACCACCTTTGTTGCCCAATTAAGCAAAATTGACTAACAATCTTCACTGATCAGCAAGTGACCTTCCTTTCACAAACCTAGCCCGCACAAGCAAAATAATGCATGGCAAACCCTCTCTAGCCTGGCTGGTAAAAACAAGCAAATATTTCTACAATGACATTACACAGCGAGACTGATCTAAAAATCAGCCATGCCCTCTGGGTTACCATTTCCTTTTACACAGCGAGACTGATCTAAAAATCAGCCATGCCCTCTGGGTTACCATTTCCTTTTAAACAGCGAGACTGATCTAAAAATCAGCCATGCCCTCTGGGTTACCATTTCCTTTTACACAGCGAGACCTATCTAAAAATCAGCCATGCCCTCTGGGTTACCATTTCCTTTTACACAGCAAGACTGATCTAAAATTCAGCCATGCCCTCTGGGTTACCACTTCCTTTTACACAGCGAGACTGATCTAAAAGTCAGCCATGCCCTCTGGGTTACCATTCCTTTTGCACAGCGAGACTGATCTAAAAATCAGCCATGCTCTCTGGGTTACCATTTCCTTTTACATAGCGAGACTGATCTAAAAATCAGCCATGCCTTCTGGGTTACCATTTCCTTTTACACAGCGAGACTGATCTAAAAATCAGCCATGCCCTCTGGGTTACCATTTCCTTTTACCCAGCCAGACTGATCTAAAAATCAGCCATGCCCTCTGGGTTACCATTTCCTTCCAACAACACCAGCACTGCAGGTTTTTTGATTGCCTCAGCTAGCTGTGGTCTTCAAATCCTAATTAAACAATATCATTAGACATTAAACCACCTCTTAACCACTGCCTTAAAAAAACAAATGGAAACCTATAACCTTTCCTGTTCCCTACTGTAACCCCATTCATATGCTAAATACAACGTTATCCTCTCCCTGAACCTAAGCTGTGATTTAACCATTTCCCTGTCACTCTCCCTGGCACTGCCCCATCCATGATGTATAACTCACCTATTCTCTTCTTCCAGTTCCCTATATAGTTACCTGTAGTAGGTCAGTGAAACATCCCATATTTTATATTGTATTATGCCTCTCATCCACCTTTCCCTTCTTTGCACTAATACCTGTCTCCTTTCACTGATCTTTAATTCATTACACTATTAATTTCACTTCTATTTCCCTATTAGCCCACCACTTGGTGCCTGTTGTCTCCAGCTCTGCATCAACATTTTGCTGTTCTTTCTTGGTTTTCCCTCTGTAACTTCTTTATACACTGCCTGGTCATCTCACATCTCCCCAAAGTACTCTGCTACTGTTATATCTCCTCTACCCATGCCCCAACTTCTCATCCCTCTAGTTATTATAATCCCCAGTGTGGGCCAATATACTCCCTCTCCATCAGTGCTTACTTACTCTACCTTTAAACCAAACCATTCTGTCCCCTACTGACATTTTTAAGATTCCACCTCTATTGCCTTCTTCCTCCTCCCTCCAATGCAGTTTTACTAAAGTATAGTTGATTATACTACATTCCACAATCCTCACAGTCACAGTGTCACCACCCATATCCCAATCCACCAAAAACCTTCCCAAACTACTATACCCCTTACAGTCATCCCTTAATGTAAACCTTCATCTGTCATCTCACTAGCCCCTCCAGATAACTGCCAACACATCCCTTGACACCCCCACCCATGCACAAGTATTCCATAGCACCAAACAGTCTGTCCAGAGCAGGATCTAATCCTAAACTGAAATTTCTTCCACAGTATCCCTGTCCATCATAATTTCTTTAAATCTTCATCTGGCTTTGTTGAACAGATACATGAATGTAGCCCATAGCATGGAAGCCCTAAATATGACCCAGAGGACTCAGATTCAACTTGTGGACTGGGCATGGGAGGAGACAATGATGGGAGGAAGAACATTATAAGACAATGTCTGCTCACTTTTTTGGGTGAGAAGAGGGTATGGGGAAAGGCTAGTGGTATACCTAAGGTTGAGACCCCTGTTGGACACGTGCCATTAACAATTATAGCATCTTGAATGCAGAGTGGGTGGGCATTAGGGTTTACATATTGGTGTAGATAGAGTGGCTCTTCTTTAATACCAGCAAGATGCATTCTTCTTGATACTACTGCAGTCCAGCTTATGCCACATCATCCAGCATGTTAAAGGGATATTAGGGCTCAACAAGAAAGGCCCATGGCAGTGTAAATGATACTGTACCCAGATAGCTTTCTTCCCTTCTCTGGCTCTTCAAACCCACTAAGATATGTTCATTCTACCAGGACAGTGGGCCTGGCAAACTTCCAATCAAAATAGGTTGCACTGGACATAGCAAGAACCAACCTGGAATAAAACTGGGAGGCATGATACCAAGATGGTGGTCAGCCTGTGAACACTCTCTTCCTATAGCTCTACATAAATCAATTTGAATCTTCGTAATCAAGACTTATTAATCACTGATTCTCCCCCAGAACAGACAGCAATTTACTCAGCCAAGCATCTGGATTAAGCAGTTGGGAAAATTTCTTACTTCTACAGTGTACAATCTTTATATTTTAAATCTTGAACTCTGTCACAGCTATCCGCATGGCAGATTGAGGCCTTATACTTAACTCAGCACAGTACCACAACCTGCTCTCAAGGACTTACTGCTCAAATAAATCACCTGAAGATGCCTAATGACCAAGACCAAATGGATTCACAAACAACTAAAACTAAGCTATCACAATTATTTTCACCTGAAAAAGAAACTTTAACCAAAAGACAGCGAACTCAAAAACAACAGGAGACAACAATAAAATCCACTGTCAAAAATAAGCCTGAAGGGGCCTATTCTATGGATGAACTGAAAACTGCTTTAATACCCATACAATCTGCCATCCAAAACTTTTCAGAACAAATAACTAAATTTGGATCTACACTGGAACAAATAGTTACTCGCCTTGACCATGCCGAAGCCAAGTCTGCAGCAAATGAAGTTAAAATAGAAGAACTCCAAAAACAACTAAAAAATAATGAGACTGTCCTAGAGGAAATGCAGCAAAAAGTCACAGATCTTGAGGCTCATAGCAGAAGAAACAATATTCTTATACATGGAATTCCAGAATCTGTTATCAATCACAACTCCAAGATACCCTCAATAAGGTATTTTTCTGCACTGATGGATAAACATCCGAAGGCCAATGATATTGTCATAGAAAGAGCCCACAGAGCTCTCCAAAGATCCTAAGACCCAAAGAATCCACCACAAGTCTATGCAAAAATCTTGAACTTTCAACATGTACAAGAAATTCTCCAAGCAACAAAACAAAAGGGTGCTTTATTGTGGCAGGGGCACAAAATAACTTTTGCACAGGATTTACTAATGTCTATTAAGCAAGCAAAACAGCAACTGGCTCCCTACTGTGCTTTTCTCATCACCAAAAAAAATAAAATTTCAAATGAAATACCCAAGTACCCTTGCTTTTACAAGTTATGATCAGAAATACATAGCCAAAAACATTTCAGAAGCCAAACCTGCCTTTATTAAGGCATTCGAGGAACTTCCAAAGTTTTAAATACATTTAAAATGTACTTTTCTTTGTCTGAAAACCGACAAATTCAAGAAGGAAAGGAAAGAAAAAAAAAAAAAAAGAGAATACCTAAGTGATGTATTGGCTTGTTTGAGATATGAAGTATGGTTCAGAATCCTTTGGAAGACACTTTGCGATCCATGCTGCCTTTTTGTAACTTCAAACTTCATTTTAAGTTAAAAACGACCAGTACTGGCTTCAAATAACAGGCTGAGGCTCCTGTTGCAATGTTCTAAACCAAGGATGGTTACAGTTAATTCCGTCCTACCAGGTAATGCGTCTGCAACTTTTTTGTTCCTTTGTCAGCTTCCCATACCCAGAGCAGTACATTAAAAGGTGGCGCAGCCTTGTCTACTTCCTCTTTGGAATCAATCATTGGGAAATAAGCATTCCGGCCAGCAGTCTCTGTTTTTAGATCATTTTAGGTAAATCCAAAAGGAGAATCAGGCTGAAAACAAGGCAGCACTTCCACTAGAGACATATGAACAATCATGTTTATTAAAGAAACCTGCAACTACTCATTAAGACCTGGTAACTACAGGATTTAAAGGCAACCTAAGTAAAGTTTAATGAACAGTAACTTGTTGTGCTAGTGAGCAAGAACTGAGACTTAAAGTAGCATGGTCAGTAATATGCTACTAGATACAATAAGCTGTGGTTTAAAGCACAAATAGTTTAGCATACACCAAGATGATGCTATAATAGTAGTATTGTAATATTTATAGCTACTTTTTTTCTCTCTCTCTAAAGCTAAGAGAATTGTTTGAAAATGTTGTATACAGTCAGATCCCAATGTCTTACTCAGATCTGGGGAATGGGGAGATTCTCAAAGGGAAATTTTATATGCTTGAATTCAATAGCTTGCAATACATTTATTCACAGTGGAATGATTTGAGTAATGCAGAACTATAAAAAAGGGAGAAAAAAGAGGGAAAGTTATAAGGGAAAAAAAATTAACATTGCAATTGCATAGAATATATTAATGGTTTTCCTAGCTAATCTTCTAGCATATGTAGTTATAACTCCAGTAGTTTATGAAGGTTACCTTTTGACTAACTCACACCGGAGCATTAAGGGGGGATATTCTGAGTGGGTAGATTTGCACATCTTGTGCTCAAGATTGTTTGTATATAATGTGTACATAGGTTTGTTATATTTGTTTGCATTGAAATGGTTTGTGAAATGCTTAACTGTAACTTCTACTGTATTATTTTGCTACTTTTTTTACTCAAAAAGTATCTCGTTAATTCTTCTCTTAGAGCTGGTAGTTATATGGGTAGGCATGGTTGCAGATCTAAGAGATTTTAGTGCTACAAAACAACTAACTTTGCCATATCTCTACTTAACTTTTCTTAAACACTTTAGGAGGGAAAAATCTCCAAAGCCAAATATAGTATCACTTAACAGTGTTTATGAACTTTTATGTTGTGGGAGATAGATTTATGGAATGTGAAGGGATTACAAGATGCTAAAAAAAAGAAACTACGACTTCACTTAGTATGCCAGTCTCATGCAAACATTATATTTCTCCAAGAAAATCACCTGTTAAATGACGACTGGAACAGGGATAGGATTAGACCTTGGCTAACCTCAACTATTGCCTCGGGTAGTAAAACCAACTCAATGGGAGTAGCTATTTTGATTAAAAAATCATTTAAAGAAGGTATTATTGGTTATGGTACTGATACTATTGGTAGATGGTGTTATTTTAGCTGCACTAATCCTGCAACCCGTAAACCCACACTTTTCTAAATATATATGCCCCCTGTACAAAGCAACAAGATTTCATAGTTCAAATATATAATTTACTGTTAAAATTTCAAACCATGATTATGTAGTGGGGGGTGACTGGAACATGGTTAATGATCCCCAAAATGACAGATCCAATAAGAATAATAAACAAAACAAGCAAGCCTTACTTGCTCTAGATGAGCTAATATTAGAATTCACCTTAACCGACCCCCCTCTCTCAAGCAACCATCCCAATCATGGGGATAAATTTACATTCTACTCACCATGCTATAAATCATGGTCTAGGATTGACTTCTTTCTGGTATCAGAATCTCTCCTAAATGAAAAAACTCTTTACTCACATAGTCCGAGATTTCTATCAGACCATTCCAAAATAACCCTGAAACATTTCCTTCTAAATAACACCCCAAAGCAAAACACCTTACACTCCTGGTCTCTAAACCCAAATCTTCTAGAAAAAGAAGAGGTGATAAACAAAATTAACACTATATTAGATGAACTTAATGCCAACTTATCATCCTCAGACATCACACTAGACATTCTGTGGGCAGCCACAAAAGCTGGAATCAGAGGGTTGTTGATCCAAAAAGCCTCCTATTTTAAAAAACTTTATAGAGAGAATGAAACCAAAATTTAACTAAAAATCCAAGAAACTGAAAAATCACTCCAAAAAAATTTCCGCCCTGAACAAGAAACCTAGCTTCTCAACCACCAGAAAGAGTTATACCCTGGAAATTACCGCCCCATTAGCTTGACAAGCCTTATCTGCAAAGCCATGGAGAGGATCATAATGGAACTCATAAATAAAGACATAGGGAACTTGCAGACTTTGGATCCAACCCAGTTTGGCTTTGTCAAAGGCAGATCCTGCCTCTTAAACTTGGTTGACTTTTTCGAGACAGTCACCAAGGCCATTGATGAGGGAAAGGCAGTCCATACAGCCTACCTCGACCTGGCAAAGGCCTTCGACACAATACCCCACTCAGGTATCATCGAAAAACTCATCAGCTTGAATGTAAACCCATACATCACAAGATGGGTTGCAAACTGGCTAGCGACAGAACCCACAGGGTCAGAGTTGCTGGAGCCATGTCAGACTCAAAGCCTGTCACAAGTGGTGTCCCACAGGGCTCAGTCCTGGGTCCACTCTTGTTCGGCATCTACTTTTCTGAAGTACAAGCAAACACAGGAGGGTTATGGCTGACAAAGTTTGCAGATGACTGCAAACTGGGCGCCATAGTCGAAACACATCTGACACAGATATCCTCCAGAAGGGCCTCAAAGAAATGGATAACTGGTGCCAGAGCCATGGCCTGAAGTTAAACGCCAAAAAATGCATAGTCATACCCTTCGGGAAAAACAAGGTTACCCCTAGCTACCATATAGGTGACAATCCACTGAGCACAGAAAAGTCATCAGGGATCTGGGGACCCAAGTTGACAGTAGTCTTTCGTTTGACACTCATGTTGCTAAAGTAGTTAGGAAAACCTTCTATATCGCCCACCTGATCATGAAGGGATTCACATCTAGATCAAGGGAGGTCATCGTCCCCTGTACTCATCACTCATTAGACCTATGATTGAGTACAATGCCCGTTCGAATGTATCTGACCAGACACCTGATGCAGCTTGAAAGGCCCCAAAAGTTCCTCACCAAAAGGATAAAGGGTCTCAAAAATATGTCTTATGCTGCCCGACTGAAAGAACTCCAGCTTTATTCAGTCTCATACCGCTTGCTCAGAGGTGACCTGTGCCTGACATATAAGGCCATGTCAAACCCAGATTTGATGAATATGCTTCACCTCAAAAATCTAGATCCCTCAGAACCACAAGGCGGGAGACTTAAACCTTGACACGGTTATAAATAGAACGTGCTGGAGGGACAGATTCATCACCCAGAGACTCCCTATGCTGTGGAACAAAATCCCGGTACATGTGAGGCAGAGCACCTCGCTGGCCTTGTTCAAGAGGAATCTTGACCAATGGATGGGAGATCGCAGATATACCCCAGGGATTACTTCAGTGTCACTGCTTGACAGAGGCACAGAAAAATGATAGGCATAGTTTTTATTCAAACTAAAGGGGTGGCGAAAGCCACATAACTATGGGCTAGGCTTATAAATGCCCTTGGGCAGATAGCCTAGTATGAACCTATGAACCTATGAACCTATGAACATAATACATGCATGTAATCTTTCATTCTGAGAAATGAAACTCCTAGCTAACTACTCTGAATGGACTCAGCAACCCTCTAAGCTACTAGCTAGACTCACAAAAATGCACCAGGACCCACCTAAGATTTCACAAATTAAACATAATAATGAAATACTCACAAATAACCAATATATAGGTTCATAGGTTCATAGGTTCATACTAGGCTATCTGCCCGAGGGCATTTACAAGCCTAGCCCATAGTTTTGTGGCTTAAGCCACCCCTTTAGTATGGGGAACTATACCCATTATTTTGCTGTGCCTCTGTTGAGCAGTGACACTGAGGTAATCCCTGGGGTATATCTGCGATCTCCCATCCATTGGTCAAGATTTCTCTTGAACAAGGCCAGCGAGGTGCTCTGCCTCACATATACCGGGATTTTATTCCACAGCATAGGGAGTCTTTGGGTGATGAATCTATCCCTCCAGCACGTCCTATT
Source organism: Protopterus annectens (assembly GCF_019279795.1). Taxonomy (NCBI): domain Eukaryota; kingdom Metazoa; phylum Chordata; order Ceratodontiformes; family Protopteridae; genus Protopterus; species Protopterus annectens. Next base: position 1,497,646,160 of record NC_056744.1, on the reverse strand, counting down.
AATAGCCGTGTCGAGGTTTAAGTCTCCGCCTTGTGGCTCTGACGGATCTAGATTTTTGAGGTGAAGCATATTCATCAAATCTGGGTTTGACATGGCCTTGTATGTTAGGCAAAGGTCACCTCTGAGCAGCGTGTTTACTGAATAGAGCTGGAGTTCTTTCAGTCGGGCAGCATAGGACAGATGTTTGAGACCCTTTATCCTTTTGGTGAGGAACTTTGTGGCCTCCAGCTGCTGCAAGTGTCGGGTCAGATACATTCGAATGGGGCATTGTATTCAATCATTGGTCTGATGAGTGATGAGTATAGGGAGACTATGACCTCCCTTGATCTAGATGAGAATCCCTTCATGATAAGGTGGGCAATGTAGAAGGTCTTCCTAACTACTTTAGCTACATGGGTGTCGAATGACAGACTACTATCAACCTGGGTCCCCAGGTCCCTGATAACTTCTTCTGTACTCAGTGGATTGCCACCTATTTGGTAGCTAGGGGTAACCTTGTTTTTCGAAGGGTATGACTATGCATTTTTTGGCATTTAACTTTAGGCCATGGCTCTGGCACCAGTTATACGTTTCTGTGAGACCCTTCTGAAGGATATCTGTGTCAGATGTGTTTTCTACTATGGCGCCCAGTTTGCAGTCATCTGCAAACTTTGTCAGCCATAACCCTCCTGTGTTTGCTTGTACTTCGGAAAAGTAGATGCCAAACAAGAGTGGGCCCAGGACTGAGCCCTGTGGTACACCACTTGTGACAGGCTTTGAGTCTGACATGGCGCCAGCAACTCTGACCCTGTGGGTTCTGTCACTATTGCTTACCTTCAAAAACATGTACAATAAACTATATGGCCCACAGAATGGAATACATCCTCAATCCCACAACTCTTTTTTCAATAGTATTACAGTCCCAAAAATTGAGAATCATCAATTTGGAAACCTCAAGTCCCCTTTAAAAAAAGAAGAAATTATGGAGGCAATAAGAAGTCTAAAAAGCAACAAAGCTCCAGGCCCTGATGGGTTCACTTCCAATTTTTATAAAAAGTTTGCTTTGAAACTTACCCCTATCCTTCTTATAGTCTTCAACCACATTTGTAAATTTGGATTCACTGATCCATATCTTAACAACTCCAAGACTATCTTCATTCACAAACATAATGCCGACAAATCTAACCCATCAAATTACAGACCTATTAAACTTATCAATGTAGATGTTAAAATCATGACTACAGCTGTAGCAAATAGAATCAAGAAAATTCTTCATACAATTATATTCCCACACCAGTCAGGATTTATGGAGGGAAGACAAACATGGGACACACACACTTATCCTAGATGCAGCCATACAGCTTACTGCAAAACACAAACTTCCCATATATCTCGTGGCAGTTGATGCCACAAAGGCGTTTGATAGGGTAAATCATGAATTTTTGTTCTTAACTTTACAGCAATTCAACTTTCCAAACAACTTCATAAATACAATTAAAATCCTATATAACTCTTCATACACTACGCTAGTCATTAATAAACTACACTCATCCAAAATAAAATTAAATAATGGTACCAGACAGGTGTGTCCCCTTTCACCTTACCTTTTCAATATTTATATCGAACCCTTATTTATATATTTAACACAAAATACCTTTCATCATATACCCAACATTCTGGGTAATAATCTCACCTTTTCAGCATTTGCAGATGACCTCATTATATATTTCCAGCTACCCAACACTGCCTTAAACAAAATTCAAAACACAATCAAAATCTTCTCAAAAACTTCAAACTATGAAATGAACCACTCAAAATCTCTTATATTTCCAATCAACCCAAACAGTCATAAAGAAGCTTCTTTTCCTATAACCCAAATAAAGTTGAATTATACTCTTAAATATCTGGGGATAATTTTTGATCGCAATCATAAAAACTCCTTACAAAATAACCTTCTTAGAACATGGGCGAATATTGAGAATGATTTAACCAGATGGGAAAACATGAAATTCCTCTTCCTGTCTAAAATAGCAATAATAAAAATGAACGTCCTACCCAGAATACTGTTCCAGTTCAATGCAACAGACAACAACATCTCTCTAAACTTCTTTAAAAAAATAAACAAAACCATAACTAAATTTATCTGGTTCCCTAAAAAGCCTAGGATTTCCTTATTCAGATTAATCCTTCCGAAAAACTAAGGTGGACTGGGGTTACCAGATTTCAGATTGTATTATGACATAATTTGTGCCAGCAGAGTCATGTTAATTGCAGATCATAACCTAAGTAAATTAACACACTCTCCCCAATAGATTGATCTCTGGCATGCACATTTGAAAATGTGCAATATAACCCCAAGTTGCTGCCCTTTATAAACAAACTTTTATTAAAAGACATTAAACTACATAAGTTGATTAAACATAAAATCAACACATTTCAAAAACTTTTCTCTTCACTTGGTCTGTCAAACGCACTCATTCTTATGCAGCCCATTCATTTTAACCCAAACTTAAAGCTGGGTAACAAAATGATAAACCTGGACCAATTCCCTTAAATTAAATTCCTATCTGTATGGGACTTCTTTCAACTCAAAGACAACTCCCTTAATGATATCAAAGTTAAATTTAAATTGAATAACAAATATGCAACAATTTTGAGACAAATTAAAGAGCTAATCTTTACTTTAAGTAGTTTCCCAAATAAGGTACAAGAAGAAATAAACACTGCTACATCACTCCTGAAATGTCTAAAAATTAAAAAGAAGATGTTATCAATTACTTACAACCTGGTTTCTACAATTAAATATCAATCTTCTATTACTTTTGCATAATATTGGAGAAGCAAAAAGCTCGAACTAACTGATGCCCATGTCTCCCAAGCAATTAACAATACAAACAGATTTGCCCCTTTTAAGAAACTATTATATACCCAATTAATGATTAATAATAATGCATATTATACACCAGAATGTTTAAACACTTTCCTCCCCGGCACTTCCCCCTTCTGTCTTTTTTGTCCCACAGTGACTGCCGACCTCTTGCACATCTTATGGTACTATAAATATGCACAAAAATCCATGGGACTCCCTAAGGATTAAACTTACAAAAATGGGATATGCCAAATCCACTCTCTCATGGGAGTTTGCTATACTGCACATAGGTCACTCTGGCATACCCACCACTGAACTTAGGATTCAGATGGCTCTTTTTATGTTAATGAAGCTCTACATTACACAGAACTGGTTGGATCACTCTAAATTAGACTGGGATAACTTTAGAAACATGGCGTCCAAGTATATTCTGTCTCATAAACTAACTGCTAATAATATTAACAAATGCTTGAAATGCCTCAGTTTCTGGAGTATTACCCTAGATTGCATCCTAAAATAACATAGAATGGTTTTCTATATCTATTATCCTATGTAAATACTACCATCAGTCCCTCCTTTACAGAGTCTCACTCCATTAAGCTCTCTAATGGTTACCTATGTGCATATCACTAATAGAAAAATAAGAAATAAATATCAAACTTTAATAAATGTAATTAAAATCTTGATACTTGTAAATAATTGTATGTATATGATTTTTTTTTCTTTATTCTATTTTACTATATAGCTAATTACTGAATTTTTGACTATGTGCCAAGAACAATATCTTGTATTAACAGTGTTAACATTGTCAAGTTTCTTACAAGTAAGTTTATCCTTCTCTGTTTTTTTTCTTCATACTTTTCATACTGAGAAAATGAATCTTAAGAATACTTGCTGATTACTGGAATGACAAATGGCTTTTTCTGTCTATGTATACTGATTATTCCCAGTTAAACATGTTGTGGTATTATGTTTCACAATATGTATAATGAAACTAAAAGAAAATAAAAAAGATTTGAAAAAAAGCTGGGAGGCAGCAGATGCCCTGCTGGCATAGGGCCCCCCCAAAAAATATTTCAAAATATTAAATAAACCCTAAAATAGTCCAATTACTGCAGCTGATTTTGTACACCAGCCTTAGAATAAGCCACTCACCACTCTTCTATATCTCAACAGGATTATAGTTTCTTACCCTCCTTCCTTGCTTCTCTAAGTTTTTCACTTAATTTTCCTATACAGCAATACTGTAACCCTTTTCTTCCATCTTATTAATATATGCCATTCCCTTATCTCAAACCCTGTCTTCCACAAACCACCCATTGGACCTTATCTACAAAGTCGGCTATCTCCATTACCATTCTCTGTGATATTCTCAAACTCTCTACAGGATTGTTCAGACTCCCTGATATTCCCTGTAACCACACATAGTACTTGCTGGGTTCCCCTTCCTCCTTGTCTTCTTACTCACCACAGCCTACTCAGAGCTAAGTCTAATGGACTCTTGGGTCTTCCTCAGCAAAACACCAGCATCATGTTGGAATGACCACTGCAAAGCATACTACCATTATGGCCACTCTAATTAGTTTCATAGGTCCTTCTACCCAACTCTTTGTACACACATCTACCCTGCTCCATCAGACCCCCCCCCCAACCCTCTAACATACAATCCCTGTTATCGCTGCCTGCAACTACATCTCAGCTTGCCAAAATTCACCTCATCATTCCCATTGTAACTGCATCTCTACCTCACCTTCACCTGTCCCAAATCATCCTTCCAGCTCCATTTCATTATTGACCCATCCTCTTTTGCTTTAGAGTCCCATAACCTTCCCTCTTCCAAAATTCACCCTCACAGACACAGACCAACACCACCCCTTGATTCCACAGTGGATCATTATCAACTTTCAAACATCTGCTTTTCCATAATGAACAAATGACCCTGTGCCTTTTGTTCCCTGAAGATGAGTCTGCCGCCCCACTCAGCTTTCTCTCCCATTTCTCTCTGATTTTTTTCACAAGTGAAATAATTTCCACCCAGCATTATATATATTATTACATTATATCTACAGTGTTATAAGTTCAACCCACCACCTCCCTGCCTGGAACCATCAGCCTACACCCAGGCACTCCTATCCATTATCAGCCTGTGGACATACAGCCCTCTATATGTTAGTATGAATAATGAGGAAATATGGAGAACTATTGCAAACACAAAGCTCAAGTAAACTTCTAAAATTTATTACAGAGAACACACTAACATAACCTAACTAGACTTCACATGTAATTACAGAGTCCTAGCCACAATATCAAAGCATAAATAAATTAATGAAAAAAGGTATGAAAAAATAAGTCATGTTGCAGATATTATAGATACCAAAAGTACTGCTAAGAAGACTAGAATTAGAAATTACAATAATAATGGTACTGGTGCTGATACAGATAACACTAATTGTTTTGTTACCATTAAATAGTGATAGGTATTTCTAACCAACATCACTTGATAGCAGGTGAAATAGATAACACTCAGCAAACGTGGTACTTAAATTGAGCACATGTAGTACTAATAGACAAAGATTTATGTAAATACATACATTTACTTAAATATTTACCAAAAATCCTGTGTCGTCACTATAACTTGAAACAGGCAATTTGGGTATCTCGTGCTAGTTACTCGCCTGTACCCGATGAGTCAGATGTGCTGCTTACTTCTCAAATGTACTTCCCAGCTCTGAAGGGAGGACTTGCATTACTCTTTCCCTAAACCACTGCACTTCAAGAGCAGAGACCCTCTGTCATCAGTTTCTTCGGCCTTATCCTCAGAAACATCCAAACTTTTATAACTATCATCCACTACTTTACATCTTAACTACACCTTTCTCATCCACTCTGTACTTCATTAATGATTTTTTAACAGGCCAGATTCCAAAACAATTTACACTTTACGCTTTACCTAGATTTTCTTTACAGCAAGCGCTAGCAACTGAGAAAGCTCCAAGAAGACTGAAAGTATGACTATTTTCTGGGCAAAGCCAAAAATAAAGGGGGACAAAATCCCAGATTCATATACAGAATATTGCTCTTATAAGTTTAAAAATTTACTAGAAAAAACATACTGTGTATTTGCTGTGGATTGTATGAAAAATATAAAATCTAAAACACAAATTTGTCGTTATTTAATGACTGCAGCCCTTAATAGAAAACCAGGACTTCTATGTGGAGCATAACAAAAATAAAACAGAAAACATTACAAAAAATTCTGGACATTGAGTGGTATGGTAATAATCATAGCATCGGGATTTAAAACACCTGATGACTTCCTGACCTCATTTTAATTTGTATGTAAAATTAGAAAGGAAATTGTAGTTTCCAGTTGCCGATCTTACTCTGGTGCACTTTGAATTGATTGTAATTAAGTAAAGTAAGGCTAGCAACTGGAAACTATAATTACATTTTAAATTCAGACACTGATCTAAGGCAAAAAAAAAGAGTGCCACTCCTATGAATGTACCAATGCCATCTTTAATATATTTACTTTTCTAAAAAATGAGTAGGAAATGTATCGAAAGTTATTTGAGGACTGCTGGTTCTAGCAGGGGAGTGAAAATAGTCCTGGAAGTGTCAGAAAATAATCTCAAATTGCTGTGGGTGGGATTGATAGAACGTTGAGAGTGATGTCACAGATAGGAAGGTGATTACCTAAGTGAGTGACAGTGTTTCAGCTTTGATCCAAGGCACAAATGTGATTTTAGGAATGGGATAATTCCCCTTTAAGGCAGCTCATGGTGAGTCCCCACCAGAATGGTGAAGGTGAGTAGAATTAAGATTAACACTGAGACCACTCAGTCGAGCAGGCCCACATACCAGTTCAATAAAGACCCCCCCCCCCCCCCCCAGGTCTGCTACGAGCAAATGCCTGGAAGAGACAGGGTTGACTTTTCACTGTCTGCAGCTCTAGAACTTGTTACTTGCTCAAAAGACTGAATATTTCATCACACATAGATTGATCAAACTTAATTTCCATTTAAATTAGGGAACAGCCAATTATAACAGTAAAACTAGGGAACTGTGACTATAAAAACATTTCCCCTTAAATCCAAGGTTCTCAATTCTGAAGTTTATATATTTAAAGTCAGGGGAATATTACTATGATTCATATGATTGTTTAAAAATGTAAGAAAACTATATTGTATGTGTATATTAAATGACTGGTGCAGAGGTGTGTGTTGCACAGGGTTTGTATAGTACTGAGCTTCAAGGATGTGACTACAGTACCCTACTGGAAAATAACAGAAATGTATATAAAATATATACCTGTGCAAATGTATGTTTTAATAGTCAAAGCTAGATCATACAGAGTTAACTTGCAAAACTCCAAGAAAATAAGTTGAAATTGTTTTACGATTGTGTTATCTCTCCATTTTACTTACACAGACACAATGTCTAGAGCTAGACGTTTTTCTATTGTCTTGAAGAGAAGTAATTACTAGGTCTAAAATGTAAAAGTGTTTAATTGTTGTATGACTTCCAGTTCTCAGTAAACATCTAAGAGATGTGTATTTTTAACACAGAGATGTTAGTTTCTGTTAGCCTGGGAATTGAAGGCAGGTGACAAAGAGTGATGTCATCCAAGCTGACCCAGCAGTAATATGTAATATTGATTTAAGAACTCTCTCAGAGAGAGACTTTGCATTTTGTATTTTGTCTTTGACCTGGAAACATCCATCATCAGCACTTCTGCCTGCATGTTGTCTGTAAGTAAGACTTAGGGCATAGTATCTCTCTTAGATACAGATAGAAATATAGTAAAGATTAGTTTAGATGTTTTATGTCTTTATTTGAGTCTGTCCTGAAATGTTGTTTTAAAGTATTTCCTGTGATTCAGAACTCTGAAATAACTGTGTTGATTGAGTATTGTCTTATTCTTTTACTATTTATTATTAAATATATTTAAACCTATCTTTGTGGATGATATTTGTGAGACATATTTAAGCTCCTAGAGTACTGGCATATGTATTTGGTAACACTGTATAGGCCACTCCTAAATAGCTTTGCAAGTCTTGGTTACACTTACCATTTGGATAATAGTAACATTCCACAGTAGGATTAATCACCCTTTGGTAAGGGCCTTAATGTAGCTGATAACAGATAATGGTGGCAGTGATAACTACATTATGGTCTCGGCATAAGGGGGCCTAGCTAGTAAACCTGTGCCGGCCTTTTCCAGGTATGTGTTTGTGTATACATCAAATCTCAAAGTGTGTGTGTGTGTGTGTGTGTGTGTGTGTGTGTGTGTGTGTGTGTGTGTCAGCTACTTGGACAGGGACACAAAGCACTGGTTGGACATTGAGAGTATTGGGAGGACTTGGCTTGAAACCCTGGTTAAGGACACAACTCAATAGGTGTACCAGTGGGCAGTCTGGAGAAAGAGGGAGAAACCAGCCCCAGACTGACTGTGATCTCTGTGTGCTCTTAAGGGAAATTGTACTTTACTGTCTGTGTACTTGTCATCCTCTCAATGTGTACGTCCATCACTGTTGCCAGTGGTGAGGATTGAGGGTCCTTGATTACTGGGCCAGTGAAGGGGCGCTATAGCCCCTACTAACATTTTTGGAAAAGCTAACACAGCCAGTTTAATCTCATTTCAGAGCATTATGATTGCTATTAAAGAAGTATTTCCTCAGAATGAGGTTAACTTCACCCACTCTTGTTTCACATTATATGCCCATATAGCAGTAAGAATCTTCAACCTTTTAAAGAAGATGCATATACAGCACTCGTATTCATCACCTGCAACAAGTACATAAATTGGGACAGTTCTCTTCTTGGCAACAATAGCCCTCACAGTTTCCTCATGGAGACACCTCCTGCACTATGTCTATGAAGGTTTTCAAGTATTCCAAAGCCTAAGGCACCACCACTGTACACACAACTGCACCATCAACTTTAAAACATCCTTCCAAGGTAATTTTTTTTCTTCTAGCACCAATAATACCTCAAGTCTCCACTGACTTGCTCAGAATAATAAAACATATGAATAAAAGAAGATGGTTTAAAACTGTGGGCTCTAGTTTTGTTCCTTAAATTTCTGAAAACATATTGTTGACATTTTCTCTCAAAGACTTCTCCTCAGTCATATGCAGTCCCTTAGGTAACAAATGTGATACCATATGTGTCCTCCCACCTCATCCTCTTTTGTTACTTTTCTTCTTTGTCACACATTCCCATCCAATACCATACAGAAAGTCATATGACTCTCTAAAGCAAGTTAGGAGTATTGAGATGTGTAAAGGGTACTGTCTACTAGTCAATGAACGATATCCATCAGAACCAAAATAAACAAACTGCTTTAAAAACTAAACTCAGCTCATCTTAGTGGTACAAATCCCACATAACTATTTAATCTGCTAATACTGTAAGTGGGATGGACAAACTATGCTATTTAAAGCATCTACTAGAAAAAGACAACAACTAGCCTACAGAACCTTGCATTATCTGGGACAATACTGTGGATCACCAAACAGGCTGTGGCCTGCTTCTCATCTCAAGATTGGTGCTAACATTTTGTTTCTGGTGAGAAAAAAAGAAAAGGAGCATTGTATCCCAGAAAAGTGAAGCTGCTGTGAGACCAGCACTAGTAGTAGCCAGGCAGTAGCCATTCATGTGACTCCCCCTCTCTTCATCATTCTTGACAAGCTTATTCTTTGTTTTCAGTAAGTACTGCTTGATTTGTTTCTAACTTCAGAATATCTGCCTAAATATTTTATCCTTAAATGTTCAGGGTCTATGTATTAGTTTCCCCTTAAATATTTTTATGCACCCTGTACAGACACAGAAACCTTGAGTGACATTTGTCCTGTAAAAGTATGATTGAAATTCTTCCAGTACCTAGTTGCACACAGGACAACTAGTTTTCAGTGACAAGCACTGTCCCCAGAGTTGCAAAAAGAATGCTCCTAACATTGCTTTATATTCTCACTCCAGCTATCTAATAAAAAAGGGTCTGTTGCCATGGATGTGAACTTTCCCACTATCTCTGTTACCAGCTTGGTAGATATGGGCATCCTGAGCCAATGTAGAAATTGCTTCATGTTTACTGACAACCATTTAATTATCAAAAGTAAATAAATAAATAAATATATGGTATGTGAGACATGTATTTACACAATGTGACTGGAGGCAAAGCTCTCAGATAAATGTACTCCTAATGTCAATAAGGTTGTCAGTAGTAAACATGCTGCACCAATCACACAGAATTCAAAGCAAACATATAGACCCTCATATGCTGAGGCACTTAAATTTAACCTGTATAAACCACAAAGACCTCCTAGATAAAGTACACATAACAGCTACAAATGCACTCTTTCAAAACAATACCCACATCAACACACAGAACCACATCTCAAGAAGCTTCTACCTCTAAGCCCATAAGGCAAGCCACCACACAATCCAACATTCTGATCATTGGAGACTCCATCCTGAGACACACTGATGTCCCTCTTACCAGGCTGGTTAAGGAGAAAGTCACTGTCAGTATGTTATCAGGGGACAGGATCTGCCACATTTAGCATGTACTCGGGTCATTGGACCACAAGTACCATTATGACTCAGTCATAGTCCATGTGGGAGTAAATGACCTGTGGCATACCTCCCTAGACTATATGAAGAGAGACATCATAGAGCTCTCGGAATATGTGTCTCAGGCTAGTACGAGCTTAGCATTGAGCAGCATTTTACCTTCTCCAAAGATGATGCCACAGTGCGAGCAAAAACTTTAATAACTGGCTTAGTTTCTGGTGTCATTCTAAGAGGGTGCAATATATGTCATCTTGGAAGAAGATGGTCAACAGACCATGCTGCTTTGCCAGGGATGGTTTGCACATCTCCCCTCTAGGCCTTTGAATATTAGTTAAAACATTGTTTTCCACCATAATGCCTTTTTTAGGAAATGCCAAACTGAAAGTATTTCTGACATAGCACATCAAAACCAAGAAAATGTAAAGGTATTACTGCTCAATGCTAGGAGTCTAAACAAAAAACTCCACTTCCTAGAAGCTCTCTTCACCCTAGAGAATGCTGATGTCTGTGCGGTCAGTGACACATGGTTTAAAGCTGTGGAGAGCACACCATCAGTGCAAGGTTATAATGCCTTTAGACCAGCTACTACACTGACAGAGGCTAAAGGTGGAGGTGTCACTATTTACATCAAAAATAAATATGCCTCAAAGCTGGTCAAACAAAACAATGCATTTGAGTTGCTCCATGTTCACATCACTATGGGCAAAATCCAGTACCACTTACTTGCAAGCTATAGGTCCCCCTGTATGACCCAGGAAAACCATACCATATATTTAAACTTATTAGAAATGCTCAGCATCCAACCCAATACTATATTTATGGGAGACTTTAATTACCCCAGTATTAACTGGGAATCCTATATGGCACCAAACATACCGGCACAGAGATTCTTGGATTTTGTAAACAAAAACTCCCTGAACCAGATAGTCAAAATACCAACCAGGGGTGCAACCATAATTTATCTGGTCCTCACTGATATGGGAGAGTGATTCTGCACACCCCTTACTGTAATGTCTTCCCTGGTAAGGTCAGACCACAAAATGGTCTCCTTTGAAGTGAAAATAAAACCTGGACACCCAGCTAAACATGGAATATTCAAGAACTACTCTAAGGCTAAACTCCTGCTATTAAGTCATAACCTGGCACAATTTCAAGCCCCCATAAACCCTGAGAACACTGCTGCCTATCCAGAACTGTTCATAGAAACCCTGTACAAGTATGTCAATAGCTGCACAGAGGCAGCTGTACCCACCAGAAAAAAGTACAGAACTAACTATAAAAACAAGCCACCTTGGTGAATCAATAGGCTGTATAACAGAAGGAAGAAAATCATGGCAAAAAATTAGGAGGTGCAGCACCCAGCAGGATAAAAGCACTCTCAAACTAAACAAACATCTCAGAGGACAAATAAAGTCTACCAAAGCCACATTTGAGGTAAACTTGGCCTCCCAGGCCAAGGGCAACCACAAGGCATTCTTTAGCTATGTCCACAACCTCAAAGGCAGTACACATTTGTGTGCAGAGCTCATTGTAAATGTTGGCACCTATACTGAGCCAGAAGACATAGCAAACCTACTGTCTGATAAATTCAGTTCCAACTTTATCGCTCTCTCTCCCTCAACCTTCCCTGAGGAAATACCATCAAATATAACTCCCCCTGCTATTACTAGGGAACAGGTCCTTAAGCTCTCTCTAAAGCCAAGAACACTGCATCAATGGGCCTAGACAATATGCCAGGATGCGTTCTAAATAGCATGAAATATGACTTATCAGGGCCTCTGGAATGGCTACTTAACTGCAGCCTACAAACAGACTTTGTGCCTCATGAATGGAGAACAGCAACAGTCATCCCTCTGCACAAAGGTGTGCCATCTACAGACACATAAGTGTCACTAGTCTTATATGTAAAGCCATGGAAAGAATTATCATGGAAATGATCAATAGTGATATAGTAAACCTCAAAACACTGGACCCAACCCAGTTTGGTTTTCATCAAGAGCAGATCATGCGTACTCAACCTGGTGAACTTCTTTGAGATTGTCACAAAAGCAATGGATGAGAGCAAAATGATTCACACTGCCTACCTTGACCTGTCTACAGTAGTCAGGAAATCATTCTATGTTGCACAACTTATAAACAAAGGTATGGCATCCAAGTCCAAGGAAGTCTTTGTTTCACTGTATTTGGCATTTATCAGACCTATTATTAAGTACAATGCCCCATTTGATATGTACATAACCAGGCATATCCAACAATTGTAATGTCCACAGAGGTTCCTCGCTAAAAGAATACAGGACTTAAGTAAAATGTCCTATGCTATCTGCCTCAAGGCTCTGTCCCTATATTCTGTCTCCTACAGGCTTCTGATGGGAGATCTATGCCTGACATACAGAGCATTGACAGACCCTACCCTGATGGACCTCCTGCATATCCACAAAAAAAAAAAAAAAAACAGCACCACAAGGCCATGTCAAACCCAGAACTGTTGGGCATGCTACACTTAAAGAAATCCCAATCCCTCAGGGCCACACACTCCAGGGATCTAAACCTTGTCATCACAATAAACAAAACATGCTGGAGGGAGAGGGTCCTGACCCAGAGACTCCCCAGACTCTGGAATAGACTGCCCATACATGTCAAGCAGAGCACCTCTTTGGCCCTCTTCAAAAAGAACCTTGATGATTGGATAGGAAAAAGGAAATTCACCCTGGGGTTCACATCAGTCGCAATGCTAGACAGGGGTCCAGGGAAGTAAATAGTGTGGGAAGAAATAGCCAGGGAATTGTTATGGCTAGGCTTGTATAGGCCCTAGGGCCGATAGCCTAGTACCAACCTAATGAACCTATGAACCTATGATATAAATGGGACCTGCTGGAGAGATGGGTATGTATCCCAGAGATTACACCATTTCTGGAACAGGTTCCCCATCCATATGAAGCTGAGTTCCTCCCTAACTCAATTCAAGTGCAACTTGGAGAATTGGATGGGGAACAGGAAATTCATCCCTGGTTTGGCACCTATGTCTCTAATGGACACAGGCAACCTGAAAATAGTTCATCTCCCAAGCCCTAGCTTGTAAATGTTTCATCTCCCAAGCACCTGCTTACACTTATCAAGGGTATCAGAAATTGTCAGAGATTTGGGGTGCATAGCTAGGCTTAAAAAGGCCCCTGTGGTTGTCAGCCTAGTAAACACCCATGAACTTATGAAATTACCCTTTTCAGGCTCAACCTGGTTCACAATGACAGGCTGCTTAACAAACAAATTTAAAAACGGCACAACACTTTACAAAAGTGGTAAAAGCAATGTTGCATACCAAAGTTATTTGTAATCATCAAGTATCGTCCCTAATGAAACATCAATAAGTTAGTGTGGAGTCTCAGAACAAGTGAAATAAAAATGATTAGATTCACAGTTTTCTAAGAGGGCCTAAGTGTTTGTTTTATTTTACTTATACCTCTATAGGAAACCATATATTGTAATTAACAAAAAACATCTACACGGAGGCTCACAGCTATTCTTGCTTGAAGTCATTGTGATGCAAGGCCCTACTGTTATGTGTAGCCCAAAATACAGCTTGTACTAGCCTGTTTTTCTATAAGCCATGCTAATGTTGCCGTTGAATACAAGAAACTATTCAGTCCCTGTTGGAAAGCTCTACTAGAGCAGTTTAAAAACCACTACACATCACAGTAAGTCCATCTCTACTCTACAATTCACTATAGTCAATAAGTATTTCCCCACTTATTAGCTCCTGTGATCATAAACCTGCAAGTTTTAGTGGCTTGCCGACTTCCAGTGAAATTCACTCCAGACAAAACCGGGAATGTGCTAGTGACCATTCTGTGCAACAGCAATACTTAAGCTACTCTAGCAAATCCTGAAATGCAGTATGAGTATTCCCCCCAAAAACATCATTTAGTGCACCCTTCTACTTCAAGTATTGTAATAAAACTCATTTACTAGCTATGGCACTTGCAAACACACTCATGCACCAACTATTATCAACTTGTAAAGTCTGGTATTAGAAATGGATTACTGATATAAATCTAATGCAGAAACTGCTTAACAATACAAGTAATGATTACATATCACGTCACATTATTTTAAATAATGTAGCACCCAAGACCAACAACACAAATGCAACAAAAACTTTCACATAAAAATTGTCAAAGTGATCTGTTAAAACTAAACATAAACAAATGGAGGCAAAGCACAAAACAAATCACAAAAGAAGGCAGCAAAGTACCCAATCAATGTTTTCAACTATTCCGCTACTTCAGAATTACCCTGGATACTCAAAGCAACTTTTCAGTTCACTGAACTGCAAAAAAAATTTTCTGAGCTGTAGTGATCTTTATGTTAATGTGAAGAAACAAAAATGCTGTCTTACAAATACAGTTGCTGTTGCACAGAGCTACTGCTCCACCATCCACTTAGTCTTCTGTAGAGAATAGTGTCAGCAAGTTACACCTAAGTTAATCCAAGAAAGGCTTATGAACAGGGCTGTTGCTCAATAATTGGGATACTAGCCCAAGGAATAACAGCATCAAGGCATTGATTGATATGGCAAGAAATACAGAAGCAGGAATAGCATATATTCCAATGCTGCTGACATGCTGGCTGTTTCAACCTCTTAGTGCTAGAATTCTGTGCAAAGCCAAAAATAAAGCGGGGGGGGGGGGGGGCAAATTCATAGACAGAAAATTGCTCTTATCAGTTTAAAAAGTTGCTAGAAAAACATACTAGGTACTGATTTTATGAAAACTATGAAATCTGAAACACAAAAGTTTGTCATTATTTAATGATTGCAATCCTTAATAGAAAACCACAACTTCTGTCTGTAGCATAACAAAAATACAACAGAAAACATTACAAATAATTCTGGACATTGAGTGGTATGCTAGTAATCATACCATCAGGATCTAAAAACACCAGATGACTTCCTGACCTCATTTTAGTTTGTATGTAAAATTAAAAAGTAAATTGTAGTTTCCATGTGCCAATCTTGCTCTGGTGCACTTTGAATTGATTATAATTTAGTAAAGTAAGACCAGCAACCGGAAACTATAATTACATTTTAAATTCAGACACTGAACTAAGTAAAAAAAAATCATCACGTGGATTCATTACGAACATTTCCATCTTTAATATATTTACTTTTCTAAAAAATGAGTAGGAAATGCATTGGAACAAATTTGAGCACTGCTGGTTCTAGAGGGGAGTGATAGTGCTGGAAGTGTCAGAAAACAATTTAGAAATGCCATGGGTGGGATTGTTAGAACATTGTGAGTGATGCCAGAAAAAGGGAGGTGATTATCTAACTTAGTGACAGTGTTTCAGCTTGGTCCAAGGCTGAAATGCTATTTTAGTGATGAGATAATGCTCCTTTAAGTGAGACCTTAGATGTCATACTCCCTATGATACTGGAGATTAAGGTGGCACATTATTAAGTGACACTTTAGATGTCATACTCCCTGTGATACTGGAGATTAAGGTGACACATTAAGTGACACCTTAGATGTCATACTCCCTGTGATACTGGAAATTAAGGTGGCACATTAAGTGAGACCTTAGATGTCATACTCCCTGTGATACTAGGGATTAAGATGTCACATTATTAAGTGAGACCTTAGATCTCATACTCCATGCGATACTGGAGATGCAGGTGACACATAATTAAGTGAGACCTTAGATCTCATATTCCCTGTGATAATGGAGATTAAGGTGACCCATTATAAAATGATGCCTTAGGTCTCATATTCCCTGTGATAATGGAGATTAAGGTGACGCATTATTAAGTGAGACCTTAGATGTCATACTCCCTGTGATACTGGAGATTAAGGTGAGGGTTCCAAATGAAGAGATGAGAAGTCAGCAAACAAGGGAGAGTAGTAGTGCTAAAACTGAATTCATCCTCAAGTCTTGGTGAGTATCATCATGAGGTGGACCCTGTGTTTCACAAGATCGCACAAAGGCAACACTGATATATAGACTACATTTATATAGCATATGTCATGGACAGAAGTAAGGTTAAAAATTAAAAAAAGACAACAAGACCCAGGGGAAAAAACGTGCCCAATCCTGGTAGGCACACTGGTGCCAGGACTGGAAAAGATGACTGTGTAGAATCCTCAAAATACGGAAACATTCTTACAATGGGGCCAGGCCAGGCCTATGGGGAGGATGGTCCCCCTGTTGTAGAAGGAAGTAGTAGTCTGCAAAAATCATAAAAACTGATAGGCCAAAGAAGAGCCATAAAGACGATAAAGTGGCTATTGAGGATAAGAAAGAAATTATGCATTGTTATTATAAGGTAAAAAGCCCAGAATTTCAAAACACAAAATAAACAAAATGATTGAGAGAAAATAGAGGAAAGAAAAATACTTCCAGAAGGAAAAATACTTCCACAAGAAAAATGTATCAAAAATTTCAAATAAAAATTTGTATTTATTAATACAACAGATTTGTGAAAAAAAGTATATAGATCAAGAAACTTTGATTTATCTGGGGGGGGGGGAAGCATCTGAGGAATTGTGAAAATATAAACAACAAAATCTAGAGATTTTTGAAAAGTATAAAAAAATATGAACATGAGAAAGAAAGAGAGATTTGATATGGTGCAATATTCATGCAAAGAAGGCAGCCCCAAAGATATTTGAAGAGAAATGCAAGCAAAGGCATCCAGATATGGAAAATTTCACAATATAAAATAATATCACAAAGAGGGAATGTAAAAAAGAAGATTAGTAAAGTAGAAGTTAAAAAAATATATAAGTTGAAGTTATGGAGTGCACAGGTCACATCACAGCATGATGGAGAAAGTCCCCAAAGTAAGGAATGGAGAAAGTCCCCAAAGTAAGGAGAAACAGGATGATCAGGAGACATCTGAAGAAGGAATATAGACATGGGAAAGAAAAAGAGATTTAATGTGGTGTAATATTTATGCAAAGGAGAAAGCAAAACTAACCAATACAAAAAGAGCAGCACCAAAGATATTTGAAGAGAAATACAGACAAAGGAATCTGGACATGAAAAACTTTACAATTCAAATATAAGAAGACAAAGAGGAAAAGTAAAAAAGGAGATTAGTAATGGAGAATTTAAAGGAATAGAAACGGAGGTTATAGAGTACCTGCGAAGTGAAGGATTCAGTGTAGAAAATCTAATTCAGAATGCACCACAACAGGATAAAGCAATGGATATCCAAATTAAGGGGAAACTAGTGGAATGGGAAGTAATTGGTCAGGTGCCATATGAAGATATTTTGGAGCCTTCCACAGGAAACCAATATAAATGTTCACTTGAAGTTGCAAAGGAAAGGAAAGAACAGGAAAATGTGAAAACTCTGATGCAGTCAATGTTGAGGAGTGATAGGCCAGTGAGTTCCCATATGACAGAGCAACAGATGGCATGGGATGAAATTGAAGAGAATATGCCACAGGAAGATGCTATATAACTTTCTATAGAATGCCTGCAGGAAATGGATAACAAACAAGTGCCCTCAGTTTAGAAGAAAATGTGCTACGAGAAGAGTTGCTTCATTTAATAGACATAGATAGGCATATTAAAATCAGTGAAAGAAATAGACTGCAGAAGGTCAATAAAACCCAAAAAGTCAGAATTTGATAAAACAAATGAACACAGTAATTAGGACTGTCCATAGAGATCCATGTGATATAACAGAAGTATACAGGACATATTACTGTGCAGCTACATTAATAACTGAGAAAGATCTACCACAAGAACACAGGTCAGTGAGGGAAAGGAAGGGGAGAAATCAAATACCATCATGGTAGTATTGTCTAGAGTGTCACTGTTGGAAGAGTACAGAAGAGGGAACAGATGAAGAAAAATACTAAGAAAGATAGACGTGATAAAAGCAACATGCAGTATTAGAACAGATCAGGATCTATCATGCAAATAACAAACTAAAAGTCTCAGCACAGGCAGAAAAACTTGGAAGACATGCAGATAAATATAAAGGAAGATATCCAGATAAATATAAATAAAAAGTACAAAATAAGCAATTTATTAATGACCCAAAAAGGTTTTATAGAGAATTGGGAAACAAGGTAAAAGACCGCCAAAAAAGAAGAAATATCTATGAAGTTCCTGTGGAATATAATAAAGATGCTAAATGGATAGAAAAAGTAAAAGAATAAGAAGTTTAAAGGTACAGGATATGAAATGGGATGAAGTAACAGCCAGAGAGATTGAAGCAAAGTTAAGAAAAGCCTCTAATTGGAAACCCCCAGGCCCAGAAGCAGTACCTACATTAACTTCTGGTTAAACGTATTAACATCTTTGCACAAAGATTTAGCCCTGAGTAAGAACTATTTTATGCATACCCTGTGTAGACAGCATCCTAGTGAACAACAGGAAAAACAATGCTCCTACTTAAGAGTGAACCTGCAAGCTACCCTAAAAATTATAGACCAATAACTTGCCTTCTGACGACGTATTAACTACATACATGGGAATTGTTGCCAGTTTATTGTCATTTAGAAGAAAACTCAATTATGGCAGTAGAACAGAAGGGCAATAAAAAAAATGTCATATGTGACAAATTATCATTTGTTGTTAAATAAAGTCATAGTGGAAAACTGTAAAAAGGGGAAGAATCTACATATGCATGGCATGGATTGATGAAAAAAGCATTTTATAAGTATCCTACATTCATGGATAAGAGTGCTTAAAAATATATATAAGATATACCCTACACTGATCGACTACATTACAGTGACCATGAAACAATGTCAGACCATTTCGCAATTAAACCATTTTAAAGGACAAATTATTATCCCAGGGATAAAAATTCAAAGAGGGATATTCCAGGGTGACTCTGTCACTGCTGCTATTCTGCCTTGCCATTATCCAATTAAGCTGTCTACTTAACAGATTAGGCCATGGCTATAACTTGGCTCCTAGAAAACAACAGTGTAAAGACCTCAAGTCTTTTCTTTGTTGATTATTTAAAGTTGTATAGCTCATCAGATGAGGAACTGAAAGCACAACTGCAAGTTGTCAAACCTCATTTGGTCTTGATAAATGTGCAAAATCAGCCTTTATAGCAGGAAAACTGCAGTACCAAGAAAACATCAGTTTGGGACAAGAATGTGATATAAAAGAACTTGAGTGTATAAATATTTGAGAATTGATGAAGGATCAACAATAAAACATCATCAAATGCAAGTAAGGAATACTTTAGAAGACTTAAATTAATCCTAGAAACAGTGTTCACATTTAGGAATACAACCCAAGCTATAAACCAATTTACTCTTCCTGTCCTAACTTACAGTTTTGGAGTGATTGCCTGGCCCCAAAATGTGCCGGATAGATTAGATAGGAAAACAAGAAGGATGTTTCATGCTTACAAAATGATTTATAAAATTTAAAAATCAGTGCATACCAAAAATATATATATCCCCGTTCCGAAGGAGGGATGGGCCTCCTTGAAATTGATTGTATAGATCTGCAATCCTGGGACTCCACACATATCTGCTGACCTCACAAGACCCAAATGTAGTGAAAGTTTTGCAACATGAAGAGAATAAATTTAAGATGACTTTTCTGCTTAATCTCGCAGAAGCTTATCGGTGTCAAGCAAGAATGGAAATCAAACCAGAAGTACATAAAAAAATCAGGCAGCAACTGAATATGTCAAAAAACAAAAGAAAGAATATAAGGTGAAAGACCAGATGAGAAGGCAAGAAATGTGGAGAATGCATAAATAAAGTTGCAAGTATAGAAAACTTCTGGAAGAACCTCATGTTAATCAGGAACAAATGCAGGAATGGTTAAGGAGAGGCAAATTTAAACTGAGATGAAAGATTAATAGTGGCGGCCCAAGATAGTGGGCTATGTACACACTGGTTTACAAAGTCCATTGAACATGTCGGAGAAACAGACAAATGTAGGTTTTGTAAAACCAAATTGGAAATAGTTGCACACCTCGTTGCTGGCTGCGACATATTAAAGACACAAGTACTATATACTGAAAGGTATAATAATGTGGCAAGATTGTTGCAATGGGGAATGTGCAAATATTATGGTACTGAAGTGGCTGAAAAACATATCACATGGGATCATCCATTACCAACAGTTCAAAAGATAGATGCTAGAAAACCAGATATAGTTGTCCAAGAAAAGAAGACAAAAGTAGCATTGATCATTGAAATTACCACACCCAGTGATTACAGTGCATTGTATACAGAGAGACACAAAGTCATAAAATATCAGGATCTGCAGGCAGAAATGAGAGCAATGAGGAAGAAAGATACCCAGACAGTTCCAATAGTAGTGGGATCAACGGGTCTTATAAAAAAGAATTTACAGTCATATTTAGATATGTTACCAATACATGCAACTCCATATGAATTGCAGAAATAATCAGTACTGGGCATGTTGTGGGTGCTTCAACAAGCGTTTTTGGCTGACATCAAAGAGTGAAACAATACTAATTTCATGAACTTTAATCATACTTTGACTTAAGAATGGGGTCCATTCCCGTTATGGTATTAGAAATGCAAAGGACTTGGAGAAATTAAAAGAGAAAAAGCTTTTTGGAATCAGGTCAGACTTATACTCAGAGCAACTTTTCTGGAATCTGGACCTTTTTTTCAGATTAAGAAAAATATTCAATAGGATGAATTATAAATCAAACACTGTAGAGTATAGAATCTGCTTACTACAACATCTTTAATTAGAGATAATGTTTGCTTAGATCAGTCCATATAAATGCTTTGTTATAGTAAAACCATTTTAGATAGGAGGAGAGACCTTATCACTTAATGGACACCTGTCCAATACAGTTAAAAATGATGGGTGTTAATAGTACCCTCTAAACACCAGCCATCTAAAATTCATCCCATTCCAATTAAAACAGATGCAGTCTGTGTCTCATGATTAGTATAACCATTCAACTTTCCTAATTCCAGAACTTGAAATAACCTACATTATGGAATATGATAAAGACAGCAGTGACAGGAAAAGCTAACTCTACTTCTGTTTGTTCTTAAGTTTAACAAATGTGTAACTTCACATGGGAATAAACATGATCCAAATATTCTTATTATAATCACACCAAGGTACTAGAATTGTTGTATCCTGGAATTGTCAGTACAAAGTGCTATGTACATTCAATGTTCCTGGATATCAAGTATCATGCTTTCCTCGTTGACTGTTCATACCTGATATTCCTGTCATAAATGAGATATTTTGACTCAGATGTTAGATTTGAAACTACTACTAAAATCCATACACATTTATATGATTGACGTATTCAGGAATATCCCCCAACAAAACACAATAGAGAGCCTGCACACATTACATGTTGACTCCGTATATGTGGCAGCCTGGGTAATAATTTAGATAGCATCTATGAGGCAGAGAGAGGACATAAGAGGCTGTTGTTTAGAATTCTGTAATGTTAGTGAACCTTTTATTCAGGGGTTAGAATTCTAAACCAAATTAAGTGCAAAATCCAAGTTTAGATATCACTGTATGCTTCTGAGCTGAACTCTATTCTAAATAACACTGAGGAGTTAAAATCCTTCAAATGAAATAAAGGCACCAGAAATGGACGTCAATATGTGCTTAGAATGTAATTGTTCTGAAAGTCTAGCAATGATTTTTGATAATTGTTTTATAAGCATAATTTTTAAATCACAACTAAAGCAGTGACAGTGGAGCTCATACATTATATGAAGGAAGACAAACCATAGTTAACACTTTTCCCTGCTGTATTCATATGCATTTCCTTTTTCATATTTATCATTTACACTGACATTGCATAAATTGTTCATTTTCTTCTTTCCCTTAAACCTCACTCCTCATCCTCCTGAACATTATTTTTATTTATTTATTGTTCCCACAGATTCTGTTTATAACTATGTACTTTAGTCTTTCCTTTTTCTAAGGATACCAACTTCAGTTCTTTTTTTCTTCTTAACAATATTCAGAGCTTCAGTTACAGCTGGTTTAGATTCTGACTTCCATTTTCTAGCAATTGCTCTTTTGACATCTAGCAGCATTAAACCTGATGAGGCCTTATTACATCTTGATAATTCAGAGCCTAGTTCAAAAGTATCTTTCCTTACTCATAATGATTTGCTCCCCTACATTTCTGACAAAACACTCTTTTGGAGAATTTTTATAATCTACCAACTGTTTAAATCCAAGAACAAATATTCCTAGTTACCTGTTTGCCATCGTACTTCCTGTCATCCTGAGGAAAATGTGTCATCCTGAGGAAAATTCTCAGAAGTCTACTTAAAGTTAAAAAAAAATCTATGCAAACAGTTTCAGGCAAAAAGTCTAAATCTTCTGTACTTTTTTTGCATACTTGGGAGCCACACAGATGTCTTTACATTTTTCTTTAGTAAACTGCATTTCCAGTACTGCTTCCCAATCTTTTCTAACCTCCTCTGATTGATTCTTATGGCTATATAAAATATTTTGTATACCCTACTAATTATCCATTTTTAAATAGGTGCTTCTATTCTAGACTCAGCTAAAAACTGTAATGCAGCTGGTCATTTTAGTTATCACTCACCTATCCCTTACTCTTTGCCTATATTTTATTATTGGTCCCTGATACGGAAATAATTCTCTAACCTATCACTACCTTACTAAATGACAATCTGTTTTCCAAGACCATTGTAATGAAATACATGTAGTATCATAAACCTGTTATTTCAAGTGCTAATGAGAAGTGAGACAGCAATTTATTCTTCTATGGTGAGAACTGTTTTGGAGTATTGTATTCGGGCCTGCGTGCAAACTCCAACAGATAAAAAAGTGCTTAAACAGATCCAGAAAATCTATTACTAAGATGATACCACGTTTATGGCATCCTAATTTTTAATCCAGGCTTCAGAAACTAAATCTGTGTTCCATAGCATATGGAACCCTTAAAGGTGACCTTTATTTGGCCTATAATATATTCAAAGATGTAATAAAAAGAATGCAGTCTAACATAATTGCAGTTCCTTTGGAATAAATCTGACTAGAGGCCTAATTTGTTCAGACTTGAACTGAATTATTCTAAAAAGTGACTGTTTTTTTTTGTGAAAACTTTACCAATATTTTCAAATTGTGTACCCTTATGTAATAGTATATAGTGGTATCTTAAGTGAATTTGAATACATACTGGACATTTCTATAGATGATACAAACTACCTCTGCTGAGGTTCTATTGATTTTGGTGGTATCTAAACATTGGGACTACCATACATGGACCATGGTACGATGAATGATCGACAGGTAGTAATAAGAATCATGACATTAACTGTGACACTGTAAATTCTCATTGACTGGCTGCAGTATATATCATGACCTGGACCATGATATTATGAGTGGTTATTGACTGGTTATGATCTTCATCATGGTGTGGACCATGATGCTATAAAGCCTTGTGGACTAGGTGTGATTTATATCCTGTCACAGACCACAGTACCGTGAATGGTCATCAATTGATTGTGATATAAGTTTCATGAAAACCATGATTTATGACACAGATTTTGGCTGCATAAACAACAGCAAGCACCATACAGCGACTAAGTAATTATAGATTGGTGGTGATATATATATATATATATATATATATATATATATATATATATATATATATATATATATATAGATATCATGATAAGATCATAGTACTATGAATAGTCATTGATTGGCTGTGACATGTATCCTGACACAGATTACGATACAGTGAATGTTAATTGAGAGTGATATATATCATGAAAACCATCACTGCTGACAGAGATAGACAAAAAAATAAATGAGCACCAGATATTCACCATGTTAGTCTAAATGAGCATCGATTAGCTGTGATATATGTGTGTGTGTGTGTGCTTTATATATATATATATATATATATATATATATATATATATATATATATATATATGGGTCCACTTTTTAATTTGGAAATCCCAAAATCTCGAGTTTTGAAATATCGAACTCAAAACAACAAATTGGGAAAGGAAAAAAAAAACTAAAACCATTGCAAGCCCCCCTGCACCCCCTTCACCCCCCTACTTAAATATACCAACTCCGAGATTGCGCTACAGTGAAGAGAATGGCAAGCAGAACAGGAGCATTACTGTTCTCTTCACTGTAGCGTGATCTTGGAGTTGGTATATTTAAGTAGGGAAGCAGGGGCCTGCCTGCAAAAACATGGTTTTAGTGTTTTTTTTTAATTTAACCTTTTAATTTCGAGATTCCAAAATCTCGAGTTTCTGGGATCGATAGTATGTAACTCTAGATGTTGGGATTTCGAAATTAAAAAGTGGACCCATATATATATATATATATATATATATATATATATATATGTATGTATATATATATATATATATATATATATATATATATATATATATATATAGTGACCTAGACCATGATACTATGTGCATTCATTAAACAAATGTGGGATATATCATGACATGGACCATGATGTTGTGAGTGGCTATTGACTAAAAGTAATATATTTCATGAAAGCCAGTATTGATGACAGAAATGGGTGGTAAATAGGTCTCAGGTTATTAGAAAATAAATTGGTGTATCTGTTTATATAATGAGCTTTAGTTTTTAGTATATTCTCTTTCTTGCTCCTTAATTAATTTAGCAAGTGCTAGAAAACAATTATTGTGTAAAACAGGAAGGAATATAACTTACTAGCTTTATTCTTTGTCAGTAGATAGCAAAGCCATGAGAAATATTCTGCAGACAGTTGTGTAACTTTTTGTTACAGAAAAATTAACCTTTACAGAACAGAGAGAGAGAGAGAGAGAATTTGTAAATGTCAATGGACATTTTAGCTATAAAGATAGTGGAAATCAATCTTCATTTAAAACATATGGTCTTGTTCTTAGCCTCCATGAATCTTATTTGATCAGATTGTAATGTAGATGCCGTATCTGAACTTCAGTTAAGGAAAGAGCGTCTACATAGGGCTCACTCACCAACGCGCACAAAGCAAGAAGTATTGGGTGAACGCTTTCACACAAACGGAAGCTAAATTAAATTTTGGAGACCATCTACATTCACAGCAAGTTTTCTCCCAGTGTGTTTAAAAATGACAATAGTGGAGTTAAGCAGATCCTGGAATTTACAGTGCTAAATAACTTCTTGGTGTCACTTACAGCTCTGCTCCAAGCAGTCTAAAAAGCTATAAAACAACTAAAAACTAGACGATGGGAAAAATCTGAAGTTATAGCCATTCACTGAAAGCTTGAAAAACAACATCAAACCATACTGGAACATTGTGATATCCTTAACATCCAGACACTTCAGATTGCTGAATTGACTCAGTGCAGAAAAAGCTGGAATTAAAAGTACACAATATTGAACAGCTCACGGATAATCATCATCTTACCTGAGGGCCTGAAATGGACAACCTGGTAATATTCATCTGAAAGCAGTTACTGTCATGCTAAAGAAGCAAACTACTCATTGAGTTGATTTGATACATGTTTTAATTCAGAACTCTTTAGAATCTGAATAGCCACAGAACTACGATCAAGGGTGCCCAGATGCAAATCATGTCTGACTATAGTACCTCACTCATTATTCACTAAATGGAAAGTCTTTATACATGCACTGAGTGCTTTAAAAAAGCCTGTATGATTTATATTTTCCATCAATGTTAGCTGTATAAATAGGGTCTATATCACTTTATCGAATGACTATTCAGCGAGTAGCCATTCATCAAACCCTTATTTATCGAAGCTCCTCTTCATCAAATGGCAGATTTTAAGTAGGGCTAATCAGACGTTGGTAAACCAAGCCACCGCAAACAAAAAAGCAAACAAAAAAAAAAAAAACATAAAATTTAAAACCTACCAAAGTGGGGGCCTACACCCCCCCCCCCCAACTAAATATACCAACTCCAAGATTGCACTACAGGGGAAAAAGAGCAAATTCCAGATGGTAACCAACCACTGATTTGCCCTAGTTAAAATTTGCCATTTCATGAACTGATATAGACCCATATAAAAAGGGGCACTCCATTTGTTTTTGTTTTTTTACAGCCAGAGGCGAGGCTTATCTAGACTGAGGCCAGTTACTGCAACTAATAATCAGCCTTTCCATCTCAATAAAGCGAAACCTAAAAAGAAAACTAACCCAACCACCTACAGCAGTAGGAAAATCATCAGGCAATAAGAAAACAAGGAACATGCTAAACTTACAGAACAAAGGAAGTATAAACCAAAGCCCTTCCTTATTCTATGTGTAACTGCAGTACTGTGAAGAGCATACCAATAAAATGTTACCTGTCACAGATTTCTCGGATTGGGAGGAAGAAACTGGAATGGACTCTGCAGGCCATGATTTGACTCAAAAGGAGCTAGAAAGTTGAAGATCAGTCAGCTATAAGCCAGGTATTTGCTGCAGCAATGGAGTGATGTCTGTAAAAGATGATTTGCAGTTAATTACCGGCTGTGTGGGGAGCACTATGGTCTAGAGAGGAAATGGATTGCTGGACACTATTATCTTGTATCTCACATGTACATTTTCTGAATAACTGTGCAATTATAGGGTAACAGACAGATCTTTATGTGAAAGACTGCCCTACTTGTCTTCAATATGTTTAGAGAGCTTTGGAAAAAATGCATTTAGATCAGATGATGCAGGCTGTGTAGTGGTACAATGGTTGCCTCATTGCTTATTTTGTTTTTTAAATGCTTGAGAAGAGGAAACAAATCCACTTGGGAGGGAGGATCAGTGTCTGCTTTGCATAGCACTGTCCACTCTGTTCTCATTAAACCCCTGGCCACAAATTTTAGATACAGCAATGTGGTTGGCTACCTGAAGAGAACATTTGAGTGGAGTGAATAAATGATAGCAACCTGTTCTGCCACAATGTAAGCTTCCTGTTAATTTTGTAATGATCGCTTTGGCTCTGTATGCAAAATGTTACTGTCTTCTTAGGGTTGTTATGCTTACTTTGAGAGAACTTTATTGGAAAATTATTTTGGAAAAGGACTGTAATTCTGGAGGATGATGTCAGCCATACCATGGCTGTGTGTGCAAGAAATGTTACTAGGATCATAGGATCATAGGAGGTAACTAGGCTATTGACCCGGAAGTCATTTCAAGCCTAGCCATTTCATCCCAATGTAATACTATAGATATTCTAGTCATATACCCAGGATTGTATTTAGTAATGACTTCCCATGTCCAGAAGAGTTGTGGGTGCTATCCCATGTAAGAACTTATGGTACCCCATCCACTCGCCCAGGTTTCTTTTGAACCGTGTCATTGTGGTGCTCTGCTTCACATGGATTGTAGCCTATTCAAAGACATGGCAGTCACTGGGAGACAAATATGTCCCTCTAGCATGTCCTATTCAAATCGCAGGCAATATTTAGGTCCCTGGAACAGGTAGTTCTAGTCCTATTTGATTTACAGATGTGCAGCAAATTCATTAGTTTTGGATCGAACATTGGTCTGTAAGGCAGACATAAGTCTTCCCTAAGAAGTCTCAATGATACTGAGTATAGTGATAGGGGCTTTAGTCGGTTTGTGTAAGGCACGTGCTGGAGTCTCTCAATCTTCTTTATTAGGAGCCTCTGAGGTGTATCCAACTGCTGCAGGTGCTTTGTATGGTACATGCCAAAAGGGACATTATACTCAATTATGGGCTTGATTAGTGACGAGTATAGAGGGGTTATAACCTCCTTTGCTCTAGAGGCAATACCTTTGCTAATCAAGTTTGCTATGTAGAAAGTCTTCCTTACTACAGTAAATCTGGTGGTCAAAGTTGAGGTCACAGTCTACTTCTGATCCCAGATCCCTTACTACTTCATAGGTACTTAGGGTATTGTTGTTAATTTTATAGTGTGATGGGACATTGTTTTTACCAAAGGGAATGATGATGCATTTCTTTGCATTTAGTTTGAGACTGTGACTAAGACAGCAGCTGTTGTCCGTGTAAGACTCTTCTGAAGTATACTGACTTAATTTGGGGATTCAATAATAGCACCTAGTTTGCAGTCATCTGCAAATTTTGTCAGCCACATCCCCTTTGTTTTGGCCTGAATGTCCAAGAAGTATATACTGAACAGTAGGGGGACCAGCACTGACCCTTGTGACACCCCGCTGGTGACAGGTCTGCTGGTTCATGTGAAGTCACCCACTTTGATAGTGTGTGACTGGTTTGTGAGCCAATTGGCAACCCATCTTATAACAAGGGGGTTTACATTCCGTTTGCTAAGTTTATCAGTAATGCCTGAGTGTGGGATTGTGTCAAAACCCTTTGCCAAGCAGAGGTATGCTGTATGCACAGATTTGCCCTCGTCAATGACCCTGGCCATAGTTTCAAAGAAATCCACCAGGTTTAACAGGCAGGATCTGCCCCTTTATGAAGATGAATTGGGTCAGATCGAGGGTTTGGAGGTTACCTATGTCTTTATTTATGAAGTCCATGATGATATGTTCTGCTCCCTTACAGATGAAGCTGATCAGACCTATGGGTCTATAATTCTCTGGGTCTGTAAGCCAACTTTTTGGAGGGGAATAACTGTTGCTGTTCACTGTTCTGTAGGAACAAATCCTGTTGTTAGGCTATGATTGAAAAGGGTACTTAATGGTGATGCTAGTTCATGTTTTTGTTTGTTTAGAAGGCAGCCTGGGATGCCATCTGCTCCTATAGAGGCTGTGTTTTTGCCTTGGACAAGGCTTTAATGACCTGCTTTTCAGATATGTAGGGTGGGGGGAAGTTGGGGGTATGATAGGTTTGTAGGGGATAAGGGAATGAAATTTTCACCAAATCTGTCTGTTAGCAGGTTTACTATCTCTGTGGGATCAGTATGTATTACACTATGAGTCACTAGTTTGGCACATGCTTGGGTCAGACCTTTTAGGCTATATATGTAGCTGTAAAAGCCCTTATGGTTATCCTTGGCTGTGATTGCTAAGTTTTTTTTTTTCTCAAAGTTGCCCTTACAGGCTTTGACATGTTGTCTTTTTTGCCTGTTGAGGCTGAGGATGGTGCTTTTCCATTTTTGGGGCCTCATTTTTTTTTCTTACACAGCAACTTTCTGCGTTTGTTGTATAGTTTGTTGACACTGGAAGTCCACCAGGGCAGCTTGTTTTTACTTTGGGCTCTGGTTTTGATTCTCTCTGGAACAGCCGAGTTTATGCACCTATACAAGTGATTGTGCAGGGCTTTAGTGTAAGCTTTTGTGTAGTTACAACTTCCAGCTGGGGGTGGAGCTTGGAATGCATTTATACCTTCCTCTAGGAGGATACAGTTTGCCTTGGTGAAGGTTTTTTAGTCTGACTTCACCCTTTGTGTGTTCTGGTGTTAATGCCAGTTCCAAGATGACTGATTTATGGTCAGATTTAACTAGTGAGGGTCCGACAGTTGCAATGGTGTATTTGTTTTTCCTGTTAGTGAGGACCAGATCTAATGTTTGTTCCTCTTGTAGAGGTCTGAATTTGTTCCAGGGAACTTTTGCACTAATGATTTAGGGCTAGAATAGTTTTCCCTGCTGATTGTGGGATGATTGAAATCCCCCATGACCAGAGTGTTTGGTAACATTTGGATTGACACCAGTTTGGTCAAGTAGGCTTCATGTGCATCATGATCCATGGAGGGGGATCTATAACTAGCTATGACTTGAATGGGGGTCTTACCCACAGTAATCTGAACTTGGAGTGCCTTCAACAAGTTGTCCAGTCTAAATAGTCAGAAGGTAAATTATCTCTAATATAAATAGAAATACCACCTCCTTTGGTTCTCACAAGTTCATTCTGTGGTCTGAAGGTTTGGAAGCAATTGTAGCCTTGCAAGACCAGGGTACTCTCATATGCCTTGAACCAGATTTCTGTGACTGCACATACATATACATCCTCCAGAAACAGAAGTGCACCCAGGGTGTGTAGTTTTTGGTTTAAGCTCCTAGAATATAGCAGCATAACCCTTATTTTGTTATGACTGGCAATTTTCACATCGGCAATTTTGTTTTTGAGACCTTGCCTAAATAAGGTACTATGGGGAATGCAAGAGCCTTTACTAGCAGCAAAATCCTAATGGTGTCTGGTGCAAACTGTCTCTGGTAAAGCAGCAAGGTTTGTCAACCATCTCTATGCAGGCTGACAGAAAATGGACCCCCTTTGAATGATACCAAAAACTAAACCAATTACTGAAATTGATGATTTTTTGATTATACTGTGGCATCATTCTAGGTGAGGGTAATATGCTGCTCAAGGCGAGGGATATACCTGTCTGGGACACATACTCTGAGAGCTCAACCCTGTTTCACTTCATATAGTGCAGTGAGGTATGTCTCAGGTTGTTCACTCCAACATAAACTATGACAAAGTCATAATGGTACTTGCTGCTGAGAGACCTGAGTGCATGTGTGATCTGATGAATCCTGGCACCGGACAGGCAGCTGACTGTGACTTTCTCCATGTCTAACCTGGTGAGTGGGACATCCATGTGGCTCACTATGGAGTCTCCAATGACAAGAAAATTTGTTTTCTGAGTGTCACACCTTAAGGGACTAGTAGGTGAGACACTGGTGTTGCTATGTGTCTTGGCTGCTGTGGGAACTCTGTTAAATGTAGCA
The DNA here is from genome assembly GCF_019279795.1 of Protopterus annectens. Lineage (NCBI taxonomy): Eukaryota > Metazoa > Chordata > Ceratodontiformes > Protopteridae > Protopterus > Protopterus annectens. The sequence goes on along the minus strand of NC_056744.1, from coordinate 1,497,615,143 downwards.
GCCTTGTGTTTTAGTGGTCTCTTGTGTTTTTGGTAAGCTTTTTGAGAGAACCTCTGCTTATGTTGATTTATGTGATGTAAGTGTACTATGTGTACTAGCTTGGCTTATAAAATGTTAGTGTTTTCTGATAACATTTTTTCTTTACTATTATTCATTTCATCTGTCTTAATATCTGTGTAAAGTTTCAGAAGGAGTCCTGATTCTAGTTAGAAACAGTTTAGAATTCGTAAAAATGGACTTGAAGGCAGATAGAATGGTCAATGGGTGATAGCTGAAGTTAAAACATAGTGAAGAGACTAATGATCATTGCAACTTTTATGGGGCAAATGAAGAAAATGCAACCTCTTTCAATTCCATTTATGAAGCATTGAAAAGTCAAGGAGGACACCATTTACCAATTCTCCTGCAAAGGTAGGATTTTAATGCAGCATTGGATAAAGCTTTGGATGGAATATCAGCAGGAAAACCTCATCTGGGGTGAGATGGAGATAATATTGGGATGGATAAAGGAATTGTTACAGATAGTCATTGGGGTGTACATCACCAAGCAAGTAATATTTTACTTTCTTTACATATCAGATGTGAGTAGTTAATGGACGCAACTTCTTTCTAATATGTCATCATTTGGTATAAGGGGGAAAGGAAGTAGAATTGATTCCTGCCATCCCATGAAAATAAAGATTTACATTGTTCCTTCACATTCATCTCAAAATATGATATTTTGGGTACACAAAAGTGACTATTAGCTCTGCACATCTGCTACATCTAGATTATATTTCATTACCTTTTGATGGTTTAGGGAAACTATGGCAGTGGGTAATTATATTTATCAGGTTTGGCAATGTCCAACTCCATATGGAAGATGTGGGCACTTCTAAAATAAAATTAGTGGCTTATATTTATATCACTTGGGTGTAAAAAATTTAGTTAAACAATATCTCACCTTAGAGATGCTGAATAAAGATTTAACAATATGTAGGGCAGCTTGCAGATGTGCCTTGGAAATTGATAATTTAAAGATATAGATTGTAGGAATAAAATACAGTCTTACTCATCACAAATAGGAACATCTGAAACTATCATACTGAAATAAACAAATTTGTCAATATTTCTAACCCAACATCCATGGGAGCATAACCTGCCATTAAAGCATTAGCTGATGGTACAAATGACTTTTGCTACTTGGCTCAAGAAATACATTTTGCAATGATATTGTGTCTTTGTGATATATATACCACCTCCCACCAGAATATGATGTGAAAAATTTGTGGTGATAAAAACACTGAAATTGTGTAAATCCCCAGAACTTGACAGTCTACATACTGAACTATATAAGAATCTGAGTAAAGAATTAATACCAGCTCTATTACCTATTTTTAAAGAAAGTTTTTTATAGAAGAACTGCCTAACCACATACAGGTGGAAAATACTACCACATTTTGAAATAAGGGCAAGACACTCTTACTAAAAAAATGACAACCCTATTTCTCTAATACTAGTTGGCAGTAAAATATTGGTCAAAGTACTAATTTCTAGATTGGAATAATGCATTCAGTGTCTTGTAGGGATTGTCTAGCAGCATGTATATGGTAGAGACAAGGTATATCTGTAACTTACATCATCTCAGCCATTTGAGTGACAAACCCAGTGTGCACTTTTCCAAGATTTTCACAAAGCATTAGATTCACAACAGTGAGACTTTTGATGTCAGGTTCTCCTTTCCTTTCACCACACAGACATGTTTTGAGATGGTTTAAGGTGCCTTACTGTTAGCCCATGAGCCAGGGTATCATAAGGAATCTAAGCTCTCCCCCTTTGAACACCACGAGGGAACTATACAAGGATGTCCTGTATCCCTACTGCTGTTTGTTCTAGCCATGAAATCACTTACTATGTTTATCAAACAAAAAAGGAATGATCACACTGGGAATACTGGTTTTTAAAAATCTGACCCTAGTGAACATTTGGTTTGTGGATGACTGCACCCTATGATTAACTGATCCCCAATAACATTTAAAGGATGTGTTTGAAGGGCTGCAAGACTTTAGACACCTGACTGGCTTGATTTTCAATAGGCAAAAAAACCAAAAAAACATATACCCCAAACTCTCTTGTTTAAAATTAGTGAGAGGCATTATGGGTTATGAATTTCAATGTCAGCAAATCAATGTCTATTTAGGAATCAGAATTGCTTATACCATTTGTAACTTACACTTGGACTATTTTAATCCATTAATGGCATACTGCAAATGTATGTTAAACAAAAGGTCTATACTAAATCTATCATTTTTAGCAAGGATTTCCACAGCAAATATGTTTTTACTCCATAAATATATCTTGCTAGTTCACTACATTCCACAATTGAGCACCCACTTTCTCAAAAATAAACTACAAAAGACGATCTTCAGTTTCATCTGGAATACTAATTGTCTCAGAATAGCACCAAAGAAAATTATGGCTTCTAGCATATATGGGGATTAGGCCTTTTGTACCTAAAAGATATGCCCATACAGTAAGTTTATCACACTTTATACAAACTAGAAATTATCCCAGAACCCTGTGGATTTTACCCAAATTTTCCCTTATATACACAGAAGAACAATATCTTAATCCTCAAGAAAGATTAAGAGAGTTGGAAACTGAAGGGGCGGGTTATAGACTATGTTGCAGTCTAACCTTCAGGAAATGTACCATTTAGTGGAATCAACTTATGTGATGATATATGGGTACATGACCAGGTTCTTCTGGATGGCAAATCTCTCTTTTGGCTGAATTAGATAGATAATATTGTATACTTGGAGGGGATTTCTTCTCTAAGGCAGATCACGAGCTATTGACCTATCAGAATGCAGGACAAAGGGCAATAACACTAACCTCCTATAGTGACAATATCGACATCTAGTAAATTTCAGTAATGAAATCACCAATGAGTGTATTACACTTAACAGCTATATATGTGCCAAGTTATGGCGTGACACCTTTAGACCACATTTGTTCTTGGCCCTTTACAATCTAATTGATGGTTATAGCGTACACGTTTTTGAAAGCAAAAGAAAGTGTTGGTCTTCACTATTGAAAATTGACATCAACCCTTCCATATGAAACTACATCTTAACAGTGAATAAAACTTGTCTGCCTTATATCCAGTGTTCTCTCATTTTAAAAAGATAGATTGCCTTTTGATATTTAACAGAACAACTGAGAAAAAAGTGACAGGGAGACAACTCCTGCTAGAGATGTGGCTATTATAATGTAGGCTATATACCTATTTTATGGGCCTGCCTTTACAATCAGGTTATATGGTGAAAAGCCTGCATTGTCTTCTCCTGGACTCTGAGGAAACCTCTCCTGTCTGTCATAGACTGGTTCTTCTGGATATCAAGTGTCTCATTTCTGAAGTTTTCATTGATTCCAGATGAAGTTAAATGGATACTACAGGTTCAAGCAACATTATCGGTCATTATGTTCAAATATTGGAAATGGCTAACTAGAGACATCACCCCTGATCTACACTGTTATAGTCAAAGGTTATGTCTTCCACTGCATTTAGATCCTTATGTTAAGATTCTCAGTGAATATTGGTGCATTTTTATTTTTGGGGGGCGGATATGGAATTCACTGACATAGTAATAACTTGTATAATAGTTGGTAAAATTATTGTACTGTATATAGTTGGCTTTATCTAGATTGCATCTATATACATTTCTCTGTTTAATGGTTTTGTGAATTTAAACAGTTGTTTCTTTTTCTTGCATTGTATTATTGAAGATCTATACTGATCAATTTTGTTTGTCAAAAAAATGGTTCACATCTGTGAAGCATCAAGAAAAAGAAGAGGCCAGTCTAGACTTCCTTCTGGCAAATGGTTCAGCAAGATAGACATTCATAAGATTATTTACAAGAGTGGACAACATGCAACTTGGGTAGACTTATTCCTGGTAAAGAAAGAGCACTAGCATAAATCAGAGATTGTGAATCATCCACTGATAAACAGTTCATCCAGATCATAAACCAGTGGTGGCCACTATTAACTGCAAGCAGTGGCCAAAGAAAGCTCTAAGATCAACAGAGATTAGGATAAAGACCTGGAAGTTGCCTGGAGTGAAAGCACATGAATTCAAGGAAATCCTTAGAGCTCTAGCACCTTAGAAAGTAGAGGAAATGGAGCTGAAGAGGAATTGCAGAATCTCAAAACAGCATATGTGAGCCCTGTAGAACAGATATGTGGCTGTGCCAGGTATGAGAATAAGGTACATAAGGAAAGTGGTGGGATGCAGAAGTATTAGAAGTTATCAAAAGAAAGGTGGAGTGCAGATAAGTGGGAGATAGGAAAGCTTTACCAGGCTAAGAAGGAATAATGGTTGGTTAAAAAATATTATAAGATAGCAGTTGCCATTGTAAAGAACACGGCATCAGAGAGACTCTGCCAGCCTCTGGAGTGTGGCTCATCAAACAGTACAAAAGACAAAGGCAGAAGGATAAAGAAGATAGTCGTCAGACACCATTCATATGTAATGCCAGTAATAAGCTGCTCGTACACAGGCTGTCAACAATAGATAGAAGAAGGACTTCCAATAACTTTTCAGTGAAGAAAACTCCACGGAGGCTGTACTTCCCAGACTCAGCCTAGAGTGAAAGAGGAAGAAGAGCCCAGCCTAGATGATGTAAGAACAGCACTAATGAAAATGAAGAAAGGAGCATTAGCAGGCTCAGATGTTGGCCGAGTTGGGCAAGAAGTGGTTCCTTAAGGTACTCGTAGTATGGATAGAAAGGTGTATGTTAGATAAGCATTCTTGTACCAGTGAACAAAAACAAAGGGGGAGTCACAAAGGCAGGCAGTACAGAGTTATCAAACTCCTGCCATACTGCACAGAAACGTTAGAGAGGGTAACTAATAAATGGATATGCAGAGTAGTTCGAAGTGAGATGGGTGATGGACAATACAGATTCAGGTCAGAATGCAACACAACTGACCTGATGCTTACAGTGAGCGAAATACTGGAGAAGAAGTTACATACGTGGAAGGAGTTCATCTGGGCATTCCCAGACTTGCAGAAAACATGTGGTAACATACCTCTCAACTGTCCCTGATTTTCAGGGACATCCCTGATTTTGACTCCCTGCTTAATCCCTCTTAACACTGGTACCTTTTGAACAAAAAGTGGTGAATTATATTTAATAAATAATGACAATAATTAAGAGCTGGTTACTTATTTTACTTCAGGAAATGTATATTCATTCACATTCTCTAATTATGTTAATGTCTCAAGTTAATAGAACTAATATTTTAAAAGTATCCCTGTTGTCCCCAATTTTCTCTAGCTTTGTCCCTGATTCTATTGAGATTTGTCCCTGATTGGTTAAGAGCTATGTGTGGCAAGCTCCCATGAAGGCTGATTTGGACAGTCCTGTGGGCTACATACAAAGACCCAATAACACAAGTGTGAACAGGATTTTGACTCATAGAGGGGTTCCCAATGGCAGTGTGGTTACATCAGGGTGCAGCTATAAGCCCACTGCTGCTCATAACGATAGTGGTCTACATTAGCAAACATGTTGTAGGGGACAGCCCTACAAAGCTGTTGTATGCAAACAATGTGACATTACAAGCAGACTCTGAACAAAACTTTCAGTAAATGATAGGGTAATGCAATGCAAACCTGAAGATATATGAGATAAAACTGAGTGGAGACAAGACAGCTGTCATCGCAGCAAATGGAGGAAATCAGAAGTAGCTGAAGATTGAGATTAAAGGGAAAACAATGGAACAGGTTGACAGCTTAATATATCTGGGAGTAGTACATGAGGAAAAGAGAAGTCTTAATGAGAAGGTCAAAACCTAGAATCAGAGCGGTTGAAAACAATTCACTCAGGTTTTGGGGTAGTGTCAGTATGTTGACCATCTCAGGTCTCCCCTGAATGGAGGTCATTGGTCTAGTGGGACTAACGTAGTCAACAAAGTGTAAATAAATAAATAAATTTACTTATGCAGATGTTACAGTGAAGGCCATTGTGCATGAGTAATCTTATTTCAGTTTTTATTAAATTATGAATTGCGGCACATAAGGAAAATAATTCTTTTTGATGGGCTTTTCTGCTGGTATCCTCACTGAAATCAGAATATTAACACCTGGCTATATGACCAGTTTAGATTTCTCATTTTTCCTAGCCTTCCTTCAACCAAATTTGATTCCTTTACTGCATCAGCTCATTTGGTCATCTTGGTGACCTACTTGTATCTATTGGTCCTTTTCCACTACCATTAGGAGAGAAATTCTGGTCAGAGTAGGTGAGCCTTATCATGTCATTAGGAGTGTATTTTTCACTGTTTACATTACCATTTCTTCACCTTCCACTTTCCCAGGGATTACATGTGCAGAAACAAGATATACTACCTGCCTCTGAGAGCAGCATGCAATACATCAGCCTCTGAGTGCTCCATTTCTCAACCATTCCTCAAAGATGAGGCACTTGTTTTTTTTTACAATTAAAAAAAAAAGTTATACACTTTTACATTTTCAGAGGCTGTCCCTGATGGCAGCTATAACTGAATATATCAATAAATTTATCTTTTGCTGATATAATTTAGGATTTTTTGGTATTTATTATAAATAAAGTGCTGTTGGTACTGGGATTCACATGCCAGGTATGAGATTAATGTATATAAGAAAAGCTAGAGGTGGAATGCAGAAGTCCTGGAAGTATTTTTTCAGCATCAAAATAATGAAATAATGGTTTCCTGTTGACATTCAGAGGACTGTATGCTTTTTTTTTATTGCAATAATGAATAATCTTCCCCTAGACTTAGCAAGATCTAGTTTGATTGGCCCAAAGCATTGCACCTATGCACCAACCTTTGGCACAGCTGTGGCCATCTCAAACTCACAGCCATCAGCAGTTTAAATGTTAACTAGTCTTCACAATGAATACACTCTGTACTCTGCTGCAGCCATTTAGGTTCATAGGTAAGTACTAGGCTATCTGCCCATGGACATTTATAAGCCTAGCCACAGAGTGATGGCTTTCGCCTCCCCATTAGATTAGTAACCTGCGCCTCTGTCAACAGGGCTCCTGAAGTGATCCCAGGGTAGAATTTACGATTACCCATCCACTCATCAAGATTTCTCTTGAAGATGGTCAGAGAGGAGATCTGTCGAATATGGATTGAGATTCTATTCCAGAGTGAGGGGAGTCGCTGGGACAGGAATCTATCCCTCCAGCATGTCCTGTTTATTGCTGTACATAGGTTCAAGTCACTAGAATGAGTAGTTCTGAGGGATCTCATTTTTTTGGGGTGGAGCATGTCCATTAGTTCAGGGTTTGACATGGCCCTATAGGTCAGGCATAGGTCACCTCTGAGCAGACGGTAAGCGACTTAGAAGAGCTGGAGCTTTTTTAGTTGTGCTTCATAGGGTAATTGTTTAAGGCCCTTAATCCTCTTAGTGAGGTACTTCTGTGGTCTTTCTAGTTGTTGCAGGTATCTAGTGAGGTACATCCCAAATGAGGCATTGTACTCTATTATGGGCCTAATGAGTGAGGAGTAAAGGGGCACAATCACCTCCTTGGATCTGGATGAGAAACCCTTTGTGATCAGGTGAGCTACATAGAAGGATTTCCTGACCGTTTTGGCTATGTGGTTATCAAAGGAGAGCATGCTATCTACTTGGGTACCCAGGTCCCTAATTACTTCTTCTGTACTTAGTGGATTCCCATCTATGTGGTAGATTGTATGTACTTTGTTTTTCCCAAATGGAATTACTATGCGTTTTTTGGCATTTAGCTTGAGGCCGTGACTTTGACACCAGGTGTTTGTCTCTGTGAGACCCTTTTGCAGGATGTCTGTGTCAGCTGGAGGGTCAATTATTGCACCCAATTTACAGTCATCTGCGAACTTGGTTAGCCACAGTCCCTCTGCCTTTGCCTGCACTTCGGAGAAATATATACCGAACAGGAGGGGTCCCAGGACTGAGCCCTGTGGGACTCCGCTTGTGACTGGTTTAGAGTCAGACATGGCGCCTGCTACTCTTACCGTGTGGGTTCTGTCTGAGAGCCAGTTGGCAACCCATCTCGTTACATGGGGGTTGATATTTAAGCTGGTGAGTTTGTCTATGATTCCTGAGTGTGGGATGGTGTTGAACACCTTAGCGAGGTCCAGATATGCTGTGTGGACCACCTTCCCTTCATCTATGGCCTTGGTGACTGTTTCGAAGAAATCGACCAAGTTCAGGAGGCAAGATCTGCCTTTAACAAAGCCAAACTGGGTGGGGTCCAGTGTCTGGAGGTTCCCAATGTCCCTGTTAATGAGCTCCATGATAATGCATTCCATGGCTTTGCAGACCAAGCTAGTCAAGCTTATAGGGCGATAGTTCCCAGGGTCAGTTGTGGCACCACTTTGTGGAGTGGTATGACTGTTGCAGTACGCCATTCTTTGGGTACATAGCCTGTAGAGAGGCTGAGTTTGAATAGTGATTTGAGATGGGGGCTTAGTTCATTTTGAAGCTCATGTAAGACACAACCTGGGATAGCATCTGGTCCCATTGATGCTGTGTTTTTGGCCTTTGCAAGGGCTGTCTTTACTTGTGTGTCTGAGATATCTGGAGCGCCACATTCTTCTGGGATGGGTGCTAGCCCCTTTGGTGGAGGGGGGGGTGAAGTTTGCACTAAACTTGTCAGCCAGGATGTTGGCAATGTCGGTTGGTTCAGTGTATTTATGGCCATTATGCACTAGCTCAGAGCATATCTGAGAGTTTGCCCCTAGACTCTTGACATAGTTAAAGAAGGCCTTGTGGTTATCCTTAGAGTCATTGGCTATTTTTCTTTTGAAGTTGGCCTTGGATGATTTAATGAGGGAGCACAGTTTTTTACTGATGTCAATCAGTGATGCCTTCTTATTTTGGGATTTTGTTCTATCTTGCAGGAGTTTCCTCCTTCTGTTGTAAAGTTTATTTATGGCCAGGGTCCACCAGACTGGCTTCCTCTTTTTTGAGGAGTTGGTCTTGGTTTTACTTGGGATGGCTCGGTCCATGCATTCTTGAAGGTGTTCATAGAATGCACTTGTACAGGATTCTGCCGATGGGTCATCATTTTCCATTTGATTGGGAGCTTGGAAACTTCCCACCTCGGTCTTGAGGAGTGTGAAGTTGGCTTTAGAGAAGTTTTTTACCTTTATTTCCTTGACTGGGGGGGGGGGGGGGGATGTGGATGTCCAGTGTGATTAGTTTGTGATCTGATCTAACCAATGACGAGTTTACCTCAGGTGTGGAACATAGGTTCCCCATGTTGGTGATGACCAAGTCCAGTATGTTGTCACCTCTTGTGGGAGTGGTGACCAGCTGTTCAAGGGTGTTTGAGTTTATAAACTCAAGGAAGCATTGGTCTATGGCATTTGAGCTTGAGTAGTTTTCCCAGTCAATGTTTGGATAGTTGAAGTCACCCAGTAGCATGGTGTTGGATAGAATCTTCATACTTTCTAATGTTCTCAGGAATGCTGCGTAACGGTCCTGAGACAAGGTGGGAGATCTGTAGCAAGCTATAAATTGAACAGTCAATTTACCCACTGTCAATTGCACTTGGATGGTCTCAGATTCTGCGTGCTGTGCTATTTCTGTAATTTATTCACATAAGAATGACCCAGTATGCACACTTCCCTCTGCATTTGAGATTTTGGCTCTAAAACACAAAAGACAATATGTTAGGTTTGTTATAACAAATTACATTTCAGGTATCTTTTGTAAGCGCTGGATTTTCCTTTTCCCAAGTTCTTGATACTTTTGCTGCCTCAGTCTATTGTGCATGAAAGGCCACCCCATCCTAAATGAGTGTGGGGTATATGTTCTGGGATCTAAGCTCAACTGTTTTCTTTCTTATGGCCTTCACCTGAAACTGAGTTAGCAGAATGCCCTTCTAATGGCAGAAAAGTGATCTTTCCTTAGGACCCCTCTGTGTTAAAATTCTGTGAGTGGATGTCTATATTATTGGAAGAAAAGCAGGCACTATTTTCTGCTCTGTGTGAATGCGGCTGGTACTTCCCCCTGGCCCTTTGTCCTTTGATCAGTCAAAGATTTGCCCACCCATATGCATACCTCTTTGTCTATAACCTCACATCCTGAGTGTGAAGAACAATGGGTTCTTTCTGCTTACCATTAGACTGTACTAATTCTGACCCAACTAGCATCTCTGCCTATGGCTGTGAAACAGGCTCTGAAAAGCCATATTCATATATATGATGACATAAGGAAGTTTTTCCCATAAGGTTTGCATTACTGTATAATATACTGAGTATCTACTGTCTAAATTGCATGTGTATCTCATTGCCCACCCTTTAGCAAATATCTTATCTGACCTGCTTTTATGGACTCTGGCTACCCAATCACTTTATGTAGCCAGCTGATAACTTGCTATGTATAAGGTAACCTTCCCCTTGCTCCAAATTGCTTCCAACATTACCATGATGTTTGCCCTCCATTGTTTTACTATTACAGGGCATATCACTTGCCAAACTTTGTGCCTTCCTAGTGTATACAAAATGATGTAATCTAATTTTGTAAAGTACCCAGTTACCTGCACTGAGGATGTTACTTTAGTTGCCATTCTCATCTGTTTCCAAATCCATAAATTAATTAGTACCTGCTTATATTACTAGTGCTGCTTCCAGGACCACTGTCTTGAACCAAGCTCATTGTGAATGAGGAAGGGGGTTATCTAACCATTGTGTGCATTGCACTGTGACTGTCTGCCACTGTAAGTCTCATTAACCTGTGAATCACTTTTTTTTCCATATGATTGTTCAGTATATAAATTACACATGTATTGTTCATTCTGAGTCAAACTATCTTGTTTGCCATTTGTTTATACCAGTGGGAAGAAGTCCAGCTCTTTAATGGCTAATTGATCTTTACAGTTAATTAACATTTACCACCTGCTGATATAACAGCCTCCTCCAAAGTACACCCCCTTGCATTCTATAACCCCAGCACATTTTTGCATAATTATATATTTTATTTACATTTATGTCTTTGTATTTATTGTCCGAGGTAGAGATGTGATCCTACTGGTCCATTTTCAGGGTCAGTCTGGGGATACTTAAAACTTCTCTTCAGGTCAGAAATAAAGCAGTAGACAATGTTATTATTGTTAGACTAAAAATACATTTTAAACAATTGCCATTACACCTGCAGTAGTCATAGTATACGTGTGACATTGCCAAGCAGAATATGCAGTGTTTACATAGCTACAGCTGCTCTGTAGTACATAGAGAACTTAAATGTTGAGAAATGGGAATTTAGATGGATATAGATTTATTTGTATTTTATTTATTTATTTATGTATTTATTTTTATTTTATTTTACATTTGTTAACCGGGATGGTCCGGCTGGATACATGTCCATTTTCAGCGGAGTCCCGGGGAGAAAAGCTCCAAAGATACAAATTAAGATAAGAAATAGACATTACAAATGTTCAACTAATAGAGGTTACATAGAAGAAGATTGTAGACATAGTACATAGATATAACGAAACAGACAATCCACTAAATTGTGGTTACAATACAAGTTGATTGTAGACATAGTATATGCATTCTTCCGTGAGGCCAGTGGCATGCTTTTCTTATTGACAATGGAGGTCGAGGATAACAATAGTTGGAGTTGCAGTCATAAAGGATCTCATTAATTAAAAAGAGGGGGAGTAGCTGAGCAGAGTGTGTTGGAGGGAAGTATGAAGTCTTAGTCTGGGTTGGTACAGGGGCATATCCAGTGTGACTTGAGGTGACTTATAAGTTTATGTTTAAATATGGTTGGAGAAGATTCTTTGGTAATGTCAGTAGGTAGTGAGTTCCAGTTTTTACCGACAGAGTTGGTGAAGAGGGAGTCACCTGCAGCATGGTTGGATTTGATTGTAAGTACTAGGAGTTTGGTGGATGAGCGTAGTGGGCGACTGTTATTGTAGGGGCAGATTGTGTTTCTTAGAGCTGGGGTAGTGTCCGGTTGGTGGAGGATTTTATGGGCGACTTTGAGTTGGTTGAGCTGTAGGAGGTGGGGTAGTTCCAACCAGCCCAGGAGTTTCAGGTTCTGGCAATGGTGGGTACAGTAGGGTGAGTCAGTAGCAAATCTGGCGATTTGGTTGTAGCATGAAGACAGTTTTTTTAAGATTGGTTTTATTCAGGTGGGAGAATAGAGGAGAGGCATAGAGAAGGGTAGATAGGAGGTGGGAGCGGGCAATTGTTATTCTAGCTTGCGGGGTGAGGTATGCTTTGATCCTGAACAGACTGCCAAGTTTTATATTGGTAGTTTCTATCGTTTGATTGATGTGTGCATCAAATCTGAGGTTGCAGTCGATCATGACACCCAATAGTTTAGTTTGGATAACTGGGGTGATGATGGTACCATTATTAGCTGTTATATTTCTTCTTTATTATACATGCTAATCTGCTGTTATAGTGCTTGTCCCACTGAAATCCTGAATACACCTCCACCACACTCATAGACTGCATTTCATGCCTCCCATTATCCTGATTCTAAGATGTGGATTTGAGCATCTTGCACTTTCACTGTTAGCCTCTGCATGCACAATCTGCCCACTGGTATCACTCTGCAGGGAAAATCCAGCAGGTATTTCAATTCATGTAACTGTTTTAGTGTGATCTTCTTTTTATCCAAAACTGTTTGAATGGTTTGACTACCTTGTTAAGCTTTTTTCAGGTAGGGGCAATAAGCCATCCCTACTGCTTTTTTCTATTCCTGGAAAGAACATTATGCTCGATGGGCCCTTCCACCTTTTCAGCTGTCAATGGGACTCCTAGGTCCCTGCATATTCTCTCAAAGCTTGTAACTAACTGGTAACACTGATGTGAATTAGCCTACCCTAAACAAAGAAAGCCATCCAGGTAATGTAATATGCTGACCTTATCCTTCTTTAGCACTTTCTATTAATTATATCTGCTGTTGTTACACACAAAAAAAAATAATTAAAAAAGCTTAGAGTTAAAAAGAAGTATTGCAAATAGCCAATGCATTGTTGTTATCATATTAGAACTAAATGCATAGCTTGCTGCTAGCACTATAGAATGCTTTCAAACAAAGTTAAACTAGAAAATGGAAAGGCCAAAGTGCAACAATTTAAGATATAAAATGTTCTCTGCTAAAGTGTTTCTAGGTCTTCTGGAGACGAATCTTCATTGTCATTAATGGTCTAGAAACTTCCATCTTGCTCCATCTGGGCCTTTCAGCCCCTAGGTTACTTGCTTTCGGTATCTTTAACTGACAGTACTTCACACGCTGCCTACTCTGAGCTCAGTTTGCCAGCTTGTGTCTACATTGCAAAACTTGGTGGTATGATTTTGCAGTTTTCGTGGAAAAACATCTCTAAGAGGACCTAAGACACTGCAGATGCTTTTTGATTAAGGACAGAACACCACACAGCACTCACTGAACCCTGACCTGAGATACTGCTATGTCTGTGTAACTCTTTCCTTATTAGCTTTTAAAACTGTACATCAGGGCATACTCCAAAGAAGAATTCAAGACAACAAATAACTAAAATGCTCCATAATTAACCAGTATCTTCCATGATAATTAATATGCAAAGTATTGCTTAACTTTGCCATCCATGGGTTTTGGTCACATACATACAGACTCTACACAAAGACTATTTTAGTAAATGACTGTTATTTAATGCGTTCTCTGAAGTGAGAATGTAATCTATTTCTGCCTGTGAAAAGCAACAGGCATTCATATCATTGGATATAAATGTTAATTTTAATATAATTTCTGCAGTGTGCCCTTTATATGGTAATTTTAATATAATTTCTGCAGTGTGTCCTCTCATTTCTTAGTGCGAGAATTCTGGAAAAAGTAAAAAATACCAGGGATACATAGATCCAAAATAAGGGGCAGTTGTTAAATATTGCTCTTATAAGCTTATAAATTGATAGAAAAGGTTTTGCTTTACCATGATTTTTCTTTGAGACATGAAGTCTGAAACTCAAATATCTATAATAATTTACTGATTTCAATCCTCAATGATTTTGCAGAAAACTACAGATTTTATGACGAGCAGGCCAACAAATGTGAAGTAGAAGTGTAGACATTATGTAAGTTGTGTGTAGTTGAGGGGTATGATCATGCTGTAGATCGAAAGGAACTGATTACTCAATTTATTGTTGTTTTTCTGTCTTACATAATTTTTTTTATGTACAGAAAATTATTACAATGCTTCACATTATTTTTATGAATGGACTTCACAGGAGAGGAGTACTAGGTCATTTAAGGGATACTGATGCAATACAACTGCTAATATGTGGTTGTGTGATTGGTTTCCAGTTTTGTGTCATTCCTACCTTATTTTCAGTTTAGTGAAAGAAAAAATCGAAAAAATCACAAGTGGGAGGATTTTTTTTAGAAACAAGTGTTCAGATTATAGGTGTAAAGAACTTGGGTAACTGCTATATGGGGGTTTTATGCTGATAATAAAATCAAAGGAGAAATCAGACTCAGTTTCCACATTGTAGTAAAATGCAAGCACTGAGAATTTTGAAATACTGAATATTAATAAAGAAATACTGGGAGGTTAAATATGGAAATGCAGGGTTACATTAGAGATATGGAAATAATGAATCATGATGCAGAAACAAGACCCAATGTGCACAGGGCATGCTACAGGACTGAGAAATGCCATTAAGGTTTTACAGTACCACTGGAATCCTTTATACACAATACATGAGTGTGTGTGTGTGTGCATGTGTGTGCATGTATCTGTGTGTGTGTGTGTGTGTGTATGTGTATTTGTGTGTAAAGAAATCTTATCTATCCATTTCCTAAATTATTTCTCCTGGTGAAGTTCTCTGTGGTATCAAACTAAACAAAGTTGGCAAGACCTCTCTGCCCCAAATGATAGTCTTAAAATCATCTTGTGGGATCCTTCACATTCCATGGTAAACACTTTAAGATACCCTTCTCAGCATGGAATAGCAGTGGCAATGTTCCAGGATCCTTTGGATTACCAGTATTCTCACCCTGTTATGATCAGTGACCACAGGTACCGGGTCAAGGAACCCCATTTCTTCAACTTGTATGCACAATTTCATTCCCTTAGTAGCTACTCAGTGTTCTTGACCATAGGTGAGGATGGGGACATATGCTGACCAGTCAGTAAACTGAGGGCTTAATCCTGTGCCACAGTTCTAACTTCATTGTCACAGTCCAGTACAGTGCATGAAGCATTGTGGTCCCAGCACTCATCTGCTGGTCAGTCTCCTAATCACCTTTACCCATACTTATGAACAAGACCCCAGCAGAGATAGCTGTTCCTCTCCTCACCCACAGAGGGCAATATATATAAAACTACCTGTGGTCGCGTGGGTTTCCTCCGGGTGCTCCAGTTTCCTCCCACATCCCAAAGACATGCAGTAGGTGGATTGGACACTCTAAATTGGCCCTAGGTGTGAGTGTGTGCATGTGTGAGCCTTCTGTGGAAGGCTGGGCCGGGCTGGCAACTCGACACTGTAAAAACTCCACTGCCAATCATGACTGGACAGATGATCTGCTGTAGCAACCCCTAACCGGGAAAAGCCGAAAGAAGAAGAAGATCTACCTTTTGTGCTGTTACCTAGTGCAAGAATGTACTTTCCCAAATGTTGCACATGCTGTTAATTAGCAAAAAGGCATGCACTTACCTGTGTACTATTGGCCTCCCGTCTGGATAGTAAGCGATAGTGATCTTTGTGTACTGGCTGGAACCTAAAATCTGCTTTTATGTCTTGCATATTCCTTACCCATCTGTTGATATAATGTCTGTTAACCCACTGAACCTGTAACACACTGCTCTCTTAATTTCTTCTTCCAATCCTCTTTAATACTTGCTCCTACTAACCTTTTTTCTTGGGTCTTTTATCCCTGAATTTCATTGGAAACTGTTTCTCTTGGTTCTGTTCTATGCAACTTCCTTGTTAACCATGCTTTTGTCATGAATCCATTCTTCCTTGAAATGCTGTGAAAATGGGTTGTGCCCACCTAAAACTTTTGAAATTTAAATATACACAATTCCCCTTGCAAACCTAACCCAGTTTATTGTTCAGCCATTCATCCTTTCATTCATTCCCTCATTTCTTCTTGTTTCATTAATTTCTTCATAGCATGCATTGGCCCTGAATTGATACTTTTGCTGTAAAAAAATTCATTATTTAACATATTCAACCTAAGCCTCTCTCCTTGCTTTATGCCAAAAGTGTGGAGAACTGCTGTGGTCATACCTCTCCACAATTGGGGACCCACTGATGATCCTTGTAGTTATAAACCCATAAACCTCATCAGCCTTATCTGCAAGGCAATGGGGCACATTGTTATGCAACTTTATTAACAAGAACATAGGCATGTTTCAAACCCTGGAACCAAAGCACTTTGAGCTTGATAAAGGCAGTTCTTGCCTTGTATACTTGGTGAATGTTTTTGAACCAGTCACTTAGGCATTAGACTCAAGGAAATCAGTCCACACTGCTTACCTGGACTTGGCTAAGGTCTTGAATACCATACTAAATTCCAGCATCACTGACAAACTAATCAAAAGAAAATATGTTATCCACTGTATAGGAAAATGGCTAGCCAACAAAATCCAGGCTGTCCATGTTGGATGCATGCAGTTGTCTAAAAGAGTAGTTACCAGCAGTGACCCCCTTGGAATGGTTCTGGGACCACTCCTGTTTGGTATCTGCTTTTCTGATAGCAAGGCTGTCATGAAGGGCCTATGCCTGATGGATTTTGCTGATAATTACAAACTCAAAGCTGTCATATATACACCATCTGACCTCCAGATTCTCTAAGAGGGCCTACCACACACAAAAAAGTGGTGCATGCATCACAGCCTTAAACTAAATGCCGAGAAGTACAGCATCTTGCCCATTGGTAAACAGAGGCACTCATGCTCTTATTACATAGGTGACATCCCTCATATTGACTTGGTTGTTAGGGACCAATGTGATTTCATTGACAACTAAACTATTCTATGGCCACTATGTGACAGCAGTTTCAAGGAAATCCTTTTATATAGCCTGATTAATGACCAGGGGTATATCATCTACATCCAAAATAGTTATCATCCACTCATCTCCTCCCTTATCATGCCAGTAACAGAGTGCAGTACCTTCTTTGGTTTGTACTTATCCAAGCACACAACCCAGCTTGAGAGACCATAGCATTTCCTTACTAAGACAATAAATGGTATGTACTGCTGAGCCACAGTCCTATACAACCTGCTTCACATCCATAAAACTAGCAACACCCTAAACACCCACTCAGGAGATCTTAACTTACACGGCAACATAAATAGGATCTGTTGGAGTGATATGCATCTGTTGCAGAGAATACCACTTCTATGGAATAGACTCTCACTGGATGTAAAGTGTAGTGACACCCTAACCCTCTTCATGTACAACCTAGATGATTGGATGGGCAATTTTAAGTACATTCTTGGTCTGTTCACTCAAGTTCTTATGGAAAGGGATCAAAACTAGGCACAAAGCATTTCACTTTGAGTCCATTATTAATTCATAACTTAGTTAATTCAGTTTCACGTCATCTGACTAACCTACAAATTAATTACAGGACCAACAGCCTAGCTCTAACCTATCAACCTGTATCCATGTGCATAAAGTTATATAAATAAACCCCAAGGAAATATACACTCTATGTTGCCTATAGTGGGTTTAATTAAGGGCAGTTGACTTATCTTGGTAGTTATTCACATACTACCCCCCCAGAAAATATTTCTGGTAAGCCATAGCTTATATCACCAGCTTCTCCCATCCTGTCTATGTTTTTATAGCCAGGATTCTCCTCATGATGTTTATTCACCCATGGCTTGAAAAAGAAGGCACAATCTATGGATGGAAATTGGCAAGGTGTAAATGGTCACAAGACACATTTGCTTCTATTTCTTAAGCTTCCTATGATGTTCCCCCTTCTAAAACTTTTCCTGAGACTGAGGTATAAGAGTGCCTTCAGGGGACTGCGGCCTTTAGCTGAATAACCTGGTAAAATAACAAGTTTTTCTGTTATTAAAAAAAACATTTTGCTATAAAATTAACCAAGAAGATAGCTAGAGTTCTTTAGATAAATCAGTACAGTTGCACAACTCTTAACATATTTCAGCCTCCTTTGAATAGAACCTGCTACTAAACTACCAATTAGCATTTTCATAAGAAATGTGGATGTTAAAATTATAAAATCTGGCTGGACCCATGTGGTCATATTTACTTATGAGTTTTTTAGGGAAAAAAACATGCCATTTTGACTGAGTTGACTGGAGGACGTTATTGAGCAGTCTCCATCTTGGTGATATTTCCCAGTATGAGTTAGTCAAACATTTTTGTACCAATGTTAATGAGTGTCTCATAACTTACCAAAAAGACATTGATATTTTTGTTTCAAACAAATTGGGTAAAAATAGAAAAAAAATGTTTGTAATGGGCACTGCATGTTATATATACCAGTTCCAAGATCGCAGAACTTTTCATGATCTTGTATGGAAAAAAAAAAAAAAATATATATATATATATATATATATATATATATATATATATATAGAGAGAGAGAGAGAGAGACACACACACACACACATATATATGGGTCTACCCGACATTGCCGACACTCCAGAATGCAGACAACCATATGGCCGACACCATATGATTGACATTCGGAATGCCAACAATGCGGAACTGGTATCTCACTATAGTGCGAAATGGAAAGATTTCCATTCCTGCACTATAGTGCGATCTCGGAGGTGGTATATTAAAGTTACGGGAGGTGTGGGGGGGGAGCCCCGCATGGGGGGTGCAGGGGTGGGGAGCCCCCCCTGCTAGCAGTAGAAAGGAAATTTTATTTTTCTTTTACATGGTCTACTCAATATCAAGATTTCGGATGTTGGTCATATGGTGTCGGCCATATGATTGTCGGCATTCTGAAATTTCGGCATTGTGAAGTAGATCCATATATATATATATATATATATATATATATATATATATATATATATATACTCACACACACACACACACACACACACACACACACACACACACACACACACACACACACACACATATGTAGAGAGAAAGATGGGCAGATATTTACTAACAGAGAGTTCTACAATACTTTTCCAGTGCTTCAACTGCATCCAGAGTCTTCCAAGCTAAGATAATAATATGTTCTTGCTTAACTACACTTGTACTTGCTTTATACAGTGATCACTACTATTTTTGAGCATTTTTAAAGCATTTATTTAATTTTATGGCAGAAATTGCCATTTCTCTGTTTGTTGGCTTTTATAGCTTGTGTGCCATCAAATCTGTTTGAGAAAAGGGTAAATTAGCCAGGGGCCTTAGATTTTTGGTAGCTGTTTGTTATTTAATCTGCACTTAAGAGTTGCTTTTGCCATACTTTTACATTATTAGATTCCAGGGTCAGACATCTTGTGGTAGAAGGTGTCACCTGGGATTTCTGAGCTGGGATGCACTGGGGGAATCTCAGAGTGTGGTTATTTATTGGCTGGAGGGCATAGGAGTCCGTTTTCAAGCTTTTTTTTTTTTTTGTCTCTGTGAAGATTTCCTCCAGGCTGCAGTGGTTAGCAATGCTCTGTATAACAGTAAACACCTAGACAGTAACATTTGCCTATAAAGTTTGGATTAGATCCAAAACCTGTTAGACAGTGTGCCATTGTGCAGACGTAAGCTTAGAACAGCTATATAACATCCAGCCTTTAATACCAGAAACTATCCTAGAAGACCCCTGTTAAAACCCAATCCTCAGTCCTAAACAGAAAACCAGACAACATGGATATGCAATTTCCAAATGTCTCTGTGGCCATCTTGGTATATTTGGGAATCCTAAGTCAAATTAGCAGTTATCTCATGTTCTCAGACAAATGGTTAATCATTAAAGAAAACAACACAGTATGCAAAACATGTAAATATTTATTTTATTTTAGCATTTTTTAATCAGGTATGTCTGACTGAGCACAAACCTTTTTTCAATGGATCCCATGGAGAAAAGCTCCATACAGATCAATTATCAATGCAGAAATAACACAAAGTACAGAAAAAACTTCAAATACAAGGCAGACAAAAAATACAGAATTAACTATAGATACTAAAAGAAAAAAAATCTCAAATACAGTGCAAAAGAAATCAATCAGCAAGCAAAGCAGTAAATGAGTATAGAAGACATGGTAGTAATTATAGTTTCATGAAAATCTCAAAAATACAGTACAAAATAAAACAAACTGCAAGCCCTGGAGAAAAAAGAATAAAAAAAAATACAACAAAGTAATGAATTGATGAAGGTACTACATAGGAGGAAACAGAAAGGATGTTAAAACAGCAGAACAGTAGTAAATACACAACTTCCTCGGAAGCATAAATCTCACATACAAATGAGGTATCCTCACACATGCAGTTCCCAACACACACGCATTGTCTTATGCTGAGGTGCTTAAAGGAAACCTTCTCAAATCTCAAAGAGCACCAAAGCCATCAAATGGCAGCACTCCTCCTCAGCAATCACTAAAGCACACACCAAAAGCAGCACCAAACTTCGTACATAAACCTACACCTATTGGTCCCCCAAATGCAAAGCCCATAAGGCAAGCATACACTTTATCTAATACTCTTGTCAGCTGCCTATCTGAGCCAGGATCTGCAATATCACGCATAGTCTATGTGGGAGTAAATGACCTGAGACATACCTCACTGGACCATATGAAAAGAGACATAGCAGATTTCATGGAATATGTGTCAAAGAATGGTATGAGACATGCACCGAGCAGCATTCTACCTTCACCAAGGCTGATGCCAAAGTATGAACATAAAATTATTAATTTTAATAATTGGCTTAGTTTCTGATACTACTCCAGGGTGATCCAATATCTGTCAGCATGGGAGAATATGGTCAAAAGACCATATTACTTTGCCAAGGATAGGTTACATCTGTCCACCTTAGGCTTTTGAATATTGACTTAAACTTTATACTCCTCTTAGAGTCTCTTTTAGGCTATGATAAAAAGGCAAAACTACCAACATAGGGAATAAGTCTGCAAACTACCTTAAGGTGTTACTGCTCAATGCTCAGAGTCTAAACAAAAACTCCACACCCTTTAAGCCTTCTTCATTGTGGAGATTATAGACGTCTGTGCCGTGACCAAGTCTTGGGTTAAAGCCATAGAAAGTACAATGGAAGTGCAAGGCTACAGTGCCTTCCACACATTTAGACCAACAACAACACAGACTGGTATAAAAGGTGAAGGTGTTTCAATCTGTGTTAGCAACAACATACCTTCAGGTTGGTTAAACAGGATAATACCGTAGTGCTCATCAGATTACTATCAAAAGACTGAAGTTCAGTAACATGACAGGCAATTCATCTACAGTGGTATACATGACAATGATAAAGCAGACATGGTAAAGATCAACAGTTTAAAATGTCAGAAATAAGGCTTCCACTGCTCTTTTCACAGTCTAGGGGCACAAACCATCTATTAAAGCAATAACTGCTGACAGTAACATCAAAAACACTTTGTCGATGTTGCCGTGTGGATCAGATGACCTCATTAATATTCATGAAGTTGATGAAATGCATCGGTGATGTTACCATTTGTGCTTTCCAACATCAAGATTTTGATGGTAATCCGTGCTCATCCATGTGCAAGTCACCATAGGTAAGGTCCCTCACCATATTATGGTTAGCCATAGGTCACCATCTATGCTCCTAGAGTCGCACAACTCTTATTTAAACCTACCAGAGGCACTCACCATCCAACCAAACACCCTATTCATGGGTGAATTTAACTAACCCTCTATAAACTGTGAAACATACACTGCTCAAACTGACAGGCACAATGCTTCCTGGACTTTATTAACATAAACTGAATGGAGGACCACAACAGTTATTCCCCTTCACAAGGATGAACCATCAGCTGATCCAGGTAACTACAGACCCATCATTCTAACAAGCCTAATTAAAGTCATGAAATGAATTATCATGGAAGTGATAAATAAGGATATTGGCAGCCTACAGACACTGGATCCATCCCAATTTGGCTTTGTAAAGGGAAGGCCATGCCTACATAACCTGGTAGACTTTTTTGAGAGCATCACCAAGGCAATAGGCAAGGGTAAAATAATGCTTACAGCTTATATTCACCTGGTTAATGTGTTTGATACAGTATGCCACTCAGCTATTGTTAACGTGTTCTCTGAGCTAGGTGTAAACCCTTATATAGCTAGTTGTATTGCCAGATGGCTCACAGACAGGATCTATGAAGTCAGGATCAGTGAGTTCACCTCTACCAAGAGACTGGTCACCAGTTGAGTTCCACAAGGCTATGTGCTGGGCCCACTCCTGTTTGGTATCTGCTTCTCGGAAGTCAAAGCTCTTTTATGTTAAAGGCCTCTGCTCAAAAAGTTTGCAGATGACTGTAAATTGGGAACTATTATAGATTCCCCCTAAGACACAAACATCTTGTGAGTGGGTTTAACACAGACAAATGACTGGTGCCAAAGCCATGGATTAAAATGCCAAAAAATGCATTATAATTCCCTTAGGGAAACTGCCATTGCAAGTTAATTACTCCATTGATAAAAATGCACCTAAGAGTAGACCCAGTAGTAAGGGATTTGAGAACATACGTAGACAGCAAACTGCCTGTTGACCAATATGTAGCTAAAATAATAAGAAAATCACTCCATGTCACCTAACTTGTAGGTAAGGGTATGGCTCTCACGCCCAAGGAAGTTATAATACCAGTGTACTTGGCCCTTATCAGACCTATCATTGAATACAATGTCTTCTTTGGCACGTATCTAACCAGACACTTGCAACAGTTAGAATGCCCACAAATGTTTCTCACCAAGAGAATTCAGGGCATGAATACCCTGTCCTACACTGATAACCCAAAGGCTGTGTCTCTGTATTCAGTCTTCTACAGGCTGCTGAGAATAGGTCATTGCCTGGCTTACAGTACTTCAGAACCATCCCTGAGTGATCTGTTGAACTTGTGCAAACAAACAGCAGCAGAAACACTAGATCCAGGGATCTGAACTTTGCTTGCGACATAAACAGAACTTTCTGAAGAGACAGATAGGCGTCCCAGAGGATTTCTGCACGATGGAATTGTCTCCCCATGTAAGTAAAACAGAGTTCATCCCTAACCCTGTTCAAACAAAACTGTGACAATTGGATGTGAAATGGTAAATTTTCCCCTGGTCTAGCCCCCATGTTTCTTATGGACAGAGGCCATCAGTAAGTCAGTAAGAAAAGTATTAACCTAACTAAAGTCCCCACACAAATCCTTAGCCACCTACCTACTTACTTGCACCCCCCCCCCATATGATGCTTGGGACTCAAATGGTTTGGAGTGCATGGCTATGCTTGTAAGGGCCCTAGTGGTTGTTAGCCTAATAACAGCCTATGAACCCATGATATATATATATGGGTTTATTCCAGAAGACTGACATTTCAGAATATCAACAATCAAAAGGTCAAAACCTCATATGGCCAACATTCTGAAATGCTGAGTCTTTAGCAGGGCAGGAATACTGTTTCTTTTTACAGAGATTGTAGTATAGTGGGAATTGGAGAATTTACCATTTAGAAGGCCTTGAGGGGCTGCAGGAGGGCTTGATCCCTGCAAAAGCAAACTTTGTGGTGCTTTTTTGTAGTTTTGACACTTCTGAATGTTGACCACACATAGTATAACTTCTGAAATATCACTCTTTTGATATAACTTATATATATTTATATATATATATATATATATATATATATATACATCTATATATATGTGTGTGTGTGTGTATGTCTGTGTTTGTATAGATAGACATATAGATAGAAAGAGGTATAGACAGATAATTAGTCATTTGTCATTTCACTGCCTGTAACAACTGTGATTTTTCTTTCTATTAAGTAAAATCTAGCTTAGGTTCTTACACCACTGAGTTTTGTTTACTTAGAGCCCAAGAAAGCAGTTCACCATTCCATATACCAAAAATTCTAACTATTAAGCAAATATAAATTACCTTGTATTATGCGTTCAGGTTTTACGTTTTGTGCCACTAGCTTTGGTGTTGCAGTCCCACTGTACCTTACCAGTACTTTTAAAATATTTACTGATTCTTTTTAAATCTTCCTAGAATTCATTGTGTTGTTTATTTACTACTCTTTTCCCCACTTCTTGTCCATTCCTGTGATCCTACTGTTTATCTTACTCAAATGATGACTTTGTGGTGTCCTGGTGGTTAACGAGTTTGAGGAAAAAGCTGATAGACATTGTTCTGTGGATCTCATCTGTAAAAGAAGCTGATTCCTGTTAGACTTGTCCCTTCCTCAGCTTCCTCACATACCACCTCCTCCTACTAAAGTTAACATTATCTTAACCTATCCCTACCTGTACCTAACTTCATTCTCCCACCCCACCCACATGCACTCAACTCCAAGCTATCCCAGTTCAGAAAAAATAAGCTGGTTTCTTGTTGATGGCCAGTCTGTATTTTAGTTCCATTGGAGGATGATTCCGTGTGGGTGGACCCAGCTGTGTAAAAGCTTTTCATCTATGGATGATCAAAGGTGTGGTCTAACCAAAGTAATGATATTATTTTGACTTTCTTTTAGGAAGTATATTTGTACCCTCATGATAACTTTGATTTTAGCTGTGAAAAGAACTCTAACAAGAGTAAAGGGGATGGCTGCCCTGGGTGCAAGCTGGAAGGGGCTCAGTTGCTGTTGCACAAATAAATGCCAGTAGTGCACTTACTGTTATCACTGAAGCAAATTGTTTGAGTTGAGTGTGCAGTAATTGTAGAAAGCTGTTTGTTACACATTTAGTAAGCAGATTACTTAAAGAAAAAGGACTGAAGAAGGTAATTGCAGTAAATGCAGAACAAACTCAGTAAAGAAAAGTGCATAACTGGAAAAGGTAATTGCAGTAAATGCAGAACAAACTCAGTAAAGAAAAGTGCATAACTGGAATATAAATCTGTGACAGATAAACCATATACATAAAAAAAGTTCCCAAGGAGTAGAACTACATAAAAAAATAACTATTTATAGGAAAACACAACTTTGAACTGTTCTGATTATGGATGACGAAGCTCCCATACCATATTAGAATGTGGGACATTACGCTTGAAATTAGATAAAGGGATGATCATTTTATGAGCTGCAAAACAGAATAGAAAAGAAATAATTGAATAACAATACCAAATGATTGCTTACACACTCCGCTACTCTTGAAAGGTACTGTTTTTCTATTTTTTTATAGTAGCAATAATTATCAGAATATTTGTAAGAAAGAGAGGATATCAGAAGATGAATTTGATGAGAAAGTCTGTTCACTAGGACTAACATATCAAATTTTTTTTTTTTGCCAAGAGTTGCCAGTGCATGGAAGATGAAATAGGCAGTATCATGTACTAGAAACTGTTTGTTTTCTAAATGTGTGTTTGTTCTGTAAGTTGGTATATGGCTTTACGTTGTTCTATGTGTCTGGCCTCAGACGCTGATGTATACCAAACCTGTCTGCTTGAGGTTATTCACATTTCTCAGCTTGGATTTTGTTGGTGGTATCTACAGAAAACTTGTCACCTGTTCTGCAAACCATCTGATAAATCCTAAAGAACTAGGGCAGTTTTGGTAAAAAAACATATCACGAAATGCAACTTCAAAAATTAAATATGCATTGAATGAAAATGCACAAAATGCAAACATCAATATAATTCCAAGCACTACAACACATTCCGCTTGGAGGATATAACATTCCTAAATAAATCCTAAACCTAACCCTAACCTTAAGGTTAAATCATCCTTAACTGTAACCCAAACCTGAAATCTTATGGGAGATCTCCTACTTTTTGTTGAAAAGTTGATGTCTGACTTTTATCTCCCTGATGCCAGCTTCTTGAATGATATAGTCACAATTGCTTTTGCACTTACTTTATACTGTATTGCAAGGTCACAGTATGTGCAGGTACGTCTTATACCATTTCTGGTTGTTTGTCATCCCTTGTGGTTCTGGTAAGAGGTCTCATTTGTCTGTGTAATAAGTAACTGGGTGTAAATGTGCAGATTTAGAGACTGCACAACCATTTTGTACATATTATGGCACACTAAATCACACTACAATGGTATTTTGGGAGAGTTGCTTATAGTTGCCTATAGTATTCATCTATCTGGATTTGTTTGGAAAGATGCATATTTCCCATTTTTGAATGTTGGTTCATACAGCAGATAACTGATACCACATTATTCAGTTTTTCTGCATTTATCAATACTGCATGACAGTAGCCTTTGTGCTTTGTAAGGATAGTTTGTGATGGCTATATAAATATATATTTCTGAACTATGTGGGCTTAAGTAACATGGTTTATGATTACATCTTTGGACTCATGGCCTGAGCCTTTTTGCCAGAATGCTCCTGTTAGCATGCAACATTTCAGCAAACCATGTTAAATGCTACCCTTTGTCAAACAAAATATATAATAATTTAACAGATATTCTAGTGCCTGTATAGTGTGCATGTGAACCTATATGAGAAGCAAGCATGCTCTCAGTATGTGTACACATATCAATCATAAAGCTGCTCCCTATGTTTCTATAGGTTTCAGCTTTACCCTCCCAATAACTATACATATATGTTGCTACATTCCCTATGTTTCCATAGGTATCAGCATGTCAAGGAAGGGGATGGAGAATTGTAGTTTTTGAAGTCCTACTATAATCCTTTAAGACCCACAGGCTATGCCTGTTGAGGAGAGTGTGTTATGATCAGGAATTTAAGAAGATGTGGTGATCATAAGGGAGAAGAACTGCACACTGAAGCAGTGTCATAGACATGTCACTGATGGTCTGTGCTTACAGAAGGTACATAAGATTGCACTTCAGAGATCCATCCCATAGGGTAGCCAACCAGGACCATTAAGACTGATGGATGTGGAGGAGTTTCTTGTGTCCCTGACTAGGAAAGATATTGTAGGAGCTGTCCATGCAGGTGGTCTGGTCATTGTTGCTAGGATAGTCAGGTGCCTGCCATTCAGAAGGATATTGACCAGCTATTTTGTGAGCACAGCATGTGGACATGGAGTTCTTAGACTATGAAATCACTGGTCTTATAAAGGTTATGGTGGCATAAGCTGCTTCAGTGAACCTCTTCTGGAGGATTGCATGCACTATCATTGCTGCCCAAATTAGCAACGCTGTCCATGTTCATGGTACAGTACATACGGGGGGGGGGGTGGCTGTGTATATAGACCTTTCTATTATGCCCACTAAGCAACAGCATCAGGAAATTTGAGACACCTTGCCATCCCCTTGTCATGGGTGTGACAAAACCCTACTTTAAGTGGCAGGAGCCATCACCAGGGAAGATCATCCAGGTCATAGGTTCATAGGTAGGTACTAGGCTATTTGCCCAAGGGCATTTATAAGCCTAGCCAGAGTGTGTTGGCTTTTGCCTCCCCATTGATTAATTAACTGATCCTCTGTCAATCAGAGCCAATGACATGATCCCAGGAGTGTATTTTCTGTTACCCATCCACTCGTCAAGGTTTCTCTTGAAGAGTGTTAGTGAGGGGCTCTGCCTGATATAATTTGGAATTTTGTTCCAAAGCATGGGGAGTCTCTGTGACAGGAATCTATCCCTCCAGCATGTTGTATTTATTGTTGTGGCGAGGTTTAGCTCACTAGAGCATGTTGCTCGCAGTGACTTGGATTTCTTTAGGTGGAGCATGTCCATCAATTCTGAGTTGGACATGGCTTTGTAAGTCAGGCAGAGATCACTCCTGAGTAAGCGACATGCCACTGAGTACAGTCAGAGTTTTTTCAGTCGGGCTGCATAGGACATATATTTGAGACCAGTAATCCTCTTGGTGAGGTACTTTTGTGGTCTTTCCAGCTGTTGGAAGTGTCTTGTTAGGTACATCCCAAATGGGGCATTGTACTCTATGATGGGTCAAATGACTAACGAGTAGAGGGGCACTATAACCTCTTTATTTCTAGATGTGAACCCTTTGGTAATTAGATGGGCCACATAGAAGGATTTCCTAACTACTCTGGCAATATGC
This sequence comes from Protopterus annectens, assembly GCF_019279795.1. NCBI lineage: Eukaryota > Metazoa > Chordata > Ceratodontiformes > Protopteridae > Protopterus > Protopterus annectens. Next base: position 1,497,587,050 of record NC_056744.1, on the reverse strand, counting down.
TTGTCAAAGAATAGATTACTATCTACCTGGGTCCCCAGATCTCTTATTACCTCTTCTGTATTAAGGGGGCTGTCACCTATGTGGTAATTCGTGGGTGTTTTGTTTTTCCCAAATGGGATAACTATGCATTTTTTGGCATTTAGCTTGAAGCCATGACTTTGACACCAGGTGTCTGCCTCAGTCAGGCCCTTTTGGAGGATGTCCTTGTGAGCCAGAGAGTCAATTATGGCTGCCAGTTTGCAGTCATCAGTGAACTTGCTTAGCCATAGCCCTCCTGTGTTTGCCTGTACTATTGAGAAGTATATGCCAAACAGAAGGGGTCCCAGGACCGAGCCTTGTGGGACACCATTTCTGACTGGTTTAGAGTCGGACCTGGAGCCCGCTATTCTTACTGTGTGAGTTCTGTCTGTAAGCCAGTTGGCAACCCATCTTGTGATGTAGGGGTTTATGTTCAGGCTGGTGAGTTTTTCTGTAATACCCAAGTGGGGAATGGTGTCGAAAGCCTTGGCGAGGTCAAGGTAGGCTGTGTGAACCACCTTTCCCTCGTCTATGGCCTTGGTGACTGTCTTGAAGAAGTCAACCAGGTTTAGTAGGCATGATCTGCCCTTAACTAAGCCGAACTGGGTCAGGTCAAGTGTTTGGAGGTTCCCAATGTCTTTTGTTAATGAGTTCCATGATGATGCGCTCCATAGCCTTACAGGCCAGGCTAGTCAGGCTTATGGGGCGATAGTTACCAGGGTCAGTTGTGGCCCCTCCTTTGTGGAGAGGAATAACCATTGCTGTGTGCCATTCTATGGGCACATAGCCTGTAGAGAGGCTGAGGTTGAACAGTGTGTTTAGGTAGGGGGTTAGTTTGTTCAGTAGTTTGTGCAAGACGCAGCTTGGGACACCATCTGGTCCCATTGACACTGTGTTTTTGGCTTTTGAAAGGGCTGTTTTCACCTGTGCATCTGTGATTTTTGGGACACTACACTTTTCCGGTATTTTTGTGGGCTCTTTTGGAGGTGAGAGGGGGGTTAAGTTTGCACTGAATCTATCTGCCAGGATGTTGGCAATATCAGTAGGTTCAGTATATTTTGTCCTATTTTGCACTAGTTCAGTGCATATCTGCGAGTTGCCACTTAGATTCTTAACATAGGTAAAGAAGGCTTTGCGGTTATCTTTTGAATCCTTGGCTATTTTTCTTTCGAAGTTAGCCTTGGATGATTTCATGAGGGACCTCAGTTTCTTACTGATACTGATCAGGGATGTCTTTCCTTCTTGGGATTTGCTTTTTTTCTGAACTAGTCTCCTCCTTCTATTGTATAGCCTGTTTATTGCAAGGGTCCACCAAACTGGTTTCCTTCTCTTAGAGGAGTGAGTTTTGGTTTTGCTAGGGATGGCACGATCCATGCATCCTTGTAGTTGCTCATAGAGTTCATTTCTAAAGGTTTCTGCATCTTGGGCAGTGTTATCCTTTAGCGTGGGGGCTGTGAAACTTACCACCTCTGTCTTAAGTAAGGTGAAGTTTGCTTTAGAAAAGTTTTTTACTGTGGTTTTCTTAGCTGGGGGTGGTGGTGGGGTGCGGACATCCAGAATGATTAGTTTATGGTCTGATCTAACCAGTGATGGGTTGACCTCTGGTGTGGAACAACTGTTGCCCATGTTGGTGATGACCAGGTCCAATATGTTTTCACCTCTGGTAGGGGAGTTTACCAGCTGATCTAGGGCATTTCATTCGATGAATTCCAGGAAGTGTTGGGCCTGGGAATTTGTACTCAAGTAGTTTTCCCAGTGAATGGTAGGGTAATTGAAATCACCCAATATCAGGGTGTTTGGTAGGACCTTCATGTTTTTCAGTGTGTCTGCAGAAAGGTGGAGTGGTGGTCCTGGGTCATGGAGGGTGATCTGTAGCAGGCCACAATTTGCATTGCTGATTTGCCCAATGTTAGTTGCATATGGATGATCTCAGAGGTATCATGCTGCACCACTAACCTGGAGGTGTAGGTATCCTTGATGAATATGGATACACCCCCTCCTTTTGTGTTTCGGTCCATGTTCTGTGGCTGAAACGTGTGGTATGAGTTGTAGCCCAGTAGTGCTGGGGTGCTCTCTGGAGCCTTGAACCAGGTTTCAGTTACTACACAGATGTCGGCGTTCTCCATACTGAGGAGTGCTTCAAGTGCGTACATTTTGAGATTTAAACTCCTGGCGTTGAGTAGCATAACCCTCAGTTTTTTGTTAATTGTGCTGTTTACGGAGGTGGGTTTGACTTTTGAGCCTTGCCTAAAAAAGGCACAATGGGGGGCAGCAAGAGCCTTGACCAGTATTCGAAAGCCTAGGGGTGACAGGTGCAAGCGTCTCTTGTGAAGCAACATGGCTTGTTGAGCATGTCGTCCCAGGCTGACAGACACTGGATCCCCTTTGAATGAGGTATCATTCTTGGGTGAGGGCAGGATGCTACTCAGGGTCAGGGTCATACCAGCCTTGGCTACATGATCAGAGAGCTCTTCCATGTCTCTTTTCATGTAGTCCAGGGAGGTACGTCTCAGGTCATTCACTCCAACATGAACAATGACAGAGTCATATTTGTACTTGTTCTGGAGTGACCTGAGTGCTTATGTTATGTGGCAGACTCTGGCTCATGACAGGCAGCTAACAGTAACCTTCTGCTTGTCCAGCCTAGTGAGTGGGACATCAGTGTGCCTGCCTATAGAGTCACCTATTACTAGTGTGTTACGTATTTTATTTCGCCTTAAGGGTTGTGATTGTGTGGCACACTGATTTTGTGTTTTATGTGTTATCTGGTTTGTGACAGGAAGTGCAGGTTGTTTGGGTGTCTGCTTTGGAGGTCTCTGATGCTTTTGCAGGTTTTTATTTAGAGCCTCCGAGTATGATTTTGTGTATTTATGTGTATTTTTTGCCAGTGCTGTTTTAGTAGGTCTGTGTGCAGCTGGAGTTGTGGTGCAAGTGTTAACCTTCTCCTCTTGACTGTCTGTTCCAGTCTTGGATGGAGACAGCTTAGCTTCCAGTTTGGCTGCATAATTGCATCTCTCACATATGTTAGTGTTTTGTGGTAGGAGGAGAGGGTTGTCTGATTACATGAGGCAGTTGTAACATTGCCTCAGGATACCTAGATTCACTAGCTGGACTGGAGAGTGCACCTGAAGTTGCCTTTTGGTCATACCTGAATAGTAGGATGAGCTGCTTAGTCACTTGGTTGCTGAGGGGTGAATAAAGAGCCTTGCCTTGCTGGGCAATCAGTGTCAAGGTATTTTAGTGCTTGCTATTAGGTCTGAGCAATTGCTGGGCTGTAAGATGCTTTTTGAGTGCTTAGGTTGAGAGTTAGACTAGTTTCAAGGGAAAAAACTGAAGAGGAGACTTAGTGGAGCCGGGAATAATTTAACCGTAGCTAACCGGCACTGCCCAGTGCGCAAAACCATGCAAACACAATTTTTATAGTAGGGAAATGAAGAGATAGAAATGAGTCCAAAATGGCCAATAAACTACTAACTTCTGGGCTGGAACCACTCCTCCAGGGACAGATAGGTTGCTCAAAGCTCCCCTCTCTCCCAGGTGAGCAGAGAAACTTCCTTCTATCCAAGTAAGGTATGAGCAACTCAGAAACTAGTATCACAGCCCTGAATTCAGCACTAGCCTGAAAACTGGACTATACTAGCTTAGAAAGGCAAGAAACAAGGAATTTTTTTTTGTTTTTTTTGTTTTTTTGAAAAGATAAGGCAAAAACAGTAAAAAATACACTTAAAACAGCTTTAAACAACTACAAATGATCAGAAAAGGCTATCACACTTTAGTGTGTAGCCTACAACAGTTAAACAAATTATTTAAACAAAAAACTTTTTAAAAGTGCAGGCAGTCAAATAAGTACAATATGTGATAAAAACAAGCTTTTAAATCACAATAAATGCTGGAAAATCTGCGTTTAGGTGGAAAACAGTTAAGTACAGCAAGAAAGTACAGAAAACTGATACTTAATCACTCCAAAGTCTCTCTCCTAAGCTAGAAGGCTTGTATCAGTTTAAGGCTTTATAGTGCTACCCAGTAGGTTAGTTACAGGAAAGACGGGAAACAAGTGCAGATGTGGTCTTTTAAACCAGAAGGTTGAAAGAGACGGACAAACTGTTCAAATGGTCAATAAACTACAATTTCTGGGCCAAGAACCTCTCCTCTCGTGGTAGACAGGCTACCTAGTGCTTACCACTCCCACTGATAAGCTAGAAGGCTTTCCTCCAACACAGAAAGGCTTGCGGGGCTCAGAAGCTTACCAACAGTCCTGGATACAGCAACTCTGCATTTGGACTAGGCTAGTTACAGGAAAGGTGAGAAACAAGCGCAAGTGTGGCTTGTAAACCAGAATGTTGAAAGAGATGGAAAAAAACTGCCCAAATGGCCAATAGCTACAATTTCTGGGCCAGGAACCACTCCTCTTGTGGTAGATAGGCTACCCAATGCTTGCCACTCCCACTGATAAGCTAAAAGGCTTCCCAACAACACAGAAAGGCTTGGGGGGCTCAGAAGCTTACAAAGAGTCCTGGAATACAGCAAATCTGTACCTGGACTAGACTAGTTACAGGAAAGGCAGGGAATAAGTACAAACGTAGGCTTTTAAGCTAGCAAGTTGAAAGAGATGGAAAACTGCCCAAACAGCCAAATAAACTACAATTTCTGGGCCAAAACTCACTCTTCCCATGGAGGATAGGCTACCTAGTGCTTACCACTCCCACTGATAAACTAGAAGGCTTTCCTCCAATACAGAAAGGCTTGGGGGCTCAGAAGCTTACTAACAATCCTGGATACAGCAACTCTGTAACCGGACTAGGCTAGTTATAGGAAAAATGGGAAACAGGCACAAGTGCGGCTTTCAAACCAGAAAGTTGAAAGAGATGGAAAAAACTTCTCAAACAGCCAATGGCTAAAATTTCTGGGCCAGGGACCACACCTCTTGTGGTAGATAGGCTACCTGATGCTTACCACTCCCACTAGTAACAGGAAAGGCAGGAAACAAGCGCAAACACAGGCTTTTAAATCAGAAGGTTGAAAGAGATGGAAAAACTTCCCAAACGGCCAATAAACTATAATTTCTGGGCTAGAAACCACTCGTCCTGTGGTAGATAGGTTACCTAGTGCTTACCACTTCCACTGATAAGCTAGAAGGCTTCCCTCCAACACAGAAAGGCTTGGGGGGCTCAGAAGCTTACCAACAGTCCTGGATAGAGCAAATCTGTACCTGGATTACACTATTTATAGGAAAGGTGGGGACCAAACGCAAAACAGGCTTTTAACCAGAAAATAGAAAGAGATGGAAAAACTGCCCAAATGGCCAATGAACTACAATTTCAGGGCCAAAATCCACTCTTCCCATGGTAGATAGGCTACCTAGTGCTTACCACTCCCACTGATAAGCTAGAACGTTTCCCTCCAACACAGAAAGGCTTGGGGGGCTCAGAAGCTTACCAACAGTCCTGGATACAGCATGTGAACCTCATCCCTAGCATGGGAGATTTAGAGTCCTAAAACGTATTGCCATAAAAAGGGACACCAGGATGAGGACAAGAAGTAGCACCCCAGCCTTGTCACTGTGAAATCTTTTAAATGAGAACATTTTGTTTAAGAACCCCCCCCCCCCCAAACCTTTGTGTGTTTGGGTGAAGTGCTCCTTGCTGAATCAGAAAATCATGAATAGTCAAGAATGTTGAAATCAGACCAAGAGTTGGCCTTACTAATACTACACTAATCCCTTTCATAAAGTTTTGAAAGAGAACTGAGAACAAAAGTTAAGCTTGAACTTCAATTTTCCATAATTATTCCTTCTTGGGGAATCATCTACCATGAAGGCAAAGTTTATATCTTCAACTCAGAGGTAAACATGCATTTCCCAAATAGAGCATGGCCCTTTATCTGTCTTTTTCAAATAGAAGAAAGATCATTGTTTAGAGCTCCAACTGCCTCCCTAGCTTAGGATTATCAAGGTTCCATGCCAGGGTCACTTGCATGTCTAGACTGCTGTTTAACATTATAAGTTGGCCTTAGTGTTTCTGGCCTCAACTTCTGTTAATTACAATCCATTGTCAGTAACACAAACAGTGTATTTTGCATGACAATGCCATTTTATAAACATATTAGTCTTACTGATATTTGTATACCTAGCAAGCGTCTGACATCTGTGCAGGAAATGTATTTTAATATTAGTCTTCCTTGCTGTTTTACTCAATTACTTGTAATAAATTCCATGTACACCCAATATACATCTACGTCAGCAATTCCAGATCCATTTATTTAAGCTTCTGTTAGGTCTTCATTAGCAGTACATATTGGCCCATCAACTCATACCAAAGTGCTGCCTTGTGCATCCCTACAGCAGCAACAGTACTTTCAATTTGCTGTGGTACAACCCAGCTAGCCCTTACCGACATTGTCCTTAATCACACTCGCACCAACTAAAAGCACCCTACCTTAAAATCAATCAGGTACAAGGGTGAAATACAGAAACTTTAGGTACTTACATTCAGTCCAGCAAGGCACTTAGAAAATACAGTTTGACCAACTGAGAACATATAAGAAGAGAAATGGAGTGCTTCCCTGCCTTCCCAACTAGTCGACCTGATCTTTGGTGAGATTTTGCAGCTGATGTGCAAGAGTGGTAAATGGTCCACTGAAATGCCTTGTAATACCTGCAATAGGTGCATTGACTGCCACAGCAGACCACTTGTGTGGTTCCTGCACTTAAAGGTATTTAAATATCAGTCATATTATTTTCAGTATGTTCAGTCACTCTAAAAAGTAAAAAATAAGGAAGAAGAGTGAAAAGTTTGTAAAAGAAGCACAAACAAGCTGATTTCAGAAGTGCATTCAAGGTTGGTCTTGCAAATTGTGGTAACGAGGGACCAGAAGAAGTAGCAGGAAATAATTTTTTATATTTTTGTTTTTTTACTTTTTAGTCTTTAAGTAAAATATGTTCCCTCCGTCGTTAGAGAGACAGTGGAAAAAACGGAGAGCCTTCCTCAGCATTTTTTCCGCTGTCTCTCTAATGAAACAGGGACCATATTTTACTTAAAAGAGTAAAATATTGTCCCTATGTCATCATTTTTAGTCTTTAAGTAACATATTGTCTCTTTGTCATTAATGAGACGGTGGAAAAAATGACGAGCATGCATGGGACTAACATTATTCTTCTTGAGTGGACATAAGTGAGTGTCTATGGCACATTTCCAGTCTGCAGGAGTTTCAGTGGGAGGCAGAGATTTAGAAGAGAGATCCTAAAATATACTGTGTTTTTCATTACTATTGGCTCCTACTTCATCCATTTTATATATGTATACCTACCAGGTCATGCTTTTCCACTGTCACACTGAGTGAATTCATGTGTGTTTTATACCTTGTTTTCTGAAATAAAGTGAGATATTTAATGCACGCAAAAGTTAAGTAGTTTGCATGAAAATCCATCCATCCCCAGAACAACAAACTTAGAAGCCCAGAAACAACACTGTAAAGGTTCAAAGCATGTTAACCAGCACACAGGAGCAGTCCTAATCGGAGTAAATGCTAATAACAAAGTCCAACTTGGTGACTCCCTAGCAACAGTGAAGTTCACAAAACTGAACACAAAACTGAAAAGTGAAGTTCATCGTCTCCTAGGTAACTGGACAACACTGGTGAAACTTCTGTACACCCTCTCCCCTTTAAAAAGTATGAGAACAGGAGAATAACATCAATCTGGGAAGGATGGAAGTATTCGCTGTCCCAAAAGGTGTGTGATGCACTTCCTAAATCAACTTAAATTAGATTTCAAGTTAAACAAAGTTATATGGCACAAACTAAAGCATCACCAATTGTGGTGAAGGCCACTTAAGGGCTAAAGATTGAAAACACATAAGCACAAACAAAAATGTTACTCTTCTAAAGAATCCAGGACACCTACTTTCAACTGTCTTTCTCATCCCCACCACTCCTCTCCTTACTTGTGATGCTATTTGTCAAAGATTTACCTTCTCAACCTCCCTATTTCTACTGCTGTACCCTACAAGGGTGAGGAAGGAAGATAAAAATGTCCCAAAAGAAAACAAAAATCTGTACATACTGAGACGCTACCTCTCTCATTTTTTAATTAGTGTTTACCTGTCTAAAAAACAAACCAACTATAGCTTTGACAAATGTCAAACTCTAAAAAGTTGATCTCCTCTCCTACTCCCCCTTCTCAGTTGGTATCAAAGTGCATTAAAGGTATGGATGTTGCCTGAGGCAAGGCACAACTCTGCCTGCATCCCTATACCCTCATCCATAGCTCTCAACCTTCCATCTCCAAAATGAGGAACACTCGCCTTCATAATGTGGGACAAATGGGCAAAATGTGGAACACATACTAATGGCTTATTAACAGCTTCAACTAGGAAGGTCATAGGATGGTTAAAATATGCTGGTTTTACTCATAAGGAAGATCCTTTAATGAATTAATATGATTAACTTCTACTTACCATGGATTTCACTTAAAACAATATATAACACTGAATGTGTGACAGACTCTTTCAATGTGGAACTTTGAGGAACTTCTAGGAACATGAACTTTTTAAGACCCCAAATGAGGTACGTTCCTCGTAATGAGGTACAGTTGAGAGGTATGCCCTCAGCAACAAGTACATCCTTCTAAAGTCTTGCTCCCATACAGTCCTGCCTTGTCTAGCTTTCTTGTTTTATTTCTATCAAAGTTGTTTGTTGCCATCCACCATCATGCATTTCTACTCAGTTAAAAATAAGCTTGCATCAGATGAGCTGGCTGAATTCTCAAGCTCAGATGGGTTTTTAGGATGTGCATTAGGTCCAGGAAATGCTAAGAGGGGGAGGAAGGGAGAGGTGGAGACCCAGGCAACAGTTAAGAAGGAATACAAAAACTCATTGACAATATCTCTCAAAACAAATGCATCTTGTTAAGGCATCACATAACTTTTTAAAACTCACCCGCAAACTCTTTTGTCAGGCTCAAACAAGGCAGCAGAAAGAAAATGTCACACTTTGTGGCACGATGAGGAGGAAGCTGCAGTGGCTGTTGGTGGAGCTGAAAGGGAGGCAGGCAGTGGAGTGGCTCATCGCATAGTTACTTAGTGGGGTTGGGCTGCTTACAGCCAGACATGCTGATGATGATAGTGAATGATGGACTTATAAAATATTGCTGTTTTGGGGACTGTGTGTGTGTGTGTGTGTGTGTGTGTGTGTGTGTGTGTGTGTGTGTGTGTGTGTGTGTGTGTGTGTGTGTTTGTGTGTGTGTGTATGTGTTTGTGGAAGAAATGATGTACGGAGATGCTAGAATATGTGTATGAGTTTGTGTGCGTGTGTGTTTCTCATTTAATGCCACTTGTAGTACAGTGCTTCCCGCTCTGTCTCTCGGTTGTTCTGTCATGTCTTTGTAGTGTGTTCTTTACTGATGAGAAGCTTGGCATTTTTTTACGCTGTCTTGTGAGGGCATGACAGAACCACATAGGGACAGAGCCACAAAGCCAAATGCAATAAAAGGCATTCTAATAACAAGATGCAGCAAACATTAAAAATACTAATGATATCACCTAAGGAGTGGAACGCTTTGGTTGAGGCTGCAAAAGCCACACATTGCAATTATGGTAGCAACATTCTGGTACATCATCCAGATGTGTACTCTAGAAAAATAAACCACTTCTGAGAAGCAAGTATACACCTCTTTCATTAAAACAAAAACAACTGGCAACTTCACTGATGGCTGAATCCAGAAAGTTTAATGAAGCGCTTTTCATCCAAATACTTCTTTGAACTTCATCAGATACTAACATTTGCAAAAATTAAGTTTAAATAGTCATGTTTAACCATGATTAAAATAAGCTGGTCACTCCATCTTAAAATTTAAAGGAACAGTAGTTAAAATATCATTGTGAACATAATATGCATGTTCCTGTTCTTTAAAACTGCCTTATTTAACAAGCAAATTAATATATTTTTCGAAACAGCAATATGGTGAAAATCATATACGAAAATTGTGTAAAAATGTAGTCTCCTCATTTATCTAACCTTACATTATAAACATTTTCAAGTAAAAAAATTAATAAGTAAAGCATAATTTCTATAGTGTTACTACAGTATTTCATCTCATTAAGGTTTTCAGTTTTAAACAGCATGTGATAGAACACATGCTGTTCAATCCTGGAAAGTTATAATCATTGAGATGAATTTGCCAGAGCAATTCCAACTTTTCTAATAATAAGGTGAATAGATCCCTTCTTGGATTACTGTCCACTTTATCAAGTATCCAGAAAATAAATGCATGTTCTGGATATTGTTCTATATGCTTTGCTAAAGCATGGTTCAGTTTGTGTCTATTAATACAATATATATGTTCGTATATGCGGTCTCTCATTCTACACTTGGTTTTACCGACATAGAATGAATCACAATTTTGACATTTAGCCACATATACATTCATTTTGGAGTTGCAATTAACTTTTCATCTGTTATTCAAATGTGTGTTATTTATGTACAGTGATGCACCTACATGAATGTATTTGCAATAGGGGCAACTGCCACATTGTTTCATCCCTATTGCATATGATTGGATCCTGCACTCACCTTCAAATATATTCTTGAGTGTTCTACCCTTCCTAGTAATGAATCTTGGTTCTGTATCCAATTTGTCCACTATTAGTTTGTCCTCTAACAGAATATTCCAACTTTTTTATCAGTATGTTTTTTATGTGACGATAATCAAGGTTAAAAGTTGTAATATAGCGCATTGTGAAATCAGTTTGGTTCGTACCTGTCCCAATGATTGTGTCCTGGACCTGATTTTCCATATCAACCTGACTGTCATTCATAGAATAGTCAATCAACACAGTAGGGTGTTGTATACTCAGAATGGGTATTTACACACCATTAATTCTTTTCTCCACAACTTCTTCTATTAGTTTGTCAATCAAAGTACTCGGGTATGCTCTTTTTGTGAATAATTTCTTCAAGAACTGGCACTCACTATGGAAGTCCTCATCTGTAGACACCATTTTGGCAGCCTTTACAAACTGGTCCTTTACCACCGATCTTTTTTGGTGGTAAGGGTGTGCACTTGTATAGTGCAAGAATGTGTTTGAATATGATGGTTTCCTATAAAATTTTGCTTAGTACCTCTTTTCAGCATAATTTTTGGTAAGTTGGACATCTAAGAATGTTATTTCATTTGGGTCAAAATTATATGTAAACACTAAGAAGTCTGTAGTCTCATTAAAATAATCACTGAGATTTTTTGCCTCTTCATGTTTCCCTTTTATTAGTAAAAAGATGTCATCCAAATAGCATGTAAAATAAATTATTTTTGAGGCTATTCCTTCCTTATTGGGTACAAATTGATGTTCTGAATGACGCATAACCACATTCGTGAAGCTAGAGCCACAGGGGGAACCCATGGCTACTCCGCTTTTTTGCAGGTAATAGTTTCCTTTAAATGTAATTGTGGGCTAGAACTATGTCTAGAAGTTCTTCCACTAGACTGATGTCATTCTGGGGAGCCCCTTTCTTCCTTAATAATTGACTAACCCACTCTATGCCCAATGCTTGTGGTATTGACTGTAAGGAAGTTGTACTGTTCGTCATACTTCAATTCATTAATTTTTTGCAGGAATGACCATGAATCTTTACATATTACTTCTTTTGTTGTTAACTATCACTTTAGCACATGCATATGTGGCAGAATTCCTGCCATCAACTATAGGTCTAAGTGGAGGGTCAAATAAACATTTATGGATTTTGGGGACCCCAAACATTGTGGGTGTCACTTGTGTTAACACTATCATGTAGTTGTATATTTCTATATCAATCTTTCCCTCTATGAATAAATCATTAATGTAGATTTTGATATGTTCATTAGCTGTGTTGTATTCATTAAGGGATGCTTTCTATGAACTAGAAGCTAACATTGATTCTATTTTAGTTTCATAGTCATCCAAATCCATATATACAAGGCCTCCACCTTTGTTGGGCTTCATGATGCGTACCTTAGCTGATCTTATCAAGTTGAACCATGCTTGCTCATCTTTAGTTAAATTATGCTCATAACCCCTGAATCTATTTTCCATTTGGTATGTTCTCATGTCCAATTCACATGTCTTTTCAAATGTATGTAACAAATTGTGCAAAGGGGGATTGTACGTACTTGATATTCTATATTATGCTTGTGATTATACAACTGTATTACCCAATAACAATTTTAAATTAAGTTTCCTAACATACATTTTCAAATCAAGAATGCTGTCAGATATGTCCATTCTCATAGCTGGTGTAAAAGTCATTCCTTTATCTAAGGTGGTAGCCATCTCAACAGAAATATCCAATATAGAGAAGTTATAAACAAAAAAGTCACCTTCCATATTCAAAATTATAGCTGGCATTCCTGTAGTGTTGTTACACAAATTCTCCCTTACTTCCATTTGTTGTGCTTTTTCTTCTGGTTCTGTCTGTTTTGCTGGCCCCCCATCGAAAAACCCTGATAATTATTATTCTGTTTTTTGTTGGTAAGATTCTGTTGACCATTCTAGCTTTGTATACGCTCGCTTCTTCTCAGACCCTCATACTGTTTATTGGGAGCATCAAAACTGCTGTCCTGTAGTTCTGTATCATCCTTCTGAACCGAGTGTTCAGAACTGTTGTTCTCCATTGCATTTTGTAAATGCCCGCCCCTCTGCATGTACTCCTGATTTCCTGTTACACTATGTGGTTGATTGGCATTTGCACTAGCCTGCCTCTTCCACACTTGTGCAACTGATGGGCGTGGATATGCTGTACCGTTCTGGTATTGCTGGCGATCATGCTCAAGTTTTTTGACCTTACTGGCTTTGGATTTGTTCAAATAAAAATCAATTGATTGGAAAATACAAGAGTACTCGTATTTATACCATTCAAAATCAGCATGAGTTTGTATTTGAACATCCAGGACAAATGTTATATCCATTAGTTCATCAGCCATAATGCTATAATGTTTACACATGAGATCTAGAAGATCCAGTCCTTGTGTATTAAAAAAATTTATTAGCTCCTGGTTGAATAAAGAATCAGGTACCAGACCAGTAGGGTATTGATACATTCTCAAACCTTTCGGTACAATGTTAGCTCTTATACATTCTTGGAAGTATTTCACTTCCAAGCGGAGTTTTTGGTATTTAAGTAAATTCTGATCTAAGCTGTTTAGTAAGTCTGTTATGTTCAGCATATCCCTAGCCGAGTTCCCATCCAAATTAAATTCATTGTTGTGAGAAAGGCCAACTGGACTTGTAAGCAAGTATTTTAAAGTAGGGACCCCAATAAACCCTGGGACATGGTTGTCAGTAGACCTTTGTCTCAGTAAACTGCTGTTTGATAGCATTTAGCTGCCAACCTGAGTGCTGACAACTCCGTTCTGACTTACATTACCAGAAAATTAAGTACAATGCTTGTTCACATTATTTAGCAATGCTTATGTAGTAACTACATTTACATTTGGTTTCTTGTTACCTTGATCAATTATTTACTGCTGCTGAGTGGTGTTACCATTTGTAACAACTCTCATTTGGTTCTGCTGATGCTGCTGCTGAGTGGTGTAACCATTTGTAACAACTCTCATTTGGTTCTGCTGATGCTGCTGCTGAGTGGTGTTACCATTTGTAACAACTCTCATTTGGTTCTGCTGATGCTGCTGCTGAGTGGTGTAACCATTTGTAACAACTCTCATTTGGTTCTGCTGATGCTGCTGCTGAGTGGTGTAACCATTTGTAACAACTCTCATTTGGTTCTGCTGATGCTGCTGCTGAGTGGTGTTACCATTTGTAACAACTCTCATTTGGTTCTGCTGATGCTGCTGCTGAGTGGTGTTACCATTTGTAACAACTCTCATTTGGTTCTGCTGATGCTGCTGCTGAGTGGTGTTACCATTTGTAACAACTCTCATTTGGTTCTGCTGCTGCTGCTGCTGAGTGGTGTTACCATTTGTAACAACTCTCATTTGGTTCTGCTGATGCTGCTGCTGCTGAGTGGTGTTACCATTTGTAACAACTCTCATTTGGTTCTGCTGCTGCTGCTGCTGCTGCTGAGTGGTGTTACCATTTGTAACAACTCTCATTTGGTTCTGCTGATGCTGCTGCTGAGTGGTGTTACCATTTGTAACAACTCTCATTTGGTTCTGCTGCTGCTGCTTGTCTTGTGTTAGTAAGCCATTAGTAGAGCCATTTATGGAATCCACTTTTTGTGACAGGCATTCTACTTGCTGTGATAAGGCATGTACTAATGCCGTAAGTTGACTCACGGCCTCAGTTTCTTTTGTAGAATCCATAAGCAGTTCCAAGGATGAGTCCAGTGCATTGGTTGCCATGTTGCCTGAACAAACACTTAAAAACTCCAAAATCCAAGATACAAAAAACTGAGAAATTAAAACAAAAACAACTGGCAACTTCACTGAAGACTGAATCCGCAAAGTTTAATGAAGCACTTCTTGTCCAAATACTATGCAAATACAAATGCAGAACCAAATGAAAGCTGTTACAAATGGTAACACCACTCAGCAGCAGCATCAGCAGAACCAAATGAGAGTTGTTACAAATGGTAACACCACTCAGCAGCAGCAAATAATTGATCAAGGTAACAAGGAACCAAATGTAAAAATGTAGTTACTACACAAGCGTTGCTAAATAATTTGAACCAGCATTCTACTTCATTTTCTGGTAATGCAAGTCAGAACAGAGTTGTCAGCACTCAGGCTGGCAGCCAAATGCTACCAAATAGCAGTTTACTGAGACAAAGGTGTACTGACAACTATATCCCAGGGCTTATTGGGGTCCCTGCTTTAAAAGATTGGCTTACAAGTCCAATTGGCCTTTCTCACAACAATGAATTTAATTTGGGTGGGAACTCGGCTAGGGATATGCTGAACATAACAGACTTACTAAACAGCTTAGATCAGAATTTGCATAAATACAAGAAACTCCGCTTGGAAGTGGAATACTTCCAAGAATGTATAAGAGCTAACATTGTACCGAAGGGTTTGAGAATGTATCAATACCCTACTGGTCTGGTACCCGACTCTATTCCACCAGGAGCTAATAAAGTTATTTAATAAACAAGGACTGGATCTTCTAGATCTCATGTGTAAACATTATAGCATTATGGCTGATGAACTAATGGATATAGCATCTGTCCTGGATGTTCAAATACAAACTCATGCTGATTTTGAATGGTATAAATACGAGTACTCTCATATTTTCCAGTCAACTGATTTTTATTTGAACAAATCCAAAGCCACTAAGGTCAAAAAACATGAGCATGATCACCAGCAATACCAGAACGGTACAACATATCCACGCCCATCAGTTGCACAAGTGTGGAAGGGGCAGGCTAGCGCAAATGCCAATCAACCACATAATGCAACAGGAAATCAGGAGTACACGCAGAGGGGTGGGCATTTTCAAAATGCAATGGCGAGCAACAGTTCTGAGCACTTGGTTCAGCAGGATGATACAGAACTACAGGACAGCAGTTTTGATGCTTCCAATAACCAGTATGGGGGTCCGAGAAGAAGCGAGCGTGTACAAAACCGGAATGGTCAACAGAATCTTACCAACAATCAATAGAATAATAATTATCAGAGTTTTTCGATGGGAGGCCAGCAAAACAGATGGAACCAGAGGAAAAAGCACAACAAATGAAAGTATTGGAGAATTTGGATAACAACACTACAGGAATGCCAGCTATAATTTTGAATATGGAAGGTGACTTTTTTGTTTATAACTTCTCTATATTGGATATTTCTGTTGAGAGGGCTAACACCTTAGCTAAAGGAATGACTTTTACACCAGCTTGGAGAATGGACATATCTAACAGCATTCATGATTTGAAAATGTATGTTAGGAAACTTAATTTAAAATTGTTATTGGGTAATACAGTTGTATAATCACAAGCATAATATAGAATATCAATGCATAATCCCCTTTGCACAATTTGTTACATACATTTGAAAAGACATGTGAATTGGACATGAGAACATACCAAATGGAAAATAGATTCAGGGGTTATGAGTATAATTTAACTAAAGATGAACAAGCATGGTTCAACTTGATAAGATCAGCTAAGGTACGCATCATGAAGCCCAACAAAGGTGGAGGCCTTGTATATATGGATTTGGATGACTATGAAACTAAAATAGAATCAATGTTAGCTTCTAGTTCATAGAAAGCATCCCTTAATGAATACAACACAGCTAATGAACATATCAAAATCTACATTAATGATTTATTCATAGAGGGAAAAATAGATATAGACATGTACAACTACATGATAGTGTTAACACCAGTGGCACCCACAATGTCTGGGGTCCCCAAAATCCATAAATGTTTATTTGACCCTCCACTTAGACCTATAGTTGATGGCAGGAATTTTGCCACATATGCATGTGCTAAAGTGAAAGACAATACATGTAAAAAATATGTAACAACAGAAGAAGTAATATGTAAAGATTCATGGTCATTCCTGGAAAAAAATAATAAATTGAAGTATGACAAACAGTACAACTTCCTTACAGTTGACGTAAAGAACTTATATACGTCAATACCACAAGCATTGGGCATAGAGTGGGTTAGTCAATTATTAAGGAAGAAAGGGGCTCCCCAGAATGACACCAGTCTAGTGGAGAAACTTCTAGACATAGTTCTAGCCCACAATTGCATTTATTGTAAAGGAAACTATTACCTGCAAAAAAGTGGAGTAGCCATGGGTTCCCCCTGTGGCTCTAGCTTCATGAATTTGGTTATGCTTTACTGGGAACATCAATTTGTACTCAATAAGGAAGGAATAGCCTCAAAAATAATTTATTTTACACGCTATTTGGATGACATCTTTTTACTAATAAAAGGGGAAACATGAAGAGGCTAAAAATCTCATTGATTATTTTAATGAGTCTGCAGATTTCTTAGTGTTTGCATATAATTTTGAACCAAATGAAATAGCATTCTTAGATGTCCAACTTACCAAAAATTATGTTGAAAAGAGATACCAAGCAATAGTGTATAGGAAACCATCGTATTCAAACACATTCTTGCACTATACAAGTGCACATCCTTACCACCAAAAAAGATCGGTGGTAAAGGGCCAGTTAGTAAGGGCTGCCATAATGGTGTCTACAGATGAGGACTTCCATAGTGAGCGCCATTTCTTGAAGAAATTATTCACAAAAAGAGCATACCTGAGTACTTTGATTGACAAACTAATAGAAGAAGTTGTGGAGAAAAGAATTAATGGTGGGCCGGATACACGATGAGTTGCACAGAGTCTAAGAGTAGAGTAAGACTCCATGCAGCCATCATGTCCGACGAGCGATCCAGGAACAGCTTGCAGGGGCGTGCAAGAGAGCTCCTAAAATGGCTCTTACACAGACAGGGCCGGGACATGCAAATTACCTCAATTGCAGCCGAAAGGCATGCAAATGAGGTAGATTTGCGATTCAGGAAACCGGAACCTGTCCGAGTAAGAGTAGTGTTATCTGCAGAAATGTACTCAGTTGACAACTGAGTACTGTTCTGAAAATAGCCAAACGGAGCTGTGACAGCTGCAAATAAAGGTTGCATCCAGTAGAGGAAGCATGCCAATGGCCAAAAATATGGCCACTGGTAATGTTTCCTGATGCAAAATAAAAATAAATAGTTTTTTTTTTGTCCGATTTTTGATGTTTAAGCGTAGCGCAGCGCCGCACAAATGAGCTGAACTCTAAAAACCAGAAAACTAATAATTAAAATCCACAAATGTGGATTTTATGGGTATTTGTAATGTACAATGCAAGGCACTGGCAGGCTGAAGACAACATGGCTACCGAGTAGGGGTTGCTAAGGAGGGAACCCAGTCTAAGAGATGTAACCAAGCATTAGTAGGCAATCCTATGCAAATGAGGGTAAGGATAGTGAATCCAGTCTACATAGCAAATAAGCACAGTCAGTGTAGTGTAAGACTAGGATAAGGGGAGTAACAGAGTAGGATATAGCTGACATCATGTGGGGGGTATGTATGGCAGAAGCTAATCTCATTGGAGCAGAGCGGCATGTGTTAGCTGTCAGTTGCTCATCACTGGAAGAGGTGTGTCAGTAGGTATCCTAGCTAAAGTCAAGAAATAGAAGGTGCACACTGTGGGAATCACCAAAGTTTCTTGTAAAAATGCTTGCAACATGTATGCGCACGTGTGCGCACCTGTCAACCCGAGTAAGACAGTGTGCACGTGTGTAAGCAGAAGTTAGCATGTGTAATGTTGTCTAAATCTGTGTTAGCACATTTGCGCTTGTGTGCGCGCGTTTCAGCATGTGTAGGGCAGTTTAAAGTCTTGTAAGCACCTTTGCGCTCATGTGCGCGCGTTTAAGCAGGAATTAGCTAGTGTAATTCCGTCTAAGCCTGTGTGCGTGCGTGTTAGCGTGTGTCCACGTGTTTGCCCTAGTGTGCGCGGTGCTGCCCCCCTGAGGAAATGGAAAGGAAAAAGGAAGCACAACAAACAGTAGGAAGTTAACCAGGGAGAGTCAGCAGAGCTAGCAGGTGGAAATAATCAGAATCAGGCAATTACACAGGCAGTAAACCAGCCCAGCCCAGCCCAGCCCAGCACTTAAAACTCTGCAAACAACTTTTCACCATGTATTCCTCAAAGACACTGCAGCACTGCAGTAAGCTAAGAGAAGTGAATACTGAAAAGGCTTATCTGAGACAAAGAAATGTTAGGGGCTGTCATTGCTCTCATAAACCGACATATGCAACATGCTGAGGGTGGTGACAATGGGAATGCTGCCAACCAACCCACAGTGAGGAGACGGAGAAGAGTGTACAGTCCCAGGGTAACCTACCAGGGGCTACATGAGCTGGAGAAAGTGGAGCACTATAGAGTGGACAGAGACCTCATGCAGCAAATTGTTGAGCTGTGCAGGCCACGCCTCACACACAGAACCAACAGAGGGGAACCCATTCCAGTGGAAACCAAGGTATGTGTTGGCCTATGAATACTAGCAACAGGTACCCTCCAGAGACCAACTGGTGATATGATGGGGATATCACAGGCATCAGCATCCAGGGTACTGCACCATTTCCTGGATGCCATGTCAGCACATGTCGGTGATCATGTATATTTCCCCAATTCCCATGAGGTATTGGCCAGCAATATGCGTCTCTTCCAGCAACTAGCGGAATACCCTGAGGTAGTGGGTGCAATAGACTGCACGCACATACGCATCAAAGCACCAGCTGGTGAGCAGGGTAGGGCCTACGTTAACCACAAAGGCTTCCCCTCCATCAACTGCCAGGTCGTGTGTGATGCCCAGGGCATAATACTGAATGTGTGTGCTGGCTGCCCTGGAAGCTACCATGATTCCCATATCTGGCATCTGACGCAGCTGTACCAGACATTTTCCAATGGGGACATCCCACATGGTCACCTAGTGGGGGATGCTGGCTATGCATTGGAGCCGTGGCTGATGACACCCATCAGAAACGCACACACACCTGAACAGGAACTCCATAATGAGGCACACGCACAAACACGAAATGTAATCAAGCGTGTGTTTGGGCTGCTCAAGTCATGGTTCCAGTGCCTGGACACATGTGGTGGAGCCTTGCAGTACTTACCAACTGCGTGTACCCAAATTTTCATGGTATGTGCTATGCTACATATATTATGAAAACAGCTGCAGCAGGACCAGCATAGGCCTGGCCCAAACAGCCCCCCACCATTGCCAAGATCATCACAGGCAGAGCGTGACTCGGAGGAGGAACAACCTAAGCCTGCCCCAGTAGGCAGAAGGAGGCGTGCTCAGTATGCTTTAACCTTGGCAAAGAGGCAATGCATAGCACATACACTGGCTCAGTAGGAACCCTGGAAATGACACCTCTCTCTGACCCGCACATATAGTAAAACGGATGCCTAAGTTGACACTACCTGCTTCAAACATATACAGGGAGTGTAGTATGTGCATCTGACATAGGCAGCCCTGCAGCACCACCTGAGGCACGATTGCCATGTGTCAAGCAATTTAAGGTAGTGCTAAACAGCATTTACCACCATGTAGTATATGCAAACAGAATCGCACAGACCAACTAGTACAACTGTGGTCAATGCCGAGTAATATTGTGCAATGTCCAGCAAAGTTGGTGAATATACAGCAATGTCGGACAAGCCTGGTCTAAGTAGGGCATAGCAGAACAAAAGCCAACATGCTTATATCTGCTTAACTGGCCCTTAAGCAGTCTGGTCTGCTCAGTATGAAAATATAAAGCAGTGATGGGCCTCGAACCCAGGATACTGTGCACCATAGTCAAAGTACTGAACCACTAAACCATGACAGTATTGCACTGTTCAGCCAGTATGAAGGAATGTTGATAAGCCTATGCAAAGTATCTCATGGAAACCCTGCAGGCACAGCATAATCCCTGTTGACTTATGACACAAAGGTAAGCCCTGCAGTAAGAACAGAACTTGACTTCCAACACACACAGTATAAATGTTAATATTGGTCATGTTCACACACATCCACAAATGCAGTGGACTTCAGATCGCAACATACTGAAAGGTCATACTGGGCATGCTCACACACTTGAATAAATGAGACATATGTCAGGCAACAAAACATGGAAAGCCTGAACTGGGCATGCTCACACACTTAGGCCATGTCTGAGTACAGCAGTGGGCCACACATATCTGGCAGTTGCATGTGTTACCTCAGGAACCTCTCACTATCCAGCAATCTGCCCTGTGCACACAGTTACATGACAACAGACACTTATATAATATAGTGGAACCCTGTCATGATCAAGCATGTTCCGCAGATACCTAAGTTGTTCATAGAAACTGGGAAAGCAAAGACAATAAAGACCTGCAAACAGTATTAGCAATAAATATTGTGCATCCCGAGCAGAAGCATAGGTGCAGAGATCGATACTAGGATATCTGCCCTAGGGTATGTACAAGCCTAGCCAGAGGGTCTTTGGCATTTGCAGCCCTGTCAGATTACTACACTGTGCTAGTGAATAGTAGGTCACACGAGATAGCCCATGTACGTTTAGGCTAGTGTGCCTCTGTCTTGCAGGGACACAGAATATATCCCATGGGTAAACATACGATCACCCATACAGCCGTCAAGATGTCCCCTGTAGGTGGTTAGTGGGTGGCTCTGCCTATGTGAAACTGTGATCACAATCTGGAGTGAGTGGAGACCCTGGGATAAGAATCTGTCCCTCCAGCATGCCCTATTAAATTCTGTACTGAGGTATCTGTCCCTGGAGTGTGTAGCTACAAGGGAGGTGGATATGCTGAGGTGGAGCATGTCCATTAATTCTGGGTTGGGTATTACTGCAAACAACAGGCACACATCATATCCGATAGGTGGTAAGCGATTGAGTAGAGCTGGAGTTACTGCATCCGAACTGTGCAGGTCATCTGTATGAGTCCCTACATCTGCTTGGTATGGAACTTATAGGTTCATAGGTTCATAGGTAGATACTAGGCTATCTGCCCTAGGGCATTTATAAGCCTAGCCAGAGTGTATTTGGCATCCGTCTCCCTATTATATTAGTCTACTGTGCCTCTGTAAAGTAGGTCACAGAAGGTACCCTGTAAGATTAGTTTGCTGTGCCTCTGTCTAGCAGGGACACAGAAGAGATTCCTGGGGTGAATTTGCAATTTGCCACCCACCTGTCCAGATTTGGCTTGAAGAGGGTCAGTGAGGGGCTATGTCTAATATGAATTGGGATTCTATTCCAAAGTGAGGGGAGCCTCTGGGAAATTAATCTGTCCCGCCAGCATGTCCTATTTATTATTGTGCTGAGGTTTAAGTCCCTGGAGCCTGTATCCCTAAGGGACTTGGATTTTTGAGGTGGAGCATGTCCATTAATTCTGGGTTTGACATGGCTTTGTATGTCAGGCATAGATCGCCTCTGAGTATGCGGTAAGCAACTGAGTAGAGCTGGAGTTTCTTTAGTTGAGCTGCATACAACATCTGTTTGTAGGCCATGATCTTCTTGGAGAGGTACGTATGGGTCTCTCCAGTTGCTGCAGGTGTCGGGTAAGGTACAACCTAAAAGGGCCATTGTATTCGAGTATGGGGCTGATGAGTGATGAGTAGAGGGGCACAATGACCTCACTTGATCTTGATGTGAACCCTTTCATGATAAGGTGGGCTATATAGAAGGTCTTTGTAACCACTTTGGCAATGTGATTATCAAAGGAGAGATTACTATCTACATTGGTCCCCAAATCTCAAATTACTACTTCTGTACTGAATGGATTACCACCTATGTGGTAATTTGTGTGCACCTTGTTTTTTCCAAAGGGGATGAATATGCACATTTTAGCATGTAGCACGAGCCCCTGGCTCTGGCACCCGACATCCATCTCTGTGAGACCCTTTTGGAGGATGCTTGTGTCAGCCGGAGAGTGGATTATGGCACCCAGTTTGCAGTCATCTGCGAACTTTGTCAGCCATAATCCCCCTGTGTTAGCCTGAACCTCAGAGAAGTATATACCGAACAAGAGAGGTCCCAGAACTGAGCCCTGTGGGATGCCACATGTAACTGCTTTGGATTCGGACATGGCACCTGCGATTCTGACCATGTGGGTTCTATCCCTGAGCCAGTTTGCAACCCATCATGTGATATAGGGGTTGATATTTTAGCTGGTAAGCTTATTTATGATGCCCAAGTGGGGTATTGTGTCGAAGGCTTTTGCAAGGTCGGGGTAGGCTGTGTGGACTACCTTGCCCTCATCTATAGCTTTGGTAAATGTTTCAAAGAAATCAACTAGGTTTAAGAGGCAAGATCTGCCCTTAACAAAGCCGAATTGGGTAGGGTCCTGTGTCTGGAGGCTCCCAATGTCTTTGTTTATGAGTTCCATGAGAATACGCTCCATAGCTTGACAGGCCAGACTAGTCAGGCTTATGGGGTGATAGTTCCTAGGGTCCGCTGTGGCACCACCTTTGTGGAGTGGAACCACTGTAGCTGTACGCCATTATTTGGGTACATATCCTCTAGTAAGGCTAAGTTTGAACAGTGACTTAATGTGAGGGTTTAGTTCTTCCTGGAGCTTGTGTAAGACACAGCCTGGGACACCGTCCGGTCCCATAGCTGCTTTGTCTTTTGCTTTGGAGAGGGCAGCTTTCACCTGTGCATCTGTGATGTCAGGGAGGTTGCATTCATTTGGGATAGGCATTTTTTCCTTTGGGGGTGAAGGGGTGTAGAGGTTTGTGCTGAATCTGTCTGCCAGGATGTTGGCTATGTCTGTAGGTTCGGTATATTCTGTACCATTATGCAACAATTCAGAGCATATATGGGAGTTTCCACCCATATTATGGACATAACAAACGAAGGGCTTGTGATCATCTTTAGTGTCTAGGGCAATTTCCCTTTTGAAACTGGCCTTTGATGATTTTATGAGGTATCGAAGTTTCTTGCTAATACTGATCAGAGATGCCTTCCATTTTTGGCATTTTGCTCTGTCATGTAGTAGCTTCCTACTTCTGTTGTATAGCTTATTTATGGCCAGGGTCCACCAAACAGGTCTCCTGTTTTTGGAGGAGTGAGTCTTCATTTTATTTGGTATAGCACGATCCATGCATTCCTGCAGGTGCTCATAGAATGCATTTGTAAAGGAGTCTGTGGATTGGCCTGTATTATCCTCTGGCCTGTGGGCTTTTAAGGATTCCACCTTAGTCTTGAGAAGTGCAAAGCTGGCTTTTGAGAAATTCTTTACAGTGATTTCCTTGGCTGGGGGTGGGGATGGGATATGGATGTCCATGGAAATTTGTTTATGGTCTGATCTTACCAATGAGGGGTTTACCTCTGGTGTGGAACATAGAGTCCCCATGTTGGTGATGACCAGGTCCAATATGTTGTTCCCTCTTGTGGGAGTGGTGACCAGTTGTTCCATCGCATTACAGTTTATAACTTCAAAGAACTGTTGTGTTTGGGCTTGAGTAGTTGTCCCAGTCAATGTTTGGGTAGTTGAAGTCACCCAATAATATAGTTTTTGGAGAGACCTTGATATTCTCCAGTGTTCTCAGGAATGCCAAGTGGGGTTCCTGTAATAGGGAGGGTGTTCTGTAGCAGGCTACAAACTGAAAGGCAGTTTGGACCACTGTTAGTTGCACATGGATGGTTTCTGATGCTTCGTGCAGTGCCACTAACCTGGAGGTGTAGCTATCTTTGATGAATATAGATACTACCCCTCCTGTTGTGCTTCGGTCCGAGTTTTGTGTCTGGAACGCATGGTATGAGTTATAACCTGTTAGTGCTGGGGTGCTCTCAGGATCCTTGAACCAAGTTTCTGTTACTGCACAGACATCGATATTCTCCATACTGAGAAGAGCCTCGAGTGTGTGCATCTTGAGGTTTAGACTTCTGGTATTGAGTAGCATTACCTTTAGATTTTGTATCCTTGGGATGTCCATTCAGCCTCGCCTAAAAAATGCACTATGGGGGTGGCAAGAGGCATGGCCAGTATAAGAAAGCCTAAGGATGACAGGTGCAAGCCATCCCTAGCGAAGCAACGTGGCTTGTCGGACATGTCATCCCAGGCTGACAGACACTGGATCCGCCTTGAATGATACCAATACTTTAGACAATTGTTGAAACTGATCATTTTGTCTTTATACTCTGGCATCATTCTTGGTGAGGGCAAGATGCTACTCAAGGTTAGGGTCATACCAGCCCGGGCTACATGATTAGAGTGCTTCTCTATGTCTCTTTTCTTGTAGTCCAGGGAGGTACGTCTCATGTCATTCACACCAGCATGGACAATGATGGAGTCATACTTGTACTTGCTTTGGAGTGACCTGAGTGCTTGCATTATGTGGTGGATCCTGGCACCTGACAGGCAGCTTACAGTGACCTTCTCCATGTTCAGTCAGTTGAGCGGGATGTCAGTGTGCCAGATAATAGAGTCCCCTATAACAAGTGTATTTGGTGTGTTGTTTGGCCTTAAGGGCTGTGATCATGAGGCACACTGATTTTGTGAGATATGTCATTCCTGGGTATTGTTGAGGGGTGGCTGTTGCTTGGGTATCTGTGGCCAGTACAGTTGCTGCAGGTGTTGGATAAGGTACACCCCAAAGGTGGCATTGTAACCAAGCACAGTTGTTATTAGTATAGGGGCACAATGACATCACCCGATCTAAATGTGAAACCATATGGAATAAGGTTGCTTATATAGAAGGTTTCTCCAACCACTGTGGCAATGTGTATGTGAAAGGCGACAGTACAAACAAGTCATGTCCCCAATCACCTAGGCAGCATTACCCTTAGTGTTCACCTAATAACACTTACCGTATGTAATGGAGTACTATGTATGTGTTAATGTGTGGGCATGTTGTTATTTCCAAAGGGGATGACTATGCAACTAATGGCATTTAGCTGTAGGCCATGGCTCAGGCACCAGTCATCCATCTCTGTGAGACCCTGTTGGAGTATGCATGTGGCAGCTGGAGAGGTGACTATGGCACTCAGATTGCAGTCAAGTGCGAACAAGGTCAGCCATATTTCCCCTGTGGTAGCCTGTACGTCAGAAAAATATATACTGAGCAAGAAAGGTCCCAGGACCGTGCCGTGTGGGATGCCACATGTAACTGGTGTATAGTCAGACATGGTACCTGCAATTCTGACCATGTGCTATCCTTTGGCCTGATCCAGGTAGCAATCCATCATGTGACATATGTGTCCATATCGATGCTGGTGAGCCTATGCATAATGGCCCAGTGGGTTATTGTGTGGAAGGGTTTAGCAAGCTTCAGGTAGGCTGCGTGTACAACTGTCCCTATGTCGATGGACCTGTTAACCATCTAAAGAATACAAACATGTTCAAGAGGCAAGATCTGCCCACAACAATGCTGAAATGTGTAGGAGACAGTGTCTGTAGGTTCCTGATGTCTATGTTTAACAGTCCCATGACAATACTCTCCATAGCTTTGCATAACAGGCAAGTTAGGTTTATAGGGCAGTATTGTCTGCAGTCCGTTCTGGCACCAACTATGTGGAGTGGGACCACTGTCACTGTACGCCATTCCATGGGTACATATCCTGTAGTAACTCCAATATTGTACAGTGATGTAATGTGAGGGTTATGTCTGTCATGAAACTCGTGTAAGATGCAGGGCGGGACACCAACTGGTCCCATTGATGCTGTAATGTATGCTTTGGGGAGGGCAGCACTCACCTGTTACTGTGTGGTGTCAGAGAGGTTACACTCTGTTGGGCTGGATAATTGCTCACTGAACCTCTTTGCCAGGATGTTGGCTATGCCAGTGGGTTCAGGGTAAGTGTAGTCAGTATGCAGTAACTCACAGCATATCAGTGAGTGTCCACCCAGGTTCCTGACATAACCGATGAAGGCCTTGTGATAGTCCTACGTGTCTGGTGCAATTGTCCGTGAGAAGAAGACCTTAGATAAGTACATGAGTGATCATAGCTGTCTGCTAGTACAGATCACAGATGCTTTCCCCATCTGGACTTGTACTCTATCATGTAGTAGCTTCCTCCTGACATTGTACAGCTTATTAATGGCTGGGGTCTACCAGACAGGTCCCCTGTCATTGGAGGAGTGAATCTTGTTGTTATTTTGGGTAGCACAATCCATGCAGTCCACTAGGAGTCCATAGAATGTGTAAGTAAAGGATTCAGCAGTCGGAGCTGTATTTGCCACTGTCTCAGGGTCTCCGAAGGATACCACCTTGTTTTGGTGGAGTGAGACGTTGGCTCATCAGAAGTTCACCCAGATTACCCAGGATGGGTGTGTGGAGTGTATATGTATGTCCAGTGAGATAGATGTATGTTCCGACCTTACCAATGAGGGGTATATCGCTGGTGTGGAACATAGAGTCCCCATGTTGGTGATGATCAGGTCCAATATGCATTCCCCCTTGTGGCTGTGGTGACTGGTTGTGCCATAGCATATGAATTTACAAATTGTAGTGACTGTAGGATGAGGTTGTTGCGGCTTGAGTAGTATCCACAGTCAATATCCGTGTATCTGATGTCACCCAATATAATGGTGTTTGTGGAGACCATCATATCCTCCACTGTTCCCAGGAAAGCAGAGTGTGGTTCCTGAGTATGGGAGGGTGGTCTGTAGTAGGCAACAAACTGAAAGGCAGCTTCACACAATGGTAGTTGTCTATGTATGGTCTGTGATGCTTAGTGCAGTGCCACTAACCCGGAGGTGTGTGTATCTGTGATGTATATGGATACACCCCCTAGTTGTGTTGTCCGTTCCAAGTCCTGCGGTCAGAAAGCATGGTATGAAACATAACCTGGTAGTGCTGTTGTGCATATGTGACCCTGAAATAGGCATCTGTTAGTGCACATATATTGCTATCCCTCATACTGAGGGGAGTCCTGAGTGGCCGCAATATGAGGGTAACACATCTGGCGTTGAGCAGCATTACCCTTAGTGTTATTTAACCTGTAATGTCTATGTAGGTGGGTTTGTCTTTTGAGCCCTGCTCAACAAATGCACTATGGTGGTAGCAAGAGCCTTAGCCAGCATTCAAAGGTCCAAGGGTGACAGGTGCAAGCTGTCCATAGTGAAGCTACGTGGCATGTTGAGCATGTCACCACAGGCTGACAGACACTGTATCCCCTATGAATGACACCAATCTGATAACCAAGTGTTAAACGTGATATGTTTGTCTGTATACTGTGACATCATACTTGGTGGGTGTAAGATGCTAGACAAGGCCAGGGTCATACTGGCCTGGGCTACATGATGACACTGTTCCACCATGTGCCATGTCATGTGGTCCAGGGAGTAAAATTTGAGGTTGTACGCACCAGCATGGACAATGATGGTGCCAGTCCTGTACTTGCTTTGTAGTGACCTGACTGCATGTGTTATGTGGCAGATCCTGGCACACGACAGACAGCACAAAGGGACTATTCCCTTGTATGGGCTGGTGAGTGGTACATCAGTGTGTCTGACAATAAGTGTCACCTATCACAAGTGTATTATGTGTGTTGTTTAGCCCGAAGGCAAGTGACTGTGTGGCACACTGACATTGTGAACTATGTGAGATGTGGGTATTGTAGTGGGGTAGCAGTTGTGTGTGTGCCTGCTGTGGAGGTCTCCGTTGCATAGGCAGAGTTCAATTACAGCATTCGAGTATGTGTATGTGTGATAATGTGGTTTGAGTGCTGTCGCCAGAGGATATGTGAGACTGATATGTGGTGTGTGTGGTTTTCTTCACCACCTGATAGACTATGCCAGTCATGGGTCGAGAGAGTTCAGCAGCCTGTATGTCTCTATAGGTGCATCTCACACATATATCTGGGTTTGTCATGAGGAGGAGAGTGCTGTGTGTGTGTACATGAGGCAGATGTGACATTGCGTCTACATCACAATATTCACCAGCTGGACTGGAGAGTGCACACAAAGCCGACCCCTGGACATGCCGGGATATCATCATGACATACTCTGTAGCCAGATGACAAAGGATCAGTAGGGTGTTAAGCATGTAAAAGAGTATAACAGGGATTAGTGTTCAAGTTCGTTGGTGTTCTGTAAAGAGTAGCTGAGAAGGAGTCCAGACTGAATCATGACACCTCCAACAGCTATGTCATATATAGTAATGTACACACATATATGTCATGAGTCAGGGCCACCTGTACCTGTCTGACAATGCTGACATCCTGACAGACAGGCCCATATATACATACCCACCTTCCACCAACGATAGTCCATATCATCATACCAGGAGATATCACATGTAGAATGGATGAACAGCTACCCCCAATGCTAAAAGCATGGCATCAAGAGAACAACATTG
The DNA here is from genome assembly GCF_019279795.1 of Protopterus annectens. NCBI lineage: Eukaryota > Metazoa > Chordata > Ceratodontiformes > Protopteridae > Protopterus > Protopterus annectens. The sequence goes on along the minus strand of NC_056744.1, from coordinate 1,497,558,260 downwards.
ATTCCCAATATGTGTCATGCATAAACTACAGAACAAACAGATCCTGCACCTGAACAGTCAGCTGAATCTCCCTCCCTACACAGGATGTTGAACCGTTGAATGTGTTACAGCAACATATGGCACTCCACACAAGTGTTGGTGCACAACACACCATGGGCAGTACAGTCCAGTATGCCTATGAAGTATGATCTGCAAGGCCATGGAGTCCATCATAGTTGAAGTCATAAACCGAGCTATTGGAAGCTGACATACACACAACCCTACTAACTGTGGTATGTTCACGTGTGGATCATGGTTCCCAAACATGCTATTCTGTTTGCAAGGCAGCCACACAGGACTTACATCACTGAACACAGCTACACATGTCTCACATACACTTTGGATAGCCCTTTATCAACATCCCAGACACATGTAGTACCCACAAAACCAACAAGCTGTGCATAAATATGTGTTGACATATGAAGGAATGTCGATGTGTCCACAGATAGATCACACAAGGTAAGGATTATGAGTTCCTGTTCCAGCTGTTGACACCTGACAACCCACATGGACCATTCCTGGAATGGCATTAAACAAAGTGTACACACATTACCATGTCCAGTCTGATGATGTAACCATCCTAGAAATACAGCAGGAGAAAGGAAACCACACAGTAATGCAAATAGCGTGCTGTGCTAATGTGTTTCTCTCTTTAGTATCATAACCTAGTTAGGTAGGGGTTTGAATTCTGCAAACGCTGATTGTGTGTGTGGGGGGAAAAGTGTGTGTGCAATTCTCCTTGAAAGGAGTGGCCTTTTTGAAGACTGGGAAAACACACTACAGATGTACATTCCTCTTTGGAAAGACTGATGATGTCACCACCCTAGAAATACAGACAGAGAAGGAAAACCACCCAGTAAAGCAAATAGCGCACTGCGCTAATGTGTCTCTCTCTCTCTTTCTCTCTAGTATCATAACCTAGCTAGGTAGGGGTTTGAATTCTGCAAAAGCTGACTGTGTCTGTGTGTCACTCTTGGTCAATGTGGTGTGGGTTTTGCTTTTACTATGTTATGGCATATTATGATTACAACAGTAAGTGCATTGCACACATCAGGCATATGCGTTGCAAATATATATGTGTATATGTTCCCTTAATCAGTACATAGGTGTGAAGCCTGCATACTACATGAATACATTTGTTGTCATTGACAGGTTGTGCCGCAGCTTCTCAGATCGTTGGTCACATATGTATCTATGTGACAGGGCCATCCACTGTCATGATCCGTGGTCAAGGTCACCTGTGCCACACACACCCATGACAGTTACTTAACAGTAGTGTGAGTGAGGGTATATGCCTGGGGTATATGTCAGGCAAGTTCATACACAACAACGACTGCCAATAATGGACAGTCTTTATAGGTGCACAACCGCCTTGTGGATATGCATCCAGGCCTTCAATGTCTCATGTGACACACCTTGGGACTCCACAATACCTATGGATATGTGGATACCAAGGGACACATGACATAACATGAGGCTGTATGTACACATTGGTACTCAACAAAGATGTTGAGGGCTACCACCTATGTAGTACTGACGGGATAGTAAGTATAGTACATGTGGATGACTATGCCATAGTCGGCTTACTGCTATACAGCATGTATCACATGACAGGCATCTGTCTGTATGATACCCTTGTGTAGGATATGTGTCCCATCTAGGGAATGGATTGTAGGCCACTGCATGCATTAACAGATGTGGATGGACACATCCCTAGTGTGTTTCCATGTACCTAAGGGGGCTATATGCCAAACAGGTGTGGACACAGGAATGGGTGGCAATAATTACCACTGGTTAGTGTTAAAGTGTAGCACTGGAAGGATACAACTGTTACTGAGTTCCCTATGACTGTGTGTCATTTGTCAGAACATCATCCAATGATTGCTTATAGTCATGCTGTTGAGGTTATGTATACTACCAGACTGCAAATCATTGACAGATACTAACAGTATCACCCACAGCATAGTGTCTACCCATGTCATACACACATGTCTACCCATGTTAGTACATAACTCTAGTAGAATGCATACAGGCCATTGAAAGATACTATGACATGTTAACAATGTGTACAACAGGGTATGCCACATGTCCCATGTGTCCACTGTGCATGTACATACAGACAGTGTGCACCCACCATGTTCACAGATGTACACTTGCTAATCTGTACTGCACACATCACACACATACTGTCCACTCACTAACACATGCTGGCAACACATTACATGTCAGCCAAGTGGCACATGGGTGGACAATACATAGTCAGACATAACAGTGGTGTAAACAATGCTACATAGACAATCAGAGCTTTGATGGATAATGTCTGCTGAGATATACCTACAAGGATGTCATTACAATTTCCAGTTGACAACTTGCTAATATTGCTACACTGCTATAGTGTCACCCTGTGCATCAGCACCATGTTAGCCTGTTCCTCCATCAATGTTACAGATGACAGGAGGCGACACAGGTATCATCATATGCACAGGGCATTTTTTTGTTTGCCAGAGCCTGACATTCACCCATCCAATAGACATGTCTGTGCGTGTGTGTGTGTGAGGGACAACAGTACAGCATGGACCAATGTTGATGTAATGTGTGTGTGTGTATGTGTGAGCCCTAGTTGTTTGGTTAATGTGTGTGTGTCTGCATGCACACAGCTCCACCATGTGGCTGCCATATACAGTAGTTTGTGGGACAGCCACAGACTGTGCCTGCTAGGCTGTACAGATCACTGTCTCTGGCCACAGACACAGTACCTGTGCCTGACAGGGGTGCTACGGACAGTATCGGGTACCAACCCTGACTGGGTACTGTCCTCAGAGGCAGAGGTGGGATGACTGGATCCATGTCCCTGCTAGGAATGTCCAGAGCCATGTGCACATGGTCTACTGGGATGGTCAATGGACAGGCCAGGCCCAGCATTGCTGGGGCTGGTACTGCCACTACGGGAGCGGTTGTGAACTGTGGGCCGTCTGCGACCACTGCCAGCTGTTGCTGTTGCTGGCATGCGTCCGCGTCGACGTTGCAACCATCCCACACGGTCCTGGCTCATGGATGACATATTGTGGTGGGCATCTATTGTCTCCCCCCAATGTCTATCAATGACCTTGGTGTATGTCCGGATGGCACCGGCAAGGTCACAGATGCTGTCATTGATAGCGGTGTAATGTGCCCTCTGTGCCCTAAGTCCCTGCCTGGTGTACCGTTCCATATGTGCCTGAGCCTGCATTACAGCCCGGAACATACTGGACGTCGTGAGACCAGTGAGGGCACGCCTGCCAGGGGCAATACGACCAGCAGTGCTCCCCCGAGAAGCCCTGGACCTCCGCCTATGTGGTACCATTCCAGGAATACGGCTATGGCTGCTGTGAGGGGATGCAATTACCATGGGTACCACACTCTCCTGGTCAGTGCCAACTGTATGCTGTCCCTCCTCTATGGCAATTGGTGGTGAGGGATGCATTGGCAGTATGAGTGTGCACATGGATGGGGTTGAACGCTGTGTACTGTCGATTGGTGGACCAACGACAGACCCTGTCAAACCTTCCTGTGTCAAAATACATGTCTCATCATCAGCACTATTCGTGGCAGTGGCTTCAGGTTCCCTGCTACATTCAGCCAGCCCTAACTAAGCACCTGTGAGAAGAAGACACGAAACACACTTTACGGTCTGCACATGGACACATGCACACATGAACACGTGCACACATGCACACATGCACACATGAACACATGCACACATGAACACATGAACACATGAACACATGCACACATGAACACATGCATACATGCACACATGCACAGTAATACACTCCTCACTACAGCACATACATACACACACCAGCAATCCAACACATACTCTATAGTGGGTGAAGGTGGGTGTCAGTATCACAAGGTAAACAGTCACCACACACGTGTTAGCATGCAGAATATGTGTTGCACAGGACCATACAGTGCAAGTGTAGATGCCCCAATGTAATGGCAGTATACATGGCTTTGTTGCAACTGTGTCGTCGTTCAGTGATTGGCTACACCCTGGAACACAATTTGTACATGGACACAACATTGCTGTGCAGGTATTATCAACTCTGCAATGCCCTGTGGACCATCACTCACAACTATACATGCCATGGCTGCATGTGTTATCTGTGTGACACATAGATATCCATGTCCGAGTACAGTGTCTATGTCCAAAGCAGATAATAGTGGGCACAGGTGTAGCACATGCATGCTATGTACACACACGGGATGATTGCTGCATGTTGACGTGAAGGTATCCCAATGCTCTACATGGCCAGTGTACAGTGGTTATGGTGAGTGTGGGACATATTGCAGATATGTCGGTGCCACACATGACATGGCATGCTACACGACTGTAACATTAAACATACCCAATGTGTGTCAAGTGACCTATACACCCACTAGTATTCCAGGACATATATGTGACACTTTGGATGGCAACTGCTGTGCATATTGTGTATACTGGTATATGTAAGCACACACACAACATGCTATGCATTTTGTGTATAGGTGCATATGTTTGCACACGCACAACATTGAGGTGCAGAGCTATGACTGCTATGAGTAGTACTGTGGTCACTGTAACTGGATGGGATGTAGTACCCTGTGCCATCATCCACATGCATCCTGTGGTCACTCACAGCTACTAATTTGTGCAAGACCACCGCCTAGCATGCTGTATCTGAACTACAGTGCCATGGCTACGTTCACAATTACACAGACACCTTGTACATGGGTGTGTGAGGTGACCAATAGGGAGCATTGCCTAACATGACCGTGTTATGTGTTGCAGAGTGTTGCACACACCCATGATAGGACTCTAGCCCTGAGGTACAGCATTTGTGTGTGCAAGACATGTGGGATACTGATGTGTGACCTTACAGCGGGTGTGATGGGAAATGTAGCATGTTTTCATGTACTGCGTATCATAAGCATGTTCTGTTGTGTACAGCTGTAGCAACTATGCATATCTAAGGTGCAGTACAGTGTTGCCACACTTGTGTCTGCTGCACTGTGCAGTGTATGTGATTGAGGCAGCTACTGACTTTACTGAGATGATTAATGTCTCACAGCAAACATGGACGGCATGCATTATGCGTAGGTGTGTTATGTGTACATGGCCTACACCTCACCTATGACATGCACATTTCATTACCAATATTAAAGTGTTAACACACTCACCAGCATGTACCGTCTGCCCTGCTGTCACACCAGAGGGACCTACAAGAATATGACACAGTTTATCAGTGGCCACAACAATTGCTACTGTGAGTGAGTGCGCTAATCTACAGTGGAACAATAGTCAACAATCACAGGTGTGGAGATACTATTCCGAATATCAGTATTGCACACAAGAGGCAGCACAACTGCTAAACACACAGTACACATCTCACATAAGCATATTCTAACAATACAGGTAACGGTAGTCTACAGCTAGGGCATATTACCTGCATGCTCCATGTTGTCCTGCTGGGTAGCTCAGGCCTCCATGATGACACATGCATGATGTTGTTGCTGCTGTAGGCCAGGAGCCACCACGCTTAGGAGCAGCTCCTCCACTCTAGTGAGGGGGGGATGTATGGGCACCCCACCACCTGTGGCAAGCTGTTGCCTATGGATATCAGACGCACGCCACCGGACATGTCTAATTAAATCACTGCAGTGATGGCGTACCTGCTCATATGTCCAGTTATGCATGCCTATGTCATTTACCCGGCGAACAAGATCTTGCCACAGTGCAGTACGCTCATGCTGGTGCTGGCTGGCCCTGGAAAAAAACAGGGCATAGTGCTGATACAGGCTGGCCTGTATGACCTCCTCCTCTGCAGCTGTATATGTAGGATTGTGTTGATGAGCCATAACCCTGGAAGACAATTAAACAATATGTGTGAGCAAGTCATGTGGCACACTTAACATTATGAAGTACAGATATCACTTAACTGACAGATATAGCATCTGTCTGTCTATCAGATGATACACACATTCAATACCACATATCAGTGCTCAGCCCACAACCGCCTGACAGTGGCTGCCGCACTCCATACAACAAACCAGTATACACCAGTACTCGGCACACTGTATGGGATACAATGCACAACCTCACACTGGGGGTACATATCAAGCTAATGCATGACAACTATTGTCATCCAATGCAATGACTGTAATGTACAGTTACAGTATTAACAGTAAACCACCCTAGTCTTTGATGCCATACCCCTACCTAACATATGTGCATGGTTGTTAATACAGCTGGCATACTGCTGTAACAGAGTATACATGTTGCTAGGTAAACACACATACCCTGTAACACACATGTGATTGCAGCCATGGTACAGGCATCATTACACACACATTAGACATACATACAACACACAAATGTATGCCAACACAGATGAGCATTACCTGTGTACCTTATAGTACTGTGTGCCCCTACTTACAGATACCCATGCCTGAGGAATGTAATCTGTGCAGACTACAGGTAACACACAAGACAGTGATACCAGGGAATGTGAACATACACCATACTGTGGTGTTTAGGCCTACAGCTTCAGGTAGTACAACAGTTCATATGTGACCTGGATTCACCAGCAGTACCACTTACTGATTGCTTCAGCCTACAATGGGACACCACAGTCGTACACAAGATACTACATCACAACATATGCCATCCTACTATGTCTGCATCCCAATAACTGACACATCTTTCTCTGCCATCACACCTAGGACACAAACTACCATGACAGACACAACCTCATGCTAAGCTATCACACCTTTACAGACCTTGCACACAGTCAGTGTCACACTCATTCCACCTCACATAGCTGGTATTGCACTGAGTACATGTGTGTGCACATTGTGTCATAGGTAGGTACTGCGCTATTGCACCGGGGCCTACAGTAGCCTAGCCATATGCTACCCTGCCATTTGACACACATGTAATGTGATTACACTTGCTCCTGTCAAACGGGTACACAGAGTTGACTCCCAGGGCATATTACCCATCTCCATAACATTCATCAGGGGTATGTATGACATCTACTAATGAGGAGCCTTGTTTATTAATGCAGGGCAGTTTAGTCCAGAGTATGGCATATTTGTGTATAGGAACCTGTACCTCTAGCATGTGCTGTTTAGTGCGTTGACAAGGATTAGGGCCCTAGGTCATGTAGCCTGGAGAGATTGCGAGGTGTTGTCATGGTGGTTGGCCGACTGCTATGGGTGTGACGTACCTCTGTATGTCTGGCAGTGGTAACCTCTGTGTAGGACATATGCAATGCACTCTAGCTGTGGTTTTGTGAGTCAGTCTGCATAGGGCATGTGTTTGGGGCAGTGTCACTCTTTGTTAGGTATGTCTGTGGCCTTTCCACTTGCTGTGGTTGTCATGAGCGGTACATACCTCATGGGGCATTGTGAGGAGTAGGGGATACACTGGACTATATTTCCCCTAGATGACACACCTTTTGTGATGACACATACCACATAGAGGGATTACAAGACTAGTGTGGAACTGTGAATATCAGAGGGGAGGCTACTGTACACCTGGGTCCCATGTTCCCTTCTGACACCTTCAGTGTTAGGCAGGCAACCACCTATCTGGCAGTTAGTGGGTAAAGTGTTTTGGAATGGAGTATGGTACTGCAGTATTGACACTGGTGTTCAGTCAATGCGTTGGTCACCAGGCACCTATTGCAGTATGCCTGACCCCGTGTCTCCCTCTCTCACTCTATATATATATATATATATATATATATATATATATATATATATATATATATAGATATATGTATATATATATATATATATATATATATATATATATATATATATATATATATATATATATATATATATATATATATATATCCGGATATATCCATATATATCTGTATATATGTATATATCTCTCTCTATATATATATATATATATCTATATATATATATATATCTACATATAGATATATCTATATATCTACATATAGATATATCTATATATCTACATATCTATATATGTACATATCTATATATCTGTATATATGTATATATATATATATATATAGATATATACATATACATATATATATATATATACATCTCTCTCTCTCTCTCTCTATATATATATATATATATATATATATATATATATATATATATGTATATATACATATATACAGGTATTTATACACATACTTGTAAACATCCATTGCTTTACATATACATGCACATATAGGCACATATACTGGCCACATTTCATGTTGGGAATATCAATCATTAAACAGTTGTGAGACATACAATTATGTAATAATATTGCACAGTGTTTTGCAGAATGCATTTTGCTGTCCTCAGGCCGTATAGCTGTAGCAGGTCTCACTGGTTCAGTCCCACGGCATTTAACCACCACATGACATAAACCTGCACTGCTTGCTGTTTTCAATGCCGCACACTACAACCTACATAGATATCTGCACATAGCAACTTTCAACTACATATATATGTCTAGCCTTCAATAATAGTTGCAGTATGTCCCTTGCCCTATGCACATCTGCATTTACATATAGATACGGACTGCGCCCACATATGGAAGGTTCACAGTATGTACAGTACCCTTCAGACACATCATTCAAATGCAAGCAAATACATATCTGTTACATACCTTACCTTTGTATTTCTTACCTCTGTCTGTTGTACCTGTTGAAGTTTATTTTTCTTTTTAAATTTTTTTTTTTTGGTGTCTCCAAACGCCTCTGTTTGTTCGTTTTTCTGTCTGTCTGTCTGTCTATCTGTCTCTCTCTCTCTCTCTCTCTCTCTCTCTCGATTGCTCTCTCTCTCTCCATATGCTGCAATGATATTATTGCATGTGTGGACAGCAAGTACAGGCTGCTTTTGTAGGTATCTGCACATGTGCACGTGATGGCCTCTGTACTAATTGGTGCCCACCATTTAGTAATTGCATGCAGCCTGCTGTGTGCTAATTGCAGTTCTCACTGTGATTTCAGGACACTGCTATAAAATGATAGGTTAGGTAGGCGTAGGCCTTTCAGTTTTGCAAGGTGGGGACCATGCTTGTTTGCTGTGGACACTGTTGTGTGAGTCAGAAGGTTGGTATATGTTTCATATCTGAAGCTGGGTTGTAGCCAGTGAAATGCATGTTGTACTGAAACCTGACTGTTGCTTCTTCCAGTACACTCTTCTCAGTGTGTCAGTTTACTCACACCTCCTAATGCTAACACTGGATACATGGGAGTATGTACTTTCTTTTGGAATTAGGGAATTAACTAGCATACAGCTGTGGTTATTGCAATGTATTGCTCTGCCTTTCCTATTTTCCCTTTACATTCACTCCCTGTAATGCATGTTATATTTCTGTCTTGAAATGTATTGCTCCAGCTTCCTATTTTCCCTTTACATTCATTCCTTTTAATGCATGTTACATTTCTTTCTTGTAATGTAATGCTCTGGCTTCCCTATTTTCCCTTTACATTCACTCCTTGTAATGCATGTTATATTTCTGTCTTGAAATGTATTGCTCTGGCTTTCCTATTTTCCCTTTACATTCACTTCTTTTAATGCATGTTACATTTCTTTCTTGCAATGTAATGCTCTGGATTCCCTATTTTCCCTTTACATTCACTCCTTGTAATGCATGTTATATTTCTGTCTTGAAATGTATTGCTCTGGCTTCACTATTTTCCCTTTACATTCACTCCTTTTAATGCATGTTATATTTATTTCAGCACCAAGTTATTGTATATCTGCTGTGGCTTAATGGTATGTCATGCAGACTGGTGAGTCTAAGGTGTGGGGTTTGAGACTGACAAGGATATTTTATTTTGCTGCTGAGCAGACTACAGGCCTTGTCATACAGAGTGACTAAGGCACTTTTAAGCAGTTGTTAGTGTTGCCAAACTCTGGGCAACTGTATTTAGCTGTGTAAAGTGCTGCTAAACAGTGGGTAACTTTATTTAGCTGGGTAAAGCACTGCTTAAATCCTTATATCAACTCAAAATGGTCATATCATACCATTCCACATAACCTGCTGGTAAAGACCCACAGAACAAGATTTGTGTTATGGCATTCCTATTTTCCCTTTACATTCCCTCATAGTAATGCATGATATATTTATTACAGCCCCTAGTTATTGTATATCTGCTGTGGCTCAGTGGTAATTCATGCAGTCTAGTGTGTCCAGGGTCTGGGGTTTGAGACTGACAGGGGTATTTTATTTTGCTGATGAGCAGACTACAGGCCTTGTCATACAGAGTGACTAAGGCACTTTTAAGCAGTTGTAAGCAGGTTTGCGTGAGTTTGCACGATGCTTAGCTACGCTTATCTACGCTTAGCTAAGCGCACACAAGTGCACACCCGCTGACTACTGCTTAAAAGTGCTTACTCCCGCTAACACCCGCGCTAATTTCTTTTAAAGAAAAGAAAATGGGGAAATAGGAAAGTGGTGAAAAAGGGGGCACAAAGAGAGTAGGACAGTAGGAAAACAAGCTCGGGATGTGCAGGAAGGATGTAGGGAAGGCCCATAGCTGCCCAATTCTTTATAAGCAACAGCTGTGCATATGTTAGAAATTTAGAGTGAGATTTGAAACCTTCCACCCCTGAGAGAGGAGTGAGGACAACAAAGTATGTTGTAAAGCCAATTGTAATTATCAGTTTACATGTCCAGCAGACATGTGTGCGAAATGGGCAGCTATGTATGGGGCATAATTTTTTTGCGGGTACAGATTGCCCTTTTTTTTTTTTCAGGTAAGAGTGGAATGTGAGGTAAAGGAAGTAGGAATATTGGGGAGGTGGGTTGTGGAGGTTAACAGACAAGACAAACAAGATGCATACAGGGGCGGAGTATGACACGTGGTGGGTAAACACAATTGACGGGTATGGATGTTTGGATATCGCAAGCCCACGAGCCCACAGATGGCAACAGTGGAACTGAGATTCCCACCCATGGACAGGTACCACTGCGCCTTCACAGCCCAGGCCGGGGCTGTGCTGTGGGCTGGATAGGAGGGGCAAGCACACCCGTGAGTTGCGTCACTCTTGCCTCAAGCTGGCATAGGGGATCAGTCATGGAACACCTGATCTCACTATGCACCATAGACCAGACCCTTTGGAGGGTGAGTGGAGGCTCTCCTCCGGCCATGCTTGCAGAGGGGGGGGTGAGCCCCATCCCCTGCAGCGCTTCCACCCGAAGGTGCCACAGGGCCACCGGAGGAGGAGGAGGTCCCGGTCTGGGCACTGGTGCCAGGTGCACTCGCCAGTTGAGGTGGGAGAGGTGGGTCCACTGGGGCCCGCCTTCCCAGTTGTCCTATGTTTAGCAGTATTTAATGGCATTTTGGGTTAGTAACACACAACACCATTCCAAATTAGTTGTAACAGCATGCATTAGTATTCCCATTCACCAAACACACATGGATTCCAAAAGTTGAACAGCAAGCATAACACATGCATATTTAGGACAACAGTGGACATTCCAACATCATGCAGGGTTGATTGGTGGCAACAGGCCATCAGGTTTGGATATGTGAACAGGGCACATGCATCAACGTACATGCAGATATGTATAAACCAACAGGACAAATGTCCATAGGAATTAATTGTGAATACACATACCCAGTTTCGTGTGGAATAGCATCATTTGTGAACATAAGGTAGGGTGGTAAAATATTACATTAACAACTTAAAATACCTATACGTATACTATACATTCCTACTAGATGCAGATATATATCCCCTACATGTATTAGTACAGTTTCCTGTATGTAACCTTAGAAATGTTGGTGATGAAGCTGTTACTGCTACATTAATATACATTCCATTTGTATTCATATATGTTCATATTTGGCTGTGTTCAGGTAAAGTATCCTGCTACATTTGAACAGTTACGTATAGTTCTAGCAGCACACTGACATTTGTGGGATCACAAGCACAAGCTGCTCATGTACTGGATTAACATGTACATACTATAAATGAAACAGTTGAAGACTATAAATATTCTTCTGACATACTGGCATTCCCATCAGAAAGTTTATATGGGCCTAGACAACTGTGGATGTTCAGCATTTCATACAACCATACTATCTCCATAATGCAAGGGTACAACACCATATCCGAAATGTGGGATGGACACATTCCAGGTATTGTACTTTATTAAAACATTTCACTCTTTTGTTGTGGCTGTCTCATTCATTTCATTATGTAGTGCATGCAGTATACCTTTATTCCAGACTTCTTACACCTTTATTGGTAGCTTCAAGGTCTTTCTCATACTCTCTCACTTATTTTATATTTACATTTCAGGATGGTACTTAATTCTAGGCTTTATTAACATTTATTACTGGGTTACAACAATCCTTTCCAGCTGACTCACTTATTTCATATGACAGTATATACAAGGATGTATTCAAGACTTGTCTGTCCTTTATTGATAGATTAGAACACTCATTTTCAGGCTGAAGCAGTTATCTGATATTACAATACAGGTGGGAACTCTATTTGAGACTTGTTTACTCTTTATTAATGGATTACAATACTCCTTTTCAGGCTGCATCACTTATCTGATCTTAGAATACTAGCAGAAGCTTTATTCTAGGCTTATTTGACCTTTATTACTGGGTTACAACACTGAACTCTTTTACAGGCTGTCTCACTTATATTCTATGATATTACCATCTGAATAATTACTAACCTGCCTGGTGGTGCAGCCTTACCAGCCTATCAGCATAGGCTTGCCAATTCGTGGAACGAACACCTGCAGCTGTAATATAAATGAAGGGATATTGGAACATACCTATCCATACTATAGGCTAGGATAGCATTTCTTACATACTTAATTACATGGATACTTACTCAATAGTGGGGCATTGGGCATAGGATGGGCCTCCTGGATCCATCGGTTCAGTTGGTCCTCCTTTCATCGCTTCAGGTCCGCATGGTGGTGATGGACCTGCTCACCAGTCCTGGGAATGCTTGTGGCACTGGTGAGATCATGTGCCAACTGTTTCCACGCCTCTGCCTTATACGCACCCCATTGAACCTGGCCCTGCATGAGTCGGCCTTCATGATGATGGACTAGGAGCCAAACCATATATTTGGACTCCTCAATGCCTGACCTTTGCACTCTAAAGCGATTTCCCTCTCCGACACCTGCCATCCTGACTGCAAATGGGTACCACAATCAGTTATGTTGTGTATTCCCGCCTATGGAGCTTATATATATGCCGGTTTTCCCGCACTTATTTGTGATTGGCCGTTTTGGAAATTTCTCAGCTAAGAGCAAACCTGCTTTGTCATGGTTATATTTTCATTCATTCCTATATGTGTGGTAATACTGGATTTCTAGGTACAACTGTCATGGCTTAGTGGTTCAGTACTTTGACTATGGTGCACAGTATCCCGGGTTCGACCCTTGTCATTGCTTTTTAATTTTACTACTGTCTAGACAGGCTAGGAGGTGTGTCTCTGTAAGGGCAACTTTGCTACACGTTGCCCGACGGTAAGCTGGTTGGCACACTGCACAGCTCCGCGCAAACGGCCTACGCTGGGTAAAGCGTTATTTAGCTATGTGCAGTCATATTAAGCTGGGTTCAGTGCTGTTTGGCTACGGGCAGTCATATTAAGCTGGATTCAGTGCTGTTTGGCTACGGGCAGTCATATTAAGCTGGGTAAAGCGCTGCTTGGCTACGGGCACTCATATTAAGCTAGGTAAAGTGCTGCTTAGCTACGGGCACTCATATTAAGCTTGTTAAAGTGCTGCTAACCTACGGGCAATTATGATCCTTTTTATATTTACATAATATAGCTTTTGTTCACAAATACATGGGCCATTTCATTACATTTTACTTAAATTAAATTTATATATATCAGGGGATTGTTTCATACTTATTTAAAGAAAAATGGAGAGGGATGTTGTGGGGCTCGAACCGTGACTACCTCCTCTTTGGGTGACGTCTCTACCACTACGCTATTGCTACTTTACTTAATTTGCATATGTAGATCTTATATGCTTTTCAATCTCATATCTGCTAACTGTGGTTGAGCGAAGGGCATACCCGCATAAGCAAATGCGGGCAAACATATTGGAAATTATAAAAAAAAAATGAAACGGTTATTTTTACTTTTTAAACATTTTCACTAGGGTTTAGTCTGTGGGGATGTGTGGTGTTGTGTTTCTTGACATTTCAGCGGACTCGCTCGTGGGTGTTTACTATCAGGACTCTTACTCTTCTGGGGGCGTGTCCCTTTGCAGTACTCGGCAATCAGATACGCCCCCTACTTTCCTACACGGACCATTTTAGACTAGAGTATGAGTCAGCATGCCCTCATGAATATGCATGGCATACTGACGTCATACCATTCAACTGCAGCCTCCGAGTAAGACTTAAGTCTTACACGGAGGATTCGTGAATCCGGGGGTGTGTGTACATACCCATTCTGAGTATATAACACCCTACTGGGTTGAATGACTATTCTATGAATGATAGTCAGGTTGATATGGAAAATCAGGTCCAGGACGCAATCATTGGGACAGGTATGAACTAAACTGATTTCACAATGAGCTATATTACAACTTTTAACCTTGACTATCATCACATAAAAAACATACTGATAAAAAATTGGAATATTCTGCTAGAGGACAAACTAGTAGTGGAAAAACTGCATACAGAACAAAGATTCATTACTAGGAAGGGTAGAACACTCAAGAATATATTTGAAGGTGAGTGCAGGATCCAATCATATGCAATAGGGAAGAAACAATGTGGTAGTTGCCCCTATTGCAAATACATTTGTGTAGGTGCATCACTGTACATAAATAACACACATATGAGTAACAGAAGAAAAGTTAATTGCAAATCAAAAATGAATGTATATGTGGCTAAATGTCAAAATTGTGATTCATTCTACATCAGTAAAACCGAACGTAGAATGATAGACCACATATGCGAACATATATATTGTATTAATAAACACAAACTGGACAATGTTTTAGCAAAGCATATAGAAAAATATCCAGAACATGCATTTAAATTCTGGATACTTGATCAAGTGGACAGTAATCCAAGAGGGGGTCCATTCACCTTATTGTTAGAAAAGTTGGAATTGCTCTGATAAATTTGTCTCAATGCTTATAACTTTCCAGGACTGAATGACATGTGTTCTATCACATGCTGTTTAAAACTGAAAAGCTTAATGAGATGAAATACTGTAGTAACAACATTATAGAAATTATGCTTTACTTATTAATTTTTTACTTGAAAATGTTTATAATGTAAGGTTAGATAAATGAGGAGACTCTTTACATTTTTACACAATGTTTGCATATGATTTTCACCATATTGCTGCTGCGATAAATGTATTAATTTGCTTGTTAAATAAGGCAGTTTTAAAGAACAGGAAAATGCATATTATGTTAACGCGACTATTTTAACTACTGTTCCTTTAAATTTTAAGATGGAGAGACCAGCTGATTTTAATCATGGTTAAACATGACTATTTAAACTTGATTTTTGCAAATGTTAGTATGTGATGAAGTTCAAAGAAGTATTTGGACGAAAAGCACTTCATTAAACTTTGTGGAGTCAGTCTTTAGCGAAGTTGCCAGTTGTTTTTGTTTTAATTTCTCAGTTTTTTGTATCTTGGATTTTGGAGTTTTTATATACCTCTTTCACATTGTCTCTGAGGATGTTAAAAAATGTAACATGCATGCATTTCCATTGAAATGTGGGTGATGAACTAAATCATATGACCAACAGAGTGCTTGATGATCCCCCATTAATGGTCAGATTAAGACCCAGGCTTCCACGTTTAAAACCATGTGAAACTTAATGGTTATGGGAGCATATAATGCTGCAGAATGGGGCTGCATGGTAGGCTGAAGTTCTAAAGATTAGCTTGTCTAAACCTCAAAGACCTCCAAAACACAATACAGGCACAAAGCACACTCTTCATATTAAGATACTTCCTCACTTAGCATAAAGAGTCCAAAATTCATAGATGCTAAGCCCATAAGGCAGACATCAACCCAACCAAACATTCTTGTCATAGGTGACTTCATTATAAGACATATAGATGTACTCTTACCAGGCTGAGCAAGGAAACAGTGACAATTAGTTGCTTGTCCGGTGCCAGGATCCATCAGATCACTTATGCATTCAAGATTGAACAACAAGCAACAGTATGACTCAGTCATAGTTCATGTCAGTGTCAGTAACTTAATATGAAGAGAGACATCATGAAGCTCTCAGACTGTGTGTCCAAAGTAGCTATGAGTCTAGCATTGGGCAGCATTCTAGCTTCTCCATGGATGATACTGCGACATGAACAGAAAATAACTGACTTCAACAATTGGCTTAGTTTTTCATGTCAGTCAAAGTGAGAACAATATTTGTCAGCATGGGAGGATATGATCAGCAAACTAAGCTGCTCCACCAGAGATTGCCTGCATCTGTCCCTTTTAGAGTTTTGATTATTAGCATAGAAACCAACAGTCTCCGTGGTGTCCTTGAAATCTCACAAACCCAGTATGTCAGTATACTGGGTTCAACAACAAATAATGAGGAAACTTTTCTGTGTGGAAGATCTAAGATTCCCTAGAGTTCCTTAGAGTTTAGGCACCTAATTAAAAAATGCTATGAATATCCCACCTAATAGCAGGTGGTAGAAATACTTTCTTTAAAAAATTTCCAAAGTATAAATCCACTAATGAAAGTAGTGAAGCACAAGCTAGTTCAAGTCGAATCTTCTTTATTAAAAACACACAAACAAGTGATCCAAACAGTAGCTGAAAAAACAGAATAAAGTATAGAAGTCACCATTCCATTTATATACCAGTTTTAAGTCTGTTTAAAAGTGTGTTTAAAAGCATGGGAGTGGTTTACCAGAGTAGCTCTGTTGTAAAAGACAATTAGCATGTTTACTAGCTAAATATCCCTTCCCCCATACATCAATGGGATATTTAGCCCACAAAAATTAGTGTTATATATTCTTTAATTTTTAATTTTTAGTTGCTTTTCCCACTTGACACACAAACCTAAAGAAGTTCTAATAGACAAAAGCGATGTATGTTAAAAATGTTAAAAATGTTTTTGAATATTAATAGAAAAGATTTCTAAGGAATTTTGGAGACTTGTGTTGCTTTTTCTTTTTTAATGCTACAATGCTTTCCGGAAGTTTTAGTAATTATTAATGTATAATTTTAGATTAACTTTTAGTTTACTTTAGTTTAGTTTAATTTAATTTAGTTTAGTTTAGTTCTGTTTTGTTTAGTTTAGTTTAGCTTAGTTTAACATATCATGGAATCACACAGCTTGAAGTAGGGAAGCACTGTATCGAATATCACAATGATATATGGGGGAAGGGGTAATTAGCCAGTAAACATGCTAATTGTCTTTTACAACAGAGCTACCCTGGTAAACCACTCCAATGATTTTAAACAGGTTTAAGACAGGTATATAAACAGAATAGTAAATTCTACACTTTATTCTGTTTTTCAACTACTATTTGAATCACTTGTTTGTGTGTTTTTAATCAAGAAGATTCGACTTGAACTAGTTTGTGCTACCATACTTTCATTAGTAGATTTATACTTTGGAAAGTTTTTAAAGAAAATATTTCTACCACCTGTTATTAGGTGGGATATTCACAGTATGGGTAGTATTAGGTGCCTGAACTCTAAGGAACTCTAGGAATCTTAGATCTTCCACACAGAGAAGTTTCCTCATTATTTTATTATTAGTAAAGACATTATTCACCCCCTTACTGCCTCTTTAGGCAATGCCAACCTGATAAAACTACCAACATAAAGAAACAAGCAAAGGAAAATTACTGATCAATGTTAGGAGCCTGAACAAGAAATTTCACTTCCTACAAGCCCTTCTCACCCCAGAAGACAGTGACATCTGTGTAGTGACTGTTACATGGTTTATAATAGCAGAGAGTACTCTGTGCAGGGCTATAATGCGTTCCAAACATTTGGGGCACACATTTAGACCAGCTACTGCATTGGAGGGGGTAAAGGTGGAGGTGTATCAGTCTACATTCAGAAGAGCCTCAAATCAAAACTGGTAAAGCAGCATGATACACTAGAGCTTCTTTATGTCCAAGTAACCATCAGAAAGGTCCCATACTATATGTTAGCTAGCTATAGAACTCCCTGTATGACAAAAGAAAGCCATAACTCCTATTTACAGGAACTAGAATTATTCAGTATTAAACCCAATACCATTTTCCTAGGAGATCTAAACTATCCAATTGCAGACTGGTAAACCTATACCACCACTAGTGTACAAGCACAGAGTCCTGGACATTGTCAGTACAAATACCCTGCAACAGTTAGTCAGAGTACCCACTGGGAATAACACCTTGGGTCTTGTCCTTACTGATATGGATGCATCTTGCACCATCCATTGAGTATCTTCATCACTTATTAGGTCTGACCATAAAGCACTTTGCATCCTACTAAAACTGAAACCAGAGATCCCTTCTACCCAAGCTACCTTTATACATTTCTTTAAGACAAACTATCTAGCCATACATGAAACACTAGCAAACTTCATATCCCCACCAAATGCAGTTAACTCCACAGAATAAGCATGAATGTACACCAACACACCACACCAGCATTTAATCAGCTACATAGATGCAACTATACAACAGAGAAACAAGTGCATGGCAAAGCCCATAAAGAAATCCACATGGTGGAACCATATTATCACAAGCTTTACAATGAAAGGAAAATAATTTTGACCAAAAGTAAGAAGCGTTATTCCCAGAATGTTAGAGCCCTTGTCATGGAAATAAACAAATGCAGGAGTTTAATAAAATACACCAAAGCCAATGCAGCAATGCATTGAGCTGATTATAAACAATGTTACTTACAATGAAGCTGAAGATATAGCTAAACTACAGGCTGATAAATTTAGCTCAAACTTTACCCTTCTCTCTCTCTCCTCCATCTGCCCCTCAGGATATACTTGAAACTGGCTTACCTCCAGCTATCACACAAGACCAAATCTGAAAAGTGATCTTAAAGGCTAAAAATACTGCATTGAGATTTCCAACATGGCTGCACATTGAGTAATAGCTTAATTCTAGCTCTTCCAGTGTGAAAACAGAAACTCAGCAGAGAAGGCCAGTGGACTTGTGTTTCTGAGTAAATTTCAGTAGCTGACTAGTAAGTGCACTGTCTGGATGCCAGGAAAAAGGAAATACAGAGGACCTGAAAGAAAACCAGATACAAAAGGTGAGAAATAACACAGACTGAGAAAAGTACTGTAGCTGTTCAACAAAAATATGTGCAAGCTGCAGACATGACTTCCAGTAACCTAGAGGAAAGTATAAGACAAGTGGACACAGACTTGGTAAAAATAAAATAAACATTGATGGAGTATATCAACTCAAACAACAAAAGGCTGGAAAATGAAAGAAGCTTTAAACAAATACTCAGATGAGGTGATAAAACTGCAAAATTCAGATATTTAAATGAAGAAAAGGCTGGCGGAATATGAGAACGTTCAAGAAAAAATGTTTCAAAAGATAATAGAATTAGAGGACAGAGCATGTAGGGAAATCCTGAGATTTTCAGCTGTACCAGAGAAGCTGGAAGGAATAGACTGTATTAATTTTATGAAAGCATACATAAGGAACTGGACTGGTATTCCACAGCAGGAGTTGTTAATTGAAAGGCACATTGTGTATATGCTCCAAACCTGGCCATGAGAAAGCAACCTAGACCTTTAATAGTAAAGATGGAATCCTACCAGCAGAAAGAGTTGATTCTGACATAACTGTGACAAAAAGACAAAGTAATAAAAGTGGGAGACAGCAGAGTGTTTGTGGAGAATGATTATTCACTGTACACGAGGTAGAAGAAGAGTAAATGTATTTCACTATTTAGGGAATGCTGAGAAGCAGGTGTGAGATTCAAACTGCTTCACCCAGCTGTCTTCAAAACATTTTACCTGGAGGGACAAAATCATTTCTAGATGAAGTACATGATAAGTAGTAAATATAAATATTTGTCCAACAAAAAGTGAACTGTGAAACAGAAGGAGATTCTGCTTCTTGTTCTTCTGGTAATAAAGACCACAAAGAGAATGCACCAGTGAAACCATTTTCAAAGCTTCAACCAAAAATACTTGAGAGAAGCAAAACAGCATGAGAGCTGACTAGAAGAACTGAGAGTACATTGGAAATGAAGCAGAGATAGGATTTGGGAAATTGAGATGAAAAGTAATAAAACAAGTAACTTGGAAGCTGAGACATATGGGATTACAAAGCAATAATTATATTTGTGAAACATAACAGAACAAGAAAATCTGGAAATATTGGACTTTGTTAAACCTGTAGGGATCTCTAAAGCATATGCCGTACTTCATGACACTAATGTTTGAGAAATACTTAGGGGAGGGAAAAAGTTAACTGTAAATAAAGGGTTCAGGCGCCTAGGCAGTGAGACATTTCCCTGTGGTACATTTGACTGGGGACACATGCCTGAAGTAACATTCAGCTGCAGAGAAATATGGCTGTCTGCAAATTCCCTGTGGGCAAACAAAAGCATACGCTGCCATGCCCACAGTTTCAGTAAGCAAATGCAGAGGGGGAAAGCAATGTCCATAGTCCCCACAGGAACATGAGACAGTAGGCAATATGGCAGGCATCAGCAGCAGGCTGGCCAGAGGGCATGTCAGTGGCAGTAAAAATGCAGTGCACAATGGGCAGTGCTTTTATAATTGGAGTGTGTGGACCACTACCCCCTTCACAGTGTCTAGGGAACATTACCTAAAACACATACTTGAGCATAAATGTGACTATAGTATCCTGCAGGACTTCCTTCATGCTGTAGCACACTTCTACATATTGTAGTTACATAAGTATGTACTGTACACTGAGCACAAAACTCATTACTTCTTCTGCCACCATTCATTTGGTTATTAAAGCTGTGAGTATGGCAGGGTGTGCTTCTCTTTGTCCACAGGGAATTTGCAAACAGCCATATTTCACTGCAGCTGAATGTCACTTCAGCCATGTGTCCCCAGTCAAATGTACCACAAGGAAATGTCTCGCTGGCTAGGCGCCTGAACCCGTAAATAAAACATATTTTTCTTACTAGTACTATTTTTATAGTGCATGATTTTCTTTGCATGCTATAAAGTAACATTTCTCAGTTATTTTTATTGTAGTGGGGATACTAATGTAAATAGGTGTTCCTGTTTTTCTCCCTTCTTCTCTCTTTCTCCTTGTTCAGTTTTAAGAAATGTAGGTGCTGCTATATAAAAAAGTTTGGTTAAAAGAGCATGACAGAAGAAAGAGTAATGTGCTTTTTCTCATTCTTGGATAGGGGAATGACTGGATTAAGGGTGTTTGCTAGTAAGACGTTTTAAGAGAAAAGAAGTAAAATGAAAGAGAATATTTAATATTATAAGTTTTTTGTAGCAAATAAATGTATGTTTAGTAGCAATTCTGTATCTGGTCCTCATGTCTCCATGTTGCCAATCTGATAAAGAGAAATTGTCTAGTAGACAATGTTCTCTGAAAGCATTCAAGTGTTTTCTCAGTTGGGAGAAGTATAAAGATAAGACAACACCAGGCAGAACTTAACAGAATCATAGGGTGCACCATGTATCTTAGCATGGTTAATCTTTCTTTTAGGTTAACTCAAGCATGTTGAGTGTAGCTGTCAGAATGAGACATTTGTTCCTATTGAGAGATAAAATTTAAAGATTTGAAGATGTACACAGCTATGTGTGTTAGTATTAACTTAATATGTTTTAGGGGTATTGGGGTGTTTTTTTAAGGGCTTTCAATAAAACAATACATTTTGTAACATGTGACCAAGCCTCAAATAGATATGACAAGAAACAACTGCATACAAGTTCAACCTGCCAAACAGTGTATGCATGTAACATAAAAGCTGGAATTAGACTTTTAACAAAAAACTGTTATACATAAAGGGTAGTAATAATAACTTTGGAATACAGTATTGCTTTTTGCAATGTCTTTAAATGTCAATGGTCTCACATATAAATACAGAAAAGAAAGAGTAGTGAACTATATTAGAAAATGTAGAGCGCAAATGGCTATGCTACAAGAGACATTTGGAAAGAACTGAACATGTGAATTTGATAAAGAAAGGTGTTCAGGATAGTTATTCAGCAGAATACCTGGGGCAAAGGAAAAGAGGAGTGCTTATAGTAATTGCAAGAGGAGGTCTGATAGAAGAGGATAAAAATATAATAATGGCAGATTTGTAGTACTAAGGAGCTACTGGCAAGGGGAAGGATTACACTGACGTATTTTAAAATTGTGTAATGGAGCTTAATTCTGGGAGAAATAATCAGCTTTCAGCAAGGAATATTACTTTTAGGTGGAAACTGGAATTTGATTTGCAGCAGTGAAGATGTGTCTGTGTGTCTCAGAAGGGAAAGTATAATAAAAAATGGTAGACTTGTGAAGAAATTTATGAAAATATTTGGCACGGAAGATGTAAATTCAGTACTTAGGAGTTTGAAGTTAATTTACATATTATTCCCCAACATACAAAACAAGGCTAGGCTAAACAGAATTCCCATTTCACAGGAACATGTGCATTTAATTGAAGGGCTTGATATGCACCCATTAAATATTTCAGATCATGTGACGATCTTCTTCTTCTTCTTTCGGCTTTTCCCGGTTAGAAGCCGCCACAGCAGAACTCTGGTCCGCTAATGATCGGCAGTAAATTTTTATGGTGCCGAGGTGCCAGCTCGACACCCAACCTTCAACGAGGCACACCCATTCACGCATGTCTTTCAAAGGCCACTCAGCCATGGGGAGGACATGCAGACTCCACACAGAAGGCGCTCCAGTCGAGAATCGAACGGGAGAACCTCTTGCTGTGAGGTGACATAAGTAAAATAAAAACACAGAATAATGAAATACAAGTGAGACACTGGTGCCTTCCTTCCTATATTTTGGAAAGAGAGGAATTTAAGGACTGGGTAGTGGAAATTATTCAGGCGCTATTAGAGAATATAGAAATTTCTTCTGAAAATATAGCTAGGCAGTGGGAAAAATTAAAGTGTAGTTTAAAAATACGGTGGAAATAATAGAAAGGGAGATGTGGGTAAGAAGTAACAAGAATTATTTAGAGGGACTGACAAATAATAAGTATTACAGAATAGGGAGAATAATCTCACAGAACAACAAGAGGAGCAACTGCAGACCGCTGATTACCTCAGTAATGTGCATGAGTTTAGAAAGGTTGCTGTTAAGTGATTGCTTTTGATAATAACTCTAGATCACAAAAACTTTTAGAACAATGACTCAAGCAAAAGAAAGCAGAAAGGGCTGTTGCCTAGCTTAGGGAACCTATAACAAGGAAGATAACAAGAGATCCTGTAGAGGTATTAGAAACATTTAGGAAATTCTGTGAACATCTGTTTAGACCAGGGACATATGGAAATCAAGAAAAGGTACAAATGGAAATGTTTATGGAAAAATTAAATATGCCATGGTTAGAAGTAGATGAGGCTCAATTACTAGCAGTTAGGATAGGAGGAGATGAGATAAAAATGGTGATGTATAACCAATGTACAGGAAAGTCTCAAGGTATAGATGGTATTCATATGGAAGGTTGGAAGCTAGGAGGGAAAAAAACTGATAAAGATTTGGAAGGTTTTGTTTGACAATATTTAAAAGAGTTGAAGTACCAACATACTTGAAGAAAGCTTTGGTAACTGTAATACCTATAAATGGTTAAGAACCACCAGATCCAGCTTCATACAGACCCATTTCAATACTAAACCATGCTTATAAGTGTTTATGTCTATAATGGCTAAATTAATGGCAAAAGTAATGCCAAAATTGGTAGATATGGATCAGTGTGGTTTTGTGGAGGGGAGAAAAAACATCTGACAACATTAACAGAACACTGATGATCCAAGAGGGAAGCAGAATATAAGAAAATATCACTGTTGTTGGCAGATATTGATGCAGAAAAAGCATTTTACAGAGTAAGCTGGGACATTATGAGCAGGGCACTGGAAGCATTTGCATTCCCTGATAAAGGTAAAAGGTTGATTAGGAGGATATGTTTGATGGATCTGAGGTGAAAATTAAAGTGGGTGAGTTTATCCTCTTAATTAATGCTTGTGCAGAGGAATTAGTTAGTGGTGTCCTCTTTCCCCTTTGTTATTTATGTTATATTTAGAACCACTGGCTAAAAAAATAAGGGACTCAGATGTTCAAGGATATAATTGGTATGGTAGTCAAGGAAAGCTGGCTGTATTTGCAGATAATATTATTTTATACCGGATAAAACCAGAAAATAACGTTACAGTGTTGTGGAACATTTTGAGACAGTTTCAAATATTTCCAGGATGCAAAATAAAGCTAAATCAAAGGCAATAGAGGTAAATTATGTACCCACACAGAAATTGGTTCAGCCATATCCATGTTTATGGGGACTTGATAAATTGACGTATTTAGTAGTATGGATTAAAATTATTCCAGTGTGGCAGGTAAGGATATGTTGGAAGAGACTAAACAAAAGATAATACAAAAACTGAGAAATTAGAAGCTCTCTTACATGGATATGGATATCAAGACACAAGCAGTTAAAATGTTTTAGTCCCTTCAGTCTTTTATACGGGTCAGGCATATTTTTGTCAACCAAAGCAGAAGTTGTGGATAGCAATTAATAAAGAGCCACGGGATTTTATCTAGAAGGACTAGACAGCAAGACTTAAGTGAGATAAGCTGATTCTTCCAATAGAACAAAGTGGATTGGGATTACCCAGTTTGAAGGGGTATTTCAGAACATCACAGCTCCTATACATAGCAGAAGTAGGAACTTATAATACAAAGTGGAAAGGGATGATGATGAAACACGGGTTGAGCTCAAGAAACAAAGAGATGCTGAGATTTTGGATACAGAACTTTAAATAGAAAAACAATAATCATACAAAATATTATATTCATAAAGTTGCAGAAGGCTAAGAAATAAGCCAACAAAGGAATGGAGAAAAGAGATTCTGCCAATAAGGATTACTGCAATTAGGGATACAGACAATAGGGAAGAGGGCGCTAGAATTTATTGGAGAAAACTAGCAAAGGAACCAAGGTATTGGGGGCAAATAACTACAGAGAGGAAGGTAATATAATGGGAAGACACCAAGAATTTATTTGGACTGTGGGTTAGAGATTGCCTTTCCTATCAAGGAATGATATCAGAGTATAGGCAAAGAAAAAGAAATAGGGGGTCCTAAATGAAAGACCAGCACTGGTAGGGCTGTCATTAAAAAAAGAAATGATTAATAGAGCATATAAAATATTGTATGATAACTATAAAAATCAATCTGAGGAGGTTAGAAAGGATTGGGAAGAGAAACAATGGAAGATATTTGTAAGTCTCCAAAATATGCAATAAAATCTAGAAGATTTAAGATTTTTGCTTGAAAATGTTTAAATACATATTTTTATACCCTACGTAGACTCCAGAGAACTTTTTCTCAGGCAGACAGCAAATGATGGAGGTGTGATGGGGAAGAACAAGGTAATTTGAAACATTTTTTCTGGGAGTGTCATGAGTTGGCAAACTTTAAAGTCTCCTTGAAGCTTATGTTAAGCCGAGGTGCTAGAGTGTTTTTTGGTGTTATTGAGAGTGTTTGCTGTTTTATTAAATTTTGGCTTATACCTAGACATTTGTTGCTTTTATCAAATCAGTCTGAAGTGTTGTTTCAAACTTTAAAAATTCCCTGCAGGCTCTTCTGTCCAAGATACTGGGTGAGCAAATTGTGTAACTAGTGTTAAAGTGCAGTTTAAAAAGTACATAAATAACATTAATTACCTTTTAGTCTTTAGTCAAGAATAACTCTTCAGGATGTGCAAAACATTTTCTTTTTATTATAAATCTACATATGCCAGTGCTGGGAGACTATCTACACAATTTAAAGTCAGTCTCACCAAGCAGCAAAAATACACACTTTATTTAATTTCTTATCAGTAACATGAATGCAGAATACTGATGTGGCCAAATAGGATTTCTGCAGACCCTCGTGCTTCTCACTTAATGCACGTGAACAATCATGTTTTTTAAGTCCCAATAATGTTTTAGAAAAGTACAAGCCACCTGGCTTGTTAAGCAGTCTTGTTTCCTGACCTTGTACATTTTAATACCAGTACATTCTAACTCCCCAACATTCCTTCTAACTACCCATCCCAGCCTGGGAAGGTCAGAGCTTACATACAGTGTGTTCTTTCTTGCTTTCAGAAACCAGTCTTTATAACATTCTTAACCCCTTCAGCACTACTTTCTTTTTACATTCATTCATCTGTTAATACACTTGCAGCTTGATATTAGAATGAAGTTGTGAAACACTCAGAACTACAATAAGTATTTGTGGTTTGCATGACTATGCATCTATACTACATATCGTTTTTTAACATGAACAAATATTAAATAATTCATCAAACATGTTTGTGAAGAAATTGTAAGTTAATTGCATTTTGTGAAGAATAATCATGATTGATACATTTTTCTCTAACAGACTCCCTCCTCTGACACTACTAGTGTCATAAAATACACAATTATATTTTGATTTTCCTTAATTTGATAAATACACTTCATCTGTAGTGATTGAGTTTTCATTCATCAGGTATAAGTGGCATTTCACATGCAGGTGTGATCCAAGACTTTGTGATTACAGTCTTTAGAATAGAAAATATTAAAACAATTAAAAGAATAATACCAGGTTTTATACCTTATAATATACCAGTTTCCAGGTTTCTCATCCCCACCTCTCCTGTCCGTACTTGTGATGCTATTTGCCAAAGATTTACCTTCTCAACCTTCCTATTTCTACTGCTGTACCCTATGAGGGTGAGGAAGAAAGATAAAAATGTCCCAAAAGAAAACAAAAATCTGTACATACTGAGATGCTACCTCTCTCATTTTTAATTAGTGTTTACCTGTCTAAAAAACAAACCAACTATAGCTTTGACAAATGTCAAACTCTAAAAAGGGTGATCTCCCCTCCTACTCCCCCTTCCCAGTTGGTATCAAAGAACATTAAAGGTATGGATGTTGCCTGAGGCAAGGCATAACTCTACCTGTATCCCTATACCCTCAGCAACAAGTACATCCTTCTAAAGTCTTGCTCCCATACAGTCCTGCCTTGTCTAGCTTTCTTGTTTTAATTCTATCAAAGTTGTTTGTTGCCATCCACCATCATGCATTTTTACTCAGTTAAAAATAAGCTTGCATCAGATGAGCTGGCTAAATTCTCAAGCTCAGATGGGATTTTAGGATTTGCATCAGGTTCAGGCAATGCTAAGAGGGGGAGGAAGGGAGAGGTGGAGACCCAGGCAACAGTTAAGAAGGAATACAAAAACTCATTGACAATATATCTCAAAACAAATGCATCTTGTTAAGGCATCACATAACTTTTTAAAACTCACCTGCAAACTCTTTTGTCATGCTCAAACAAGGCAGCAGAAAGAAAATGTCACACTTTGCGGCCCAACGAGGAGGAAGCTGCAGTGGCTGTTGGTGGAGCTGAAAGGGAGGCAGGCAGTGGAGTGGCTCATCGCATAGTTACTTAGTGGGGTTGGGCTGCTTACAGCCAGACATGCTGATGATGATAGTGAATGATGCACTTATAAAATATTGCTGTTTTTGGGACTGTGTGTGTGTGTGTATGTGTGTGCGTGTGTGTGTGTGTGTGTGTGTGTGTGTCTGTGTGTGTGTGCATGTTTGTGGAAGAAATGATGTACGGAGATGCTAGAATACTTGTATGTTTGTGTGTGTGTGTTTCTCGTTTAATGCCACTTGTAGTACAGTGCATCCCGCTCTGTCTCTCTGTGTCATGTCTTTGTAGTGTTTCCTTTACTGATGAGAAGCTTAGCATTTTTTTATGCTGTCTTGTGAAGGCATGACAGAACCACATAGGGACAGAGCCACAAAGCCAAATTCAATAAAAGGCATTCTAATAACAAAATGCAGCAAACATTAAAAATACTAATGATATCACCTAAGGAGTGGAACGCTTTGGTTGAGGCCGCAAAAGCCACACATTGCAATTATGGTAGCAGCAGTCGTGTACATCATACAGATGTGTACTCCAGAAAAATAAACCACTTCTGAGAAGCAAGTATATACCGCTTTCATTAAAACAAAAACAACTGGCAACTTCACTGATGACTGAATCCAGAAAGTTTAATGAAGCGCTTTTCATCCAAATACTTCTTTGAACTTCATCAGATACTAACATTTGCAAAAATCAAGTTTAAATAGTCATGTTTAACCATGATTATAAAAAGCTGGTCACTCCATCTTAAAATTTAAAGGAACAGTAGTTAAAATATCATTGTGAACATAATATGCATTTTCCTGTTCTTTAAAACTGCCTTATTTAACAAGCAAATTAATACATTTTTCGAAACAGCAATATGGTGAAAATCATATACGAAAATTGCGTAAAAATGTAAAGAGTCTCCTCATTTATCTAACCTTACATTATAAACATTTTCAGGTAAAAAAATAATAAGTAAAGCATACTTTCTATAATGTTGTTACAACAGTATTTCATCTCATTAAGGTTTTCAGTTTTAAACAGCATGTGATAGAACACATGTCATTCAATCCTGGAAAGTTATAAGCATTGAGATGAATTTGCCAGAGCAATTCCAACTTTTCTAATAATAAGGTGAATGGACCCCCTCTTGGATTACTGTCCACTTTATCAAGTATCCGGAATTTAAATGCATGTTCTAGATATTGTTCTATATGCTTTGCTAAAGCATTGTCCAGTTTGTGTCTATTAATACAATATATATGTTCAAATATGCGGTCTCTCATTCTACACTTGGTTTTACCGACATGAGCAAAAAATAATTGACTTCAACAATTGGCTTAGTTTTTCATGTCAGTCAAAGGGAGAACAATATTTGTCAGCATGGGAGGATATGATCAGCAAAGCAAGCTGCTCCACCAGAGATTGCTTGCATCTGTCCATTATAGGGTTTTGATTATTAGCATAGAAACCAACAGTCTCCGTGGTGTCCTTGAAATCTTACAAACCCAGTATGTCAGTATACTGGGTTCAACAACAAATAATGAGGAAACTTTTCTGTGTGGAAGATCTAAGATTCCCTAGAGTTCCTTAGAGTTCAGGCACCTAATAAAAAAAACATGCTATGAATATCCCACCTAATAGCAGGTGGTAAAAATACTTTCTTTAAAAACTTTCCAAAGTATAAATCCACTAATGAAAGTAGTGAAGCACAAGCTAGTTCAAGTCGAATCTTCTTTATTAAAAACACACAAACAAGTGATCCAAACAGTAGCTGAAAAAACAGAATAAAGTATAGAAGTCACCATTCCATTTATATACCAGTTTTAAGTCTGTTTAAAAGTGTGTTTAAAAGCATGGGAGTGGTTTACCAGAGTAGCTCTGTTGTAAAAGACAATTAGCATGTTTACTAGCTAAATATCCCTTCCCCCATACATCAATGGGATATTTAGCCCCAAAAAATTAGTGTTATATATTATTTAATTTTTAATTTTTAGTTGCCTTTCCCACTTGACACACAAACCTGAAGAAGTTCTAAAAGACAAAAGTGATGTATGTTAAAAATGTTAAAAATGTTTCTGAATATTAATAGAAAAGATTTCTAAGGAATTTTGGAGACTTGTATTGCTTTTTCTTTTTTAATACTACAATGCTTTCAGGAAGTTTTAGTAATTATTAATGTATAATTTTAGTTTAACGTTTAGTTTACTTTACTTTAGTTTAATTTAGTATAGTTTAGTTCTGTTTTGTTTAGTTTAGTTTAACTTAGTTTAACATATCATGGAATCACACAGCTTGAAGTAGGGAAGCACTGTATCGAATATCACAATGATATATGGGGGAAGGGGTAATTAGCTAGTAAACATGCTAATTGTCTTTTACAACAGAGCTACCCTGGTAAACTTCTCCAATGATTTTAATCAGGTTTAAGACATGTATATAAATGGAATAGTAAATTATACACTTTATTCTGTTTTTTAACTACTATTTGAATCGCTTGTTTGTGTGTTTTTAATCAAGAAGATACGACTTGAACTAGTTTGTGCTACCGTACTTTCATTAGTGGATTTATAGTTTGGAAAGTTTTTAAAAAAAGTATTTCCACCACCTGTTATTAGGTGGGATATTCACAGTATGGGTTCTATTAGGTGCCTGAACTCTAAGGAACTCTAGGAATCTTAGATCTTCCACACAGAGAAGTTTCCTCATTATTTTATTATTAGTAAAGACATTATTCACCCCCTTACTGCCTCTTTAGGCAATGCCAACCTGATAAAACTACCAACATAAAGAAACAAGCAAAGGAAAATTACTGATCAATGTTAGGAGCCTGAACAAGAAATTTCACTTCCTACAAGCCCTTCTCACCCCAGAAGACAGTGACATCTGTGTAGTGACTGTTACATGGTTTATAATAGCAGAGAGTACTCTGATTGTGCAGGGCTATAATGCCTTCCAAGCATTTGGACCACACATTTAGACCAGCTACTGCATTGGAGGGGGTAAAGGTGGAGGCCTATCAGTCTACAGTCAGAAGAGCCTCAAATCAAAACTGGTAAAGCAGCATGATACACTAGAGCTTCTTTATGTCAAAGTAACCATCAGAAAGGTCCCATACTGTATGTTAGCTAGCTATAGAACTCCCTGTATGACAAAAGAAAGCCACAGCTCCTATCTACAAAAACTAGAATCACTCAGTATTAAACCCAATACCATTTTCCTAGGAGATCTGAACTATCCAATTGCAGACTGGTAAACCTATACCACCACTAGTGTACAAGCACAGAGTCCTGGACATTGTCAATACAAATACCCTGCAACAGTTACTCAGTGTACCCACTGGGGAATAGCACCTTGGATCTTGTACTTACTGATATGGATGCATCTTGCACCATCCATTGAGTAGCTTCATCACTTGTTAGGTCTGACCATAAAGCAGTTTCCATCCTAATAAAACTGAAACCAGAGATCCCTTCCACCCAAGCTACCTTTACACATTTCTTTAAGACAAACTATCTAGCCCTACATGAAACACTAACAAAGCTTCAACCGAAAATGTTTGAGAGAAAGAAAACAGCATGAGAGTTGACTAGAAGAACTGAGAGTACATTGGAAATGAAGCAGAGATAGGATTTGGGAAATTGAGATGAAAAGGAATAAAACAAGTAACTTGGAAGCTGAGGCATGTGGGATTACAAAGCAATAATTATATTTGTGAAACATAACAGAACAAGAAAATCTGGAAATACTGGACTTTTTTAAACATGTAGGGACCTCTAAAGCATATGCCCTACTTCATGACATAATGTTTGGGAAATACTTAGGGGAGGGAAAAAGTTAACTGTAAATAAAACATATTTTTCTTACTAGTACTATTTTTATAGTGCATGATTTTCTTTGCATGCTATAAAGTAACATTTTCTCAGTTATTTTTATTGTAGTGGGGATACTAATGTAAATAGGTGTTCCTGTTTTTCTCCCTTCTTCTCTCTTTCTCCTTGTTCAGTTTTAAGAAATGTAGGTGCTGCTATATAAAAAAAGTTTGGTTAAAAGAGCATGACAGAGGAAAGTGTAATGTGCTTTTTCTCATTCTTGGATAGGGGAATGACTGGATTAAGGGTGTTTGCTAGTAAGAAGTTTTAAGAGAAAAGAAGTAAAATAAAAAAGAATATTTAATATTATAAGTTTTTTGTAGCAAATAAATGTATGTTTAGTAGCAATTCTGTATCTGGTCATCATGTCTCCATGTTGACAATCTGATAAAGAGAAATTGTCTAGTACACAATGTTCTCTGAAAGCATTCAAGTGTTTTCCCAGTTGGGAGAAGTATAAAGATAAGACAACACCAGGCAGAACCTAACAGAATCATAGGGTGCACCATGCATCTTAGCATGGATAATCTTTCTTTTAGGTTAACTCAAGCCTGTTGGGTGTAGCTGTCAGTATGGGACATTTGTTCCTATTGAGAGATAAAATTTAAAGATTTGAAGATGTACATAGCTGTATGTGTTAGTATTAACTTGATATGTTTTAAGGGTATTGAATTTTTTTTAAGGGTTTCAATAAAACAATACATTTTGTAACATGTGACCTAGCGTCAAATAGATATGACAAGAAACAACTGTATACAAGTTCAACCTGCCAAACAGTGTATGCATGTAACAGAAAAGCTGGAATTAGACTTTTAACAAAAAAAAAACTGTTATACATAAAGTATGGTAATAATAACTTTGGAATACAGTATTGCTTTTTGCAATGTCTTTAAATGTCAATGGTCTCACATAAAAATACAAAAAAGAAAGAGTAGTGAACTATATTAGAAAATGTCGAGTGCAAATGGCTATGCTACAGGAGACATTTGGAAAGAACTGAACATGTGAATTTGATAAAGAAAGGTGTTCAGGATAGTTATTCAGCAGAATACCTGGGGAAAAGGAAAAGAGGAGTGGTTATAGTAACTGCAAGAGGAGGTCTGATAGAAGAGGATAAAAATATAATAATGGTAGATTTGTAGTACTAAGGGGCTACTGGCAAGGGGAAGGATTACACTGGCATGTATTTATATTCCACCCAAAATTGTGTAATGGAGCTTAATTCTGGGAGAAATAATAAGCTTTCAGCAAGGAATATTACTTTTAGGTAGAAACTGGAATTTGATTTGCAGCAGTGAAGATGTGTCTGTGTGTCTCAGAAGGGAAAGTATAACAAAGAATGGTAGACTTCTGAAGATATTTATGAAAATATTTGGCATGGAAGATATAAATTCAGTACTTAGGAGTTTGAAGTTAATTTACATATTATTCCCCAACATACAAAACAAGGCTAGGCTAGACAGAATTCCCATTTCACAGGAACATGTGCATTTAATTGAAGGGCTTGATATGCACCCATTAAATATTTCAGATGATGTGACGATCTTCTTCTTCTTTCGACTTTTCCCAGTTAGGGGTCGCCACAGCGGAACTCTGGTCCGTTAATGATCGGCAGTAAATTTTGATGGTGCCGAGGTGCCAGCTCGATGCCCAACCTTCAATGAGGTACACCCATTCACGCATGTCTTTCGAAGGCCACTCGGCCATGGGGAAGACATGCAGACTCCACACAGAAGGTGCTCCAGCCAAGAATCGAATGGGAGAACCTCTTGCTGTGAGGCGACAAAACACAGAATAATGAAATACAAGTGAGACACTGGTACCTTCCTTCCTATATTTTGGAAAGAGAGGAATTTAAGGACTGGGTAGTGGAAATTATTCAAGCGCTATTAGAGAATACAGAAATTTTTTCTGAAAATATAGCTAGGCAGTGGGAAAAATTAAAGTGTAGTTTTAAAATAGGGTGGAAATAATAGACAGGGAGATATGGGTAAGAAGTAACAAGAATTATTTAGAGGGACTGACAAATGATACGTATTACAGAATAGGGAGAATAATCTCACAGGACAAGAAGAGGAGCAACTGCAGACTGCTGATTACCTCAGTAATGTGCATGAGTTTAGAAAGGTTGCTGTTAAGTGATTGCTGTTAAGTGATTGCTTTTGATAATAACTCTAGATCACAAAAACTTTTAGAACAATGACTCAAGCAAAAGAAAATACAAAGAGTTGTTGCCTAGCTTAGGGAACCTATAAGATAACAAGAGATCCTGTAGAGGTATTATAAATATTTAGGAAATTCTGTGAATGTCTGTTTAGACCAGGGACATATGGAAATCAAGAAAAGGTACAAATGGAAATGTTTATGGAAAAATTAAATATTCCATGGTTAGAATTAGATGAGGCTCAATTACTAGCAGTTAGGATAGGAGGAGATGAGATAAAAATGGTGATGTATAACCAATGTACAGGAAAGTCTCAAGGTATAGATGGTATTCATATGGAAGGTTGGAAGCTAGGAGGGAAAAACTGATAAAGATTTGGAAGGTTTTGTTTAACAGTATTTAAGAAGAGGAGAAGTACCATCATACCGGAAGAAAGCTTTGGTAACTGTAACACCTATAAAGGGTTAAGGACCACCAGATCCAGCTTCATAGAGACCCATTTCAATACTAAGCCATGATTATAAGTGTTTATGTCTATAATGGCTAAAATAATGGCAAAAGTAATGCCAAAATTGATAGATATGGATCAGTGTGGTTTTGTGGAGGGGAGAAAACACATCTGATAACATTAACAGAACATTGATGATCCAAGAGGGAAGCAGAATATAAGAAAATATCACTGTTGTTGGTGGGTATTGATGCAGAGAAAGCATTTTACAGAGTAAGCTGGGACATTATGTGCAGGGCAATGGAAGCACTTGCATTCCCTGATAAAGATAAAAGGTTGATTAGGAGGATATGTTTGATGGATCTGAGGTGAAAATTAAAGTGGATGAGTTTATCTCTCTTAATTAATGCTTGTGCAGAGGAATTAGGCAGTGGTGTCCTCTTTCCCCTTTGTTGTTTATGTTATATTTAGAACCATTGGCTAAAAAAATAAGGGACTCAGAAATTCAAGGATATAATTGGCATGGTAGTCAAGAAAAGCTGGCTATATTTGCAGATAATATTATTTTATACCTGATAAAACCAGAAAATAACGTTACAGTGTTGTGGAACATTTTGAGACAGTTTCAAATCTTTTCAGGATGCAAAATAAAGCTAAATCAAAGGCAATTGAGGTAAATTATGTACCCACACAGAAACTGGTTCAGCCATATCCATGTTTATGGGGACTTGATAAATTGATGTATTTAGGAGTATGGATTAAAATGATTCCAGTGTGGCAGGTAAGTATATGTGGGAAGAGACTAAACAAAAGATAATACAAAAACTGAGAAATTAGAAGCTCTGTTACATGGATCTGGATATCAAGACACAAGCAGTTAAAATGTTTTTAGTCCCTTCAGTCTTTTGTACAGGTCAGGCATATTTTTGTCAACCAAAGCAGAAGTTGTGGATAGCAATTAATAAAGAGCCGAGGGATTTTATCTAGGAGGACTAGACAGCAAGACTTAAGTGGGATAAGCTGATTCTTCCAATAGAACAAAGTGGATTGGGATTAGCCAATTTGAAGGGGTATTTCAGAATGTCACAGCTCCTATACATGGCACAAGCAGAAAGTTATAATAAAAAGTGGAAAGGGATGATGATGAAACACGGGTGGAGCTCAAGAAACAAAGAGATGCTGGGATTTTGGATACAGAACTTTAAATAGAAAAACAATAATCATACAGAATATTATATTCATAAAGTTGCATAAGGCTAAGAACTAAGAACTGAGCCAACACAGGAATGGAGAAAAGAGATTCTGCCAATAAGGATTACTGCAATTAGGGATACAGACAATAGGGAAGAGAGCGCTAGAATTTATTGGAGAAAACTAGCAAAGGAACCAAGGTATTGGGGGCAAATAACTAGAGAGGGGAAGGTAATAGAATGGGAAGACACCAATAATTGATTTGGACTGCGTGTTAGAGATTGCCTTTCCTATCAAGGACTGATATCAGAGTATAGGCAAAGAAAAAAAAATAGGGGGTCCTAAATGAAAGACGAGCACTGGTAGAGTTTTTAGAATTTAGAACATAAGCTGCCATTAAAAAAATAATGATTAATAGAGCATATAAAATATTGCATGATAACTATAAAAATCAATCAGAGGAGATTAGAAAGGATTGGGAAGAGAAACAATGGGGATATTTGTAAGTCTTCAAAATATGCAATAAAATCTAGAAGATTTAAGATTTTTGCTTGGAAATGTTTGAATACATATTTTTATACCCTACGTAGACTCCAGAGAAATTTTTCTCAGACAGACAGCAAATGATGGAGGTGTGATGGGGAAGAACAAGGTAATTTGGAACATTTTTTCTGGAAGTGTCACGAGTTGTCAAACTTTAAAGTATCCTTGAAGGCTTATGTTAAGCCAAGGCGCTAGAGTGTTTTTTGGTGTTATCGAGAGTGTTTGCTGTTTTATTAAATTTTGGCTTATACCTAGACATTTGTTGCTTTTATCAAATCAGTCTGAAGTGTTGTTTCAAACTTTAAAGATTCCCTGCAGACTCTTCTGTCCAAGATACTGGGTGAGCAAATTGGTGTAACTTGTGTTAAAGTGCAGTTTAAAAAGTACATAAATAACATTAATTACCTTTTAGTCTTGAGTCAAGAATAACTCTTCAGGATATGCAAAACATTTTCTTTTTATTATAAATCCACATATGCCAGTGCTGGGAGACTATCTACACAATTTAAAGTCAGTCTTACCAAGCAGCAAAAATGCACACTCTTTATTTAATTTCTTATCAGTAACATGCATGCAGAATACTGACGTGGCCAAATAGGATTTCTGAAGACCCTCATGCTTCTCACTTAATGCACATGAACAATCATGTTTTTAAGTCCCAGTAATGTTTTAGAAAAGTACAGGCCACCTGGCTTGTTAAGCAGTCTTGTTTCCTGACCTTGTACATTTTAATACCAGTACATTCTAACTCCCCAACATTCCTTGTAACTATCTAGCCCAGCCTGGGATGGTCAGAGCTTACATACAGTGTGTTCTTTCTTGCTTTCAGAAACCAGTCTTTATACCATTTTTAACCCCAGTCTTTATACCATTCTTAACCCCTTCAGCACTACTTTCTTTTTACATTCAGTCATCTGTTAATACACTTGCAGCTTGATATTAGAATGCAGTTGTGAAACACTCAGAACTACAATAAGTATTTGTGGTTTGCATAACTATGCATCTGTACTACATATCATTTTTAACATGAACAAATATTAAATAATTCATCAAACAAGTTTGTGAAGAAATTGTAAGTTAATATGCATTTTGTGAAGAATAATCATGATTGATACATTTTTCTCTAAGACTCCCTCCCCTGACACTACTAGTGTCATAAAATACACAATTATATTTTGATTTTCCTTAATTTGATAAATACATTTCATCTGTAGTAATTGAGTTTTCATTCATCAGGTATAAGTGGCATTTCACATGCAGGTGTGATCCAAGACTTTGTGATTACAGTCTTTAGAACAGAAAATATTAAAACAATTAAAAGAATAATACCAGGTTTTATACCTTGTAATATACCAGTTTCCAGGTTACCAAATACACTGCCCAACAATCCAAACCACATACAATTTGAGAACTACTGTCCAAATATTTGGCTGTCTGCTCCATAACATTGGCCAGCTTTTCCTGTTTATTATGGTAGTCAGTAATACAAGAACAATGATTTTCATGAGAGCACATGACCCCCCTTTTCTAACAGGCATTATATCGAGTGCCAATTGGTTTTGTAAAACTACAGTTCATATTGCAGCCATTTTTCCATGTGTCATTGTGATTTGATATGATGCATTGTTAGCTACCTCCTGAGGAATTTGAGCAAGCACGGTGATTTCAAGCATTGTCCTTTGCACTCCATACCCAGGAGTTAACTGAAAATACTTGCTCTGTCCAGTGGATTACTGGCTTATTTTTCAACCTACCTGCTGGTGGGTGTTCAAAATGTTGAATAGCAGGAGTAATATAGCCTACAAAGCATCATCCAGACCAGTTTATGGGTAAACAGGAGTAGGCATGATCACCACAAATGCAGTAATGATCCTGTGTCATGCCCATGCCACACCCCCAGTCATAGCATCTTAATTGTAAAGAGTTCAACACACTTTCATGTCTAGTGTCATTCTATTTGCTGATTTCAACTGGCACAGTCCCATTTCTGGCATAACATGTGTACCCACAATTTGTAGTAGCAAGCTGAAGTGAAGCAACCTTTAAAAATTGGTCAGATTACCCATATTAGATCAGTGTCACTAAGTTCTTTTTCAAATGTTACCTGTGATTGAGGAATTGAAATCATGGGAATCTCTGCCTTAGAATGTTGAGGTATATGTGAACATACACAGCAGTTTGTCACAGCGTCCTGTCAAAGAACCAACAGGAAACTGATTTTGTTTTGACCAGGTTATTAAAGGAAACAGCAGCAAAACCAGAGCAAAAGTACCTGTTGTCATCGGATTCGTCATGAGGTGCTATTTTAGTGGAATTTTCTTCTTGTATGTTTCACTGGGCAGAAGATTCATTCTTCACACTTTGATCTTCTTTTGCCAGCAATGATGATTTGTCTGGAGCCCATGGCAGGTCTTCCTACAGTGGGATGAATGAATTTAGGCTGGCTGTCTTGCACAGTGGACTGCAGTCAGGGTGGTGAGGATTACAAAGTAAAGGGCCTTTTCACCTCTGACTCAAACCGTTCATTCTTTGGAAGGTTTTCACATAAACCCAGTCACCCAGCTGCAGTTGGTGACAGGGCTAGTCAGGTGATGGAGGAAGAGATACTGCTGTATGAAATGAATATTTTCTTTTTATTATCCATTCAAGTTGATCTTTTCATTTGACACAGGGGGAGCAAATGGAAGGGCTATGGGTCTTCCCATTAATTGTTTCATAGGGTCTCAATTTTCTTGTAGAATTTAAAGCATCTTTGACCATTTAAATTTTTAGTACAAATCTTTTTAAATAGGGTCCTATTAACCCTCTCAACTAGTCCAGATGATTGTGGATGGTTGGGATAGTGAAGACTAAAATTAAAAAAACTGATAGTACAAGGTACACCAAATTACAGAATCTGCTTTGTGACATGGGTGATCTTTTACAAAACATACAGATTACTAATATAGCATTATGGTGATGTACAGGTTGACAGACAAGATCAGACAGGAGTCCCCATGGACCATGATGTTTGCAGATGACATTGTGATCTGTAATGAGAGTAGGGAACAGGTGGAGGAGATCCTGGAGAGATGGAGATATGATCTAGAGAGAAGAGGAATGAAGGTCAGCAGGACTAAGACAGAATATACGTGTGTGAATGAGAGGGAGGATAGAGGAATGGTTAGGATGCAAAGAGTAGAGGTGGCGAAGGTGGATGAGTTTAAATACTTGAGATCGATAGTTCAGAGTAATGGTGAGTGTGGAAGAGAGGTGAAGAAGAGAGTACAGGCAGGATGGAGTGGATGGAGAAGAGTGTCAGGAGTGATTTGTGACAGACGAGTACCAGTAAGAGTGAAAGGGAAGGTCTACAAGAGGGTAGTGAGACCAGCTATGTTATATGGGTTGGAGACAGTGACAATGACAAAAAGGCAGGAGTTAGAGCTGGATATGGCAGAGTTAAAGATGTTAAGATTTGCATTGGGTGTGATGAGGGTGGACAGGATTAGGAATAAGTATATTAGAGGGTCAGCCCAGGTTGGAAGGTTTAGAAACAAAGCTAGGGAGGCAAGATTACATTGGTTTGGACATGTGCTGAGGAGGGATGCTGAGTATATTTGGGAAATATGCTAAGGATGAAGCTACCAGGTAACAGGAAAAGAGGAGGGCCTAAGATAAGGTTTATGGATTTGGTGAGAGAGGACATGCAGGTGGTTGGTGTGACAGAGCAAGATGCAGAGGACAGGAAGAAATGGAAACAAATGATCCACTGTGGTGACCCCTAACAGGAACAGCTGAAAGAATATGATGATGATGATTAATAAAACATTATTCTAAATTATGTACTTTAGTCATCTGGACAAAGTCCAGCTCTACATTAACAAAAGTTCCCCAAGGTGGTGGTAGTTGGCATTGTATTTTAAACAATCGCACAGCAATTAACATACTGCAGTATCAAAGAGGAGACACGAGTGGGATACCAACTTCAGGAAATTTGATTAAATAAAGCTGCCTTACCTGCATGGGCTAGTAAAAGATATGCCCTTACCAGGTAAGGTGGCAAGGAGGCAGGCATTACCAGTCGGCCATCTGGATGTTGCCATACTCCATCAGAGGATTTAATATATCCATCTCTGAGCCACTTCTGAACTTCTCCCTGTGATGCCTCAGCTTGAAAACTGACACTATTAAAATCAGACGTCATTATTATTAGAGTTTTACAACAGTATTTCATAAGAGCTATTACTTTTATTATCTACTTGCTGGCATGATCTTCCAAATT
This sequence comes from Protopterus annectens, assembly GCF_019279795.1. Lineage (NCBI taxonomy): Eukaryota > Metazoa > Chordata > Ceratodontiformes > Protopteridae > Protopterus > Protopterus annectens. Next base: position 1,497,518,173 of record NC_056744.1, on the reverse strand, counting down.
ATGCCCTTTTAGTAGGCATTCAGTGAAAATTTTTTAACAGAAAAAAACACTTTTATTTCATTTTGAGCAGGTACGTCTTCAGTTTGATCTGGCGTTGTGGATAGGCATGTCCTTTAAGTCCTTTCTAGAAGAAAGCAGATTCCAAACACACACACACACACACACACACACACACACACACACACACACACACACACAATCATGCTCTTTACCATTCTCAGCAATAGATAACAAAGATGCAAGATTTAGAACAGAACAGCATATTAGAGAAACAGATGGATCAGGAAAAGAAAACGTGCACATTTATATTTAGTTAGATGTGCTGTCAAGAAGGGCTGAGTTTCATTTCAAGTAATAAAGATGATTCAGAGTGAGGGATAGTTACTGTAAAATCATACTCTGAGATATTGAATGACCAAGATAACGTACCTGAGGTAACCATAGCTGAAATGTTTTTTGTTGACACGTTGTGTCCTTTTTCTGCAAGGATAGTTAAAAGATGCAGGGTATTCTGCTAACATTGCTGAAAAGAATCAGATGCTATTAGTAAATCCTTTACATATTGCACTAACACAGACCCACCTGGAAATGTCACATCATTTAAATATATATTTTTTATAATTTGAGGAAAGAGAAAAAAAATTAAAGATAGAGTTCATCCTTATGGCAACCATGTCCATGTATACTACTATCCCTTATAAGTCAAAGTAAACAGAAACTGACTTTCAGAATGGATAGGTAGAGAAAAGAATGCTGAACAGAGAGGTGTTACAGAAAATTATTTCACTGTAGATGGTTATCAACTAAGTATTGTTGCTGGCTTTGGAACCACAGAAAAAGTTGGTAATACTGCATTGTTTACAGACCTTAGATCTGGCTCAAAGTATTTTATTTATTTATTTATTTTTACAGGGAGAATAGGAGTATTACAAAGACTTTAGCTGGCATTATTTATTTCTTGTTGTATCAAGGACTGCATTACATGTTTGATTTCCTGTTGTGCTTCAGATTTCAGTGGATACCATGGAATTTTAGGGAGGGGTTTTGATAGATTCAATTTTATTTTTACAGGTTTTGCAGATTTTAATATACTTACTTTATTAGTATGTTTAACCCATAAATTAGTGCAGCAGTTTTCAGTTGTCTGTATGCCTTCAAAAGGCTCCTCCCAGCTTTTGCTAAGAATGTTAACACTTTCCACACCAATTCTACTGGAATATCTCTAGATACACCCCTTCTGATGTAGAGCAAATGGTACCACGCAGCTCACACTGAAGATTCACTGGTGCAGTTGTACTCAAGAAAATAATGCCTTTCCTGTCAATCGGACCTAAAGAAATGTGTATAGGTTTTAAAATAGAATACGTAACAGTAGCATTTGTTACACCAACTGCCTTTTACTTTGTTCCTATACTGGTATTTAACTGTCTGAAGTAGCTTTTAATACAGACCTAGTGTTTTCAGTTCCACCAGGAATAGAATTGGCTTTGCATTTATTTCTACTTTAACATAGGGTCCTTTTTGATCCAGTGGCAGCAAAGAGTCAAGATTTATTTTTGTTTATTACCCTATCATAGTCAGTATGATGATTTGCAGCACTGAATAAGGACTTTAAATCTTTTTCCTGCCAGTCTATAAGCACTTGCTTCATTTGATTTTGTACAGGGTTTGCAAAACCTGCACAAAGACAGCTGCAATAGTTGATTTAGCTTGTTGATTTGTGTCTGAAATTTTTGAATGGTTAGCAAATACTGCTTTAAGATGAATCAAATAATCTGCAGGGGCATTATCTTTATTTTGCCTACATGCCTGACACACCTTTGTAATCTAACAATACTATCCTTTTATTTATTAGTGCATTTTCTGTGTGAGTGAAATTTGTTATTTTAGCCTTTTCAAGTAACTGTGTTCTTATTTCATTTGAAGCAACTTTCTGAAGCACCTGGTTTAAATCTGTCAAAGTAGGCTTGTAATGTGTTTTAAATTTCACCTTAAACCTTCATGGATTTTTTTTTTCAGTTGGAAAACATTTAGACATAGTATGCAAATCAGCATTAGCCCCCCACATTTTTTTTTAAGGTGGCAAAAAAAAAAAAAAAAAAAAAAAATTCTGCAGAGGCAATAGCCTCTTAGGTTCATAGGTTCATAGGTTCATAGGTTCATACTAGGCTATCTGCCCTAGGGCATTTATAAGCCTAGCCAGAATGTGTTTGGCTTTCGCCACCCATTTTAAATTAATTTTGCGATGCCCTTTTTCGAGGTTAGTATACTGTGCCTCTGTCTAACAGTGACACAGAAGTGATACCCGGGGTAAACCTATGATCTCCCATCCACTCATCAAGATTCCTCTTGAAGAGAGACAATGAGGGACTCTACCTAACCTGGGCTGGGATTTTATTCCAGAGTGAAGGGAGCCTCTGGGTTATGAATCTGTCCCTCCAGCATGTCCTATTTATTTCAGTGCTGAGGTTCAAGTCTCTCGAGCGCGTAGCTCGATGGGATTTGGATTTTCTGAGGTGCAGCATGTCCATTAATTCCGGGTTGGACATGGCTTTATACATCAGGCACAGATCGCCTCTGAACAGGCGGTATGCCTTTGAGTAGAGCTGGAGTTTCTTTAACCGGGCAGCATATGGCATCTGTTTGAGCCCTTTGATCCTCTTGGTGAGATACTTTTGGGGTCTTTCCAGTTGCTGCAGGTGTCTGGTAAGGTACATCCCAAAAGGGGCATTGTACTCAATTATGGGCCTGATGAGGGATGAGTAAAGAGGCACAATGACCTCCCCTGATCTAGATGTGAATCCCTTCATGATGAGGTGGGCTATATAAAATGTTTTTCGAACCACTTTGGCCACGTGGTTGTCAAATGAGAGATTGCTATCAACTTGGGTCCCCAGGTCCCTAATTACTTCTTCTGTACTTAATGGATTACCACCTATGTGGTAATTTGTGGGCACTTTGTTTTTGCCAAAGGGGATGACTATACACTTTTTGGCATTTAGCTTGAGGCCATGGCTCTGGCACCAGTTGTCTGTTTCTATGAGGCCCTTTTGGAGGATGCTTGTGTCGGCTGGAGAGTCAATTATGGCACCCAGTTTGCAGTCATCTGCGAACTCGGTCAGCCACAGTCCTTCCGTGTTGTCCTGTACCTCCGAGAAATATATACCGAACAAGAGAGGTCCCAAGACTGAGCCTTGTGGGACACCACTTGTAACTGGTTTGGAGTCTGACATGGCTCCAGCAATTCTAACCATGTGGGTTCTGTCCTTGAGCCAGTTTGCAATCCATCTAGTGACATAGGGGTTTATATTTAAGCTGGTGAGCTTATCTATAATGCCCGAGTGGGGTATTGTATCGAAGGCTTTTGCGAGGTCCAGGTAGGCTGTGTGGACCACCTTCCCCTCGTCAATGGCCTTGGTGACTGTTTCAAAGAAATCAACCAGGTTTAAGAGGCAGGATCTGCCCTTAACAAAGCCGAACTGGGTAGGATCCAGTGTCTGTAGGTTCCCAATATCTTTATTTATGAGGTCTATGATGATCCTTTCCATAGCTTTGCAGACCAAGCTAGTCAGGCTTATGGGGCGATAGTTTCCAGGATCTGTTGAGGCACCACCTTTATGGAGAGGGACCACTGTTGCTGCACACCACTCTTTGGGCACATATCCTGTAGTAAGGCTGAGATTGAACAGTGGTTTTATGTTTGGGTTTAGCTCTTCTTGGAGTTCATGTAGGACGCACCCCGGGACACCGTCTGGTCCCATTGATGCTGTGTTTTTTGCTTTGGAGAGGGTGGCTCTTACCTGAGCATCTGAGATGTCAGGGGGGCAGCACTCTGCTGGGATAGATATTTGCCGTTTTGGTGGGGAGGGTTGGGGAGAAGTTTGCGCTGAACCTGTCAGCTAGGATGTTGGCAATGCCTGTGGGTTTGGTGTATTTTTTGTCATTTTGGACTAATTCTGAGCATATCTGGGAATTACCACACAGGTTCCTAACATAAATAAAGAAAGCCTTGTGATTATCCTTAGTGTCCTGTGCAATTTTTCTCTCGAAGCTGGCCTTAGACCATTTTATGAGTGCCCGTAGTTTTTTGCTAATATTGATCAGTGATGCCTTCCCTTTTTGGGATTTTGCTCTATCATTTAGTAGCTTCCTCCTTCTATTGTATAGTTTGTTTATGGCTGGGGTCCAACAGACAGGACGTCTGCCTTTGGAGGATTGGGTCTTGGTTTTATTTGGAATCGCATGATCCATGCATTCCTGAAGGTGCTCATAGAATGCGTTTATAAAGGATTCTGCGGCCTGGGACATATTTTCCATAGGCCCGGGGGCTTTGAAGGATTCCACCTCGGTTTTGAGGAATGTGAAATTTGCTTTAGAGAAGTTTTTCACTGTGGTTTTCTGGGCAGGGGGTGGGGTCGGGATGTGAATATCCAGTGAGATTAGTTTATGGTCTGATCTTACCAGTGAGGGATACACTTCTGGTCTGGAGCATAGAGTCCCCATGTTGGTGATGATCAGGTCCAGTATGTTTTCCCCTCTTGTGGGAGTGGTAACAAGTTGTTCCATAGCATTTGAGTTTATAAATTCTAGGAACCTTTGGGCTAGGGTGTTGGAGCTAGAGTAATGCTCCCAGTCTATGTTTGGGTAGTTGAAGTCGCCCAATATAATGGTGTTTGGAGAGACCTTCATATTTTCCAGTGTTCTCAGGAAGGCCGAGTGGGGTTCCTGGGTTTGGGAGGGTGGTCTGTAGCAGGCTATAAACTGGAAGGCAGTTTTACCCACTGTTAGTTGCGCATGGATAGTCTCTGATGCTTCATGCTTTGCCACCAACCTGGAGGTGTGGGTATCTTTTTGTCCTTTGCTATCATGTAAGTGCTTGTGATGAGCCACAGGAATGTCAAAGGCCAGTGCTTCTGTTGGAAAGATAGAAGCTTGTTGAGAATGACAGGAAGAAGAAAAGAAAAACCTTTTTAACTGCAGATGCCTGTTCTAAAGATGAGAGTTGAACAGGAGAACTAATTTCAGATGTAACAGTACCATGCTGACCATGAGTTCAAAAATGCAGAGGTCTGAGAAACAGCAGAATCTTGTACAGGGGCCACCTGTACCGGTAGATATGGGGGTGGGCTGCAGTAGCTACTGGAGGATTATCACCCTCTTGTGACATCTCTGCTTTTTGGTAATCCTTATATTTTTTTTTTCCCAAACTTGTCAAAACAGGATAAAGGGATACCTTTTTACTGGTCTGTACTGCTTTCTTAGCATCTTTTACCTGTTGCAACAGTTGTTTATTAACATCTTGTATCACCCTTAATGCTGACTCTTTTTCCCTTTGAAGAGTTTCGGTATACCAAGAATAAAATACTGACATTTGTTACTCACTTACTTAATACAGATCAGGTTTATGAAGTTATTCCTATCATAAGTTTAATTTAATGGAAATATTTCACCAGAACAATTTTTAGTAAGCTGAAATCAGTCATGCAAATGCTTACAACTTCGTTTATTTTAACTATGATACATAAAATATGCAGGTATTCCCTTTTCATGGATTCAATCTTGCTTGCTTATCTTTGTTTGTCTTTTTTTTTCTTTTTGTAAACTTACCTTACAGATCCTGGATCCTGGCAGTTTAGAATAAAAAAAAAATAATAACTATATCAATCCGCACACCATTCAGGGAGGGAACATCATGCAGTGACAGAGGAGAGGTTTTGATCAGCCTTTTTAACAGCACCCCTTGCTTTCATTGCATCACGAGATGAAAAGTTACAGCTCCCGCATTACAATTGGGATAATTGTGTCCAACACTGATCACTCTTTTGGACCTTCTGAGGATACTTTCACACAGTCACACCTGGACTTGATTTAACAGCAGACACACTTATGTTTCAACATGCTGTAGGCACATAAATTTGAAGTAATTTTACTTTTAACTTTTTCTCTCTCTCTCTCTCTGCAGTCATAACATCACACAACAACACAGACATCAGTCATAAATTAAAGCAGCAGAAAGCAAACAGTCTGACCTCTTACCTTTTTTCCTGAGGGTATTGCCCTCGACACAAAGTGCCTCCTTATGTTAAATTGTCTCTTTTTTTTTTTTTATATATATATATATAGAAACACATACACAATAACAATTTGTCCTTAGTTGCTGTGGGATTCGCCCACTATAACCTTGAGGGTACTTCCCTCATCACAAGGCACCTCCTTGTGTTTATTATTTTATATAAATTAATAAACTTTTGTTAAGACTTGTGGGAACCACCATTTATTACTTTTACATACAAGAAACAAGCAAATTTCTGTCATTCTTCAAGGCAGCAGATACCACATACCGAACAAGTAACTCGGTCATTCAACAAACAGGAACCTCATATACTTAAAAAGCAAAGTCAGGCATTCAGCAAAACAGTACTTAAAAGCAAGGTCAGTCGATGAACAAAACAGGACAAGCAGTCAGTCATTTAACAAAGCAATACACAGTATTATACTTAAAAGCAGTCATTCGTTTAACAACACAATAAAAACATTGCCACTATTACTTTGAACTACAGTTTTGTTTTTAAAAGGAAAGAAAGAAAGAAAAACATTTTTTCCCCAAAACCATTTTACCATCTTTAGCCTGTATCTTTGCACACCCTGAATAGTTAAGAGTCTGAGCTCTGACCATTCTATACAAAACAGTGTGGAATTCACAGAAGAACTTTCCGTGCTGGGCTCTTTATAATTAATTCCACAGTTTTCCGCAGCAAGATCAAAGTTCAGAATCCAAGCATGGCACAAAATGTTAAGGTGCAGTTTAAAAAGTACATAAATAACATTAATTATCTTTTAGGCTTGAGTCAAGAATAACTCTTCAGGATGTGCAAAACATTTTCTTTTTATTATAAATCCACATATGTCAGTGCTGGGAGACTATCTACACAATTTAAAGTCAGTCTCACCAAGCAACAAAAATACACACTCTAATTTCTTATCAGTAACATGCATGCAGAATACTAACGTGGTCAAATAGGATTTCTGCAGACCCCCGTGCTTCTCACTTAATGCACGTGAGCAATCATGTTTTTAGTACCAATAATGTTTTAGAAAAGTACAGGCCACCTGGCTTGTTAAGCAGTCTTGTTTCCTGACCTTGTACATTTTAATACCAGTACATTCTAACTCCCCAACATTCCTTGTAACTACCCATCCCAGCTGGGATGGTCAGAGCTTACATACAGTGTGTTCTTTCTTCCATTCAGAAACCAGTCTTTATAACATTCTTAAACCCTTTAGCACTACTTTCTTTTTACATTCAGTCATCTGTTAATACACTTGCAGCTTGATATTAAAATGCAGTTGTGAAACATTCAGAACTACAATAAGTATTTGTGGTTTGCATAAATATGCATCTATACTACATATCATTTTTAACATGAACAAATATTAAGTAATTCATCAAACATGTTTGTGAAGAATTTGTAAGTTAATATGCATTTTGTGAAGAATAATCATGAGAGATGCATTTTTCTCTAACACTAGGGAAATGATTTTTCTGAGCTAAGATACAGAATCAGACTTGACTAGACCTAGTAAGGCTTTTCTGAGTCTAATTATGGTGGCTGCCAAAAAATCAATTACTAGTAAATGGAAATCAAAGTCCAAACCAAATGTATTAGAAACAATGAGTTTAGTAACAGAGATACAACAACTGGAATTGGGATCTTTTGAAAAGGGTAGGAGCAAATTACATTGGAATACATAAGAATTAATACAGGGGAGGAATGAGGTTTAAAGGAAAGCAGGAATTAAATGAGCTATGTAATGTTTGAGTGAAATTGATTGGGTAATTATAAGTGATGTATAATATTTGCAGCTAAAATTATGTCAGTATGGGTTGTGGTGTAAAATGCATGCAACTAAGATTAGATCAATATGGTTTGTTTTCATTCATATAAATGTATGTTTACAATTTCAACAATTGGCTTAAGTACTGGTGTTATTCAAAGGGGATCCAATGCCTGTCAGCTTGGGATGATATGCTCGACAAGCCACGATGCTTCGCTAGGGACGGCTTGCACCTGTCACCCCTGGGCTTTCGGATATTGGCAAAGGCTCTTGCTACCCCCATAGTGCCTTTTTTAGGCAAGGCTCAAAAGACAAACCCACCTCCATAGGTAACACAAGGGATAAGAAACTAAGAGTAATGCTACTCAACGCCAGAAGTCTAAACCTCAAGATGCACGCACTCGAAACTCTCCTTAGCATGGAGAACATCGATATCTGTGCAGTAACAGAAACCTGGTTCAGGGCTCCCGAGAGCACCCCAGCACTACCAGGTTATACCTCATACCATGCTTTTCGGCCCCAAAACTTGGACCGAACCACAAAAAGAGGGGGAGTATCGATATTCATTAAAGATACCCACACCTCCAGGTTGGTGGCAAAGCACGAAGCATCAGAGACTATCCATGTGCAACTAACAGTGGGTAAAACTGCCTTCCAGTTTATAGCCTGCTACAGACCACCCTCCCAAACCCAGGAACCCCACTCGGCCTTCCTGAGAACACTGGAAAATATGAAGGTCTCTCCAAACACCATTATATTGGGCGACTTCAACTACCCAAACATAGACTGGGAGCATTACTCTAGCTCCAACACCCTAGCCCAAAGGTTCCTCGAATTTATAAACTCAAATGCTATGGAACAACTTGTTACCACTTCCACAAGAGGGGAAAACATACTGGACCTGATCATCACCAACATGGGGACTCTATGCTCCAGACCAGAAGTGTATCCCTCACTGGTAAGATCAGACCATAAACTAATCTCACTGGATATTCACATCCCGACCCCACCCCCTGCCCAGAAAACCACAGTGAAAAACTTCTCTAAAGCAAATTTTACACTCCTCAAAACTGAGGTGGAATCCTTCAAAGCCCCCGGGCCTGTGGGAAATATGGCCCAGACCGCAGAATCCTTTATAAACGCATTCTATGAACACCTTCAGGAATGCATGGATCATGCGATCCCAAATAAAACCAAGACCCAATCCTCCAAAGGCAGACATCCTGTCTGGTGGACGCCAGCCATAAACAAACTATACAATAGAAGGAGGAAGCTACTAAATGATAAAGCAAAATCCCAAAAAGGGAAGGCATCACTGATCAGTATTAGCAAAAAACTACGAGCACACATAAAATTGTCTAAGGCCAGCTTCGAGAGAAAAATTGCACAGGACACTAAGGATAATCACAAGGCTTTCTTTAGTTATGTTAGGAACCTGGGTGGTAATTCCCAGATATGCTCAGAATTAGTCCAAAATGACAAAAAATACACCGAACCCACAGATATTGCCAACATCCTAGCTGACAGGTTCAGCGCAAACTTCTCCCCCCTCTCCCCACCAAAAGGGAAAATATCTATCCCAGCAGAATGCTGCCCCCCTGACATCTCAGATGCTCAGGTAAGAGCCGCCCTCTCCAAAGCAAAAAACACAGCATCAATGGGACCAGATGGTGTCCCGGGCTGCGTCCTACATGAACTCAAAGAAGAGCTAAACCCAAACATAAAACTACTGTTCAATCTCAGCCTTACTACAGGATATGTGCCCAAAGAGTGGCGTACAGCAACAGTGGTCCCTCTCCATAAAGGTGGTGCCTCAACGGATCCTGGAAACTATCGCCCCATAAGCCTGACTAGCTTGGTCTGCAAAGCTATGGAAAGGATCATCATGGACCTCATAAATAAAGATATTGGGGACCTACAAACACTGGATCCTACCCAGTTTGGCTTTGTTAAGGGCAGATCCTGCCTCTTAAACCTGGTTGATTTCTTTGAAACAGTCACCAAGGCCATTGACGAGGGAAGGTGGTCCACACAGCCTACCTGGACCTCGCAAAAGCCTTCGATACAATACCCCACTCGGGCATTATAGATAAGCTCACCAGCTTAAATATAAACCCCTATGTCACTAGATGGATTGCAAACTGGCTCAAGGACAGAACCCACATGGTTAGAATTGCTGGAGCCATGTCAGACTCCAAACCAGTTACAAGTGGTGTCCCACAAGGCTCAGTCCTGGGACCTCTCTTGTTCGGTATATATTTCTCGGAGGTACAGGCCAACACGGAAGGACTGTGGCTGACCGAGTTCGCAGATGACTGCAAACTGGGCGCCATAATCGACTCTCCAGCCGACACAAGCATCCTCCAAAAGGGCCTCATAGAAACAGACAACTGGTGCCAGAGCCATGGCCTCAAGCTAAATGCCAAAAAGTGTATAGTCATCCCCTTTGGCAAAAACAAAGTGCCCACAAATTACCACATAGGTGGAAATCCATTAAGTACAGAAGAAGTAATTAGGGACCTGGGGACCCAAGTTGAAAGTAATCTCTCATTTGACAACCACGTGGCCAAAGTGGTTAGAAAAACATTTTATATAGCCCACCTAATCATGAAGGGATTCACATCTAGATCAGGGAGGTCATCGTGCCTCTTTACTCATCCCTCATCAGGCCCATAATTGAGTACAATGCCCCTTTTGGGATGTACCTTACCAGACACCTGCAGCAACTGGAAAGACCCCAAAAGTACCTCACCAAGAGGATCAAAGGGCTCAAATAGATGCCATATGCTGCCCGGTTAAAGAAACTCCAGCTCTACTCAGTGGCATACTGCCTGTTCAGAGGCGATCTGTGCCTGACGTATAAAGCCATGTCCAACCCGGAATTAATGGACATGCTGCACCTCAGAAAATCCAAATCCCATCGAGCTACGCGCTCGAGAGACTTGAACCTCAGCACTGAAATAAATAGGACATGCTGGAGGGACAGATTCATAACCCAGAGGCTCCCTTCACTCTGGAATAAAATCCCAGTCCAGGTTAGGCAGAGTCCCTCATTGACTCTCTTCAAGAGGAATCTTGATGAGTGGATGGGAGATCGTAGGTTTACCCTGGGTATCACTTCTGTGTCACTGTTAGACAGAGGCACAGTATACTAACCTCGAAAAAGGGCATAGCAAAATAAATTTAAAATGGGTGGCGAAAGCCAAACACATTCTGGTTAGGCTTATAAATGCCCTAGGGCAGATAGCCTAGTATGAGCCTATGAACCTATGAACCTATGTCATAAGTGATAATTAAATAAAGGTGTTTCTTGTATAAAAAAATACTGCACTGATGGGTCCTGACATTATCCCTGGATATATCCTACATAACATGAAGTATGATTTAGTCACACCCCTTACAACACTGTTTAATTTCAGCCTCTATACAGTTTTGTACCAAGTTAATGAAGAACAGCTACAGTCATTCCCTAGCATAAGGGAGGACCTTTTATAGACCCAGGCACTTACAGACCCATAAGTCTGATCAGCCTGATATGAAAGCCAGGGGAAGACCTATCATGGAATTAATCAGTCAGGGCACAGGGAACTTCCAAACACTGGAACTGTCTGTGTTTGGATTTGTCAAGGGCAGTTCATGCTTACCCCACCTGGTGTATTTTTTTGAAAATGTTACCAAATCAATGGATGAAGGCAGAATGGTACACACTGCATATCTCGACCTGGCCAAAGCTTTTGAAACAGTCCCCCACTCAGGCATAGTAGAAAAGCTTAATAAACTGGGAATAAAGCCCTATGTCACCCACTGGATTGTCAACTGGCTTATTGATAGGATGCAGATAATCAGAAAAAGGGAAGATTATCTCCATAAAGAGACAAGTTACCAGTGGAGTTCCTTAGGGTTCTGTGCTGGGGCATCATTTCTTTGGCATCTACATTTCTGAAGTAAAAGCCAGTACCAAAGGGCTCTGCTTGACTTAAGTTTGCAGATGACTGCAATCTATGAGCAGTCATTGAATTCCCCAAATGACTTAGTCATCCTGCAGGAAAGCTTTTCTCAGATAAATAGCTGGTGTCAAAATCATGGTCTGAAACTAAATGCCAAAAAATGCCTTATTGTATCCTTTGGGAAGTCAACTACCCCAAGGAACTACCATATTGACAATGTGCCCCTAAGAGTTGACCCAGTTGTTTGGTTTGGGATTTGGGAACTTATGTGGACAGTGACCTAACTTTTGACCAAACATGGGTCTATTTTTGCAATAAAGTGCTTTTACATTACAAAGCTTATAAACAAAGGGATTGTGTCTAGATCTAGGGATGTCATTATTCCCCTTTACTTAGCCCTTATTAAGTCTTCATTCAGCCAATCAATGAATATAATGGCTCTTTTGTCATGTATCTGTCCAGACACATGCAACAGCTAGAATGCAGCATACAGATACCATACTGAAAGAATACGAGGTCTAAACAACATGTCCTACATGGAGCAACTCAAATCCCTGTCACTATACTTGGTATCTACAGACTGTTAAGAAATTACCTGTGTCTCGCATACAAGGCATCTGACCCATTACTGATGGATTTACTGCACATCAGCAAGTCAGATGGATCCAAAATACTCAATCTGGGGATCTAAATGCCTTCTGCAACAGCTACAGAATGGTTTGGAGGGACAGGTATATTTTGCAGAAGATACTGCTGCTGTGGAGCAGACTACTCATCCACGTAAAACAAAGTTCATCCCTGTCCATGTTCAAGTGCAACTTAAATCTATGGATGGGAAACAGAAAATTTACCCCAGGGACTGCTCCTTGTACTACTAATGGATAGATGGGCCTATATTAGATACTCTAACGTTTGAAAGTTCAACTACCATATGGTTGACACCATATGGTTGAACTTGCAAAAGTTTGAATAACTAATAAAAATAAATAAATTACACAAAACATTTACCTGAATGCTGTATGCAGGGGGGCAAGTCTCCCTCGTGCACCTCCAATGTGGGGGGGCTGTGCCCCCCCCACACTCCCGCTCTTTAACTATACCAGCTACAGTGCAGAAAAGGGAAATCTTCCCATTCTGTGCTGTACGGAGAGCTCAGTTAGAATGTTCGAACATTCAAAAATCTGATCATATGGTGTCAACCATATGAGATTCAGAATTTTGAATGTTCGAACATTCAATATAGACCCTGATAGATACCATTCCTAAATGCTTTATCCCATGCATAGGTCCCCTCAAATGATCTATGGTACGATCCCAGTTATTCTCATTAGGGATAATAATAATCAACAATGGAATGACATAAGTTATTTCAAGCACAAAAAGGGGAACTGATTAGTCTTAAAATGGCTCACAAGGGCAGCTAGCCTAGTACTTACCTATGAACCTATGATCAGTAGGATCTGGAATTGCTGTCTACTGGCACTCCTTGCTGTGTTTTATATCATTCACTAAGGACAGCAACATGAGCTATTCCAATATACCATTTAAGGGAGCCCTGCTATTTAGACCAGAAATTAGTGAGCATCTGAAAAAGATTAAAGAAAAAGACTAGACCTTCACAGTGACAAGTTTCAGATTTCTTTTGGAACAGCATTCCTTCTCTTTGAAGAGGAGGAGTTGGCAATACCTTTAGTTTAGATGTAGCCCACAATCACAGCAGCATGAGTTAGGTGAAAGTCAGACTTTTCCTGTGCTTTCCATACAGCATGGTCTTAGGCAATTTTCAGCAATTTAAGGCCATCCTTTTTGTTTTCTGACTGCTCCTGATTCCTTTTTTAACTTTGTGTCTTCAGGGACAGTCAGAGGGGTTGTCTCCCTTCCTATTGTAGCATGGTGTTCTATCGTATCTCTGTGTGGGTTAGGGAGAAAATGAAAATGTTTATTCTGTAACTTTTCCTCTGTCCATCCTTCACACATGACTCTTGAAGAATGTCCTATTTTACTGAAAAAAGAAAGCATGCAGAATATCCATAAATATTGATAACATAGTTGTGGTATGGTGCATCAGCTATGGGATGGGGGTAGGTCACTCCTACCCATTCTGCAAGAAGACTTTGACAGTATGAAAATGTGGCTACCGATGATGACTCATCATGTGCAGACCAGCTCATTATTAAATGTACTAAGTCAGCACCTTCCATTATCCTACAAGTGATCTGTCTCTGACTGTTATTGATGACCTATCCTGTTAACAGGGTGCATAGGTGGGCAAGCTCTTTACTTCACTAACCAATATAAAATGTTCACAATACTTTTCTTTTTACCATCTTCACATTGGACACACAAGGTAAGCCTTATTACATCTATGGAGCATGTTCCCATCATTATAACACCTGGTATGATATCTTAGGACACTGTGTGGACAGAACTGTGGCAAATCAGCATCTTCATTGTTAGATACAAAAGTCATTGGTACATATGATAATGTTACATCTGTATGAGGATGTCCAGCTGTCATAGCTATGACCCTCCTAACAACCTCTCAATATATATGACCAGACATCTCACACATCCAGTTAAACAGCATATTTATAAAATAATATGCAATCTCTACAAGTGTAAACCAGAAACATTCATTACTACACTATCATCTATTAAATGGAACTTCCTAAACATCCTCTCCTTAGACGATGCTGTAAATGAATTCAGTACATTTCTAAATATCCTAAATAGCCCTGCACCTCCTAGAAGGAAGAGACTAAAAACAAATAATTCAATGTGTCTATCCAAAAAGAGTAGAATGCTAATGCAGGATAGAGAAAAAGTATGGAAAGAATGTCAAAAATATAAAACACCTCAATATCTTGATAACTTCAGAATGCTTCACAATTGTACTAAAAAGCAAATAAAAGAATACAAAAATCTTTACTATAATAATTTTCAGAATAATACTAAATGTGATCCTAAAAAATTTTGGACATCCATTAAAGAAATCTTACATCCCAGCCAAAAATTTAACCCAAACCCCTGTCTCAATAATTCACCACTCAAAACTGTAACACAGTTCAACGCTTATTTTATATACAGTATGCCTTCTCTAACTAGTAATTCCTCATCATCTAATCCCAGCATTGTCCAACAGCCATATCACAATGCATCCACTTTCACCTTCAAACTTGTGCCCACATCCTATACAAAACAACTCTTAAACAAACTTAAACCATGCTCTTCTTCAGCTGATGACCTTCCAGGTGATTACCTAAAAATACCAGCCAATAGCACTGCCTGTCCTCTCTCAGTCCTGAAAAATAGGTCAGTCCAGGAATCCCACCTTCCCTCTCCCTCTCTCTGGAAAAAGTCACCCATTATCCCTTTGCACAGAGGAGGAAATTCAGCAGACATTAATAACTTTAGACCTACAGCAATCTAATCTCCCATTGCCAAAATACTTGAAAATGCATTCAAAAATAACTGCTAGACTATCTCCTGCAGGAAGAACTCCTATCCCCTGCACAATATGACTTTTGTTCTTGACATAATACTAGCACTGCCCTTATACCCTATATTGATACTGTCAATAAAGCTAGAGGTAACAGTAAACTAGTCTATTCCTTATTTCTAGACTTATCTAGAGGCTCTGATACAGTTTGCACAGCAAATATCCTCATTAGGTATCCCTCAGCCCACATTTCTGTGGTTCAAAAGCTGCCTGTCCAATAGGTATCAGTCATCAAAATGGCATTCCATGCTCTCTCCTTACCTCCCAGTCACCACCAGTGTACCACAAGGCTCTATCCTTGGTCCCCTCCTCTTTAATATTTTCACTGACACCATTTGTGCATCCACACAGCAGGCCACCCAAATACAATATACAGATGATTCTACTCTCATTTGCACATTTTACAACATGGTACACTTCCCAAAAATTACACAGTTGTAACAGCCACAAAAATGGCTTCATAACTCACAACTCACGCTGAACTCAAAAAAGAACAAATTACTACTTTTTCCCAAATTTCTGTTTCGAGAAAAAACAAAACATAAAGTGTCCTCTCTTGATAATACAACCATTGAAGTCACTTCTCATAGCAAATTATTGAGGGTGATAGTGGATGATAATCTTAAATTCGACCTGCATATACAAACAAAATTGCATAAGAAAAACTCATCAAAAACTAGGGATGCTTTACAGCGCCAAAAACTGTCTCACGGATGCAACTAAAACTACATTTGACACTACTTATCTCCTCCCCACACTTTTTATGGCACTCCCATCCTCACTAACCTCCAGAATTCACAAAAATTAAAACTTGAACAATGCTATAACAAATTTGCTAAATTTGCATCAAAATGGTCCTTTCAGAACCCACTATAGCACTAAAAAGCCTAAATTGGTTAGAACTGCCTCATCAGCTAACATACACACAGCTTCATACCACCTATAAAATTACCTACCATCCATCTGCCTGTCCAGCAGTAAAAACATTCTACATAACTATGTTCCCAGTTGGTTATTGCGATCCATTGAGCAAAAACTCCTGTTTGTCTACAAACTTATCAAATCTGCTGGGCATTTTCCATACCCATACAAGGTTGCTAAGGCCTAGAACTCCTTGCCTGTATCCATCAGGTCAGTACCCTCCCCCCCATCTTTCAAAATCACTCTGAAAGACCTTTGAGTTAAAATCTGGCTCTGGTCTTGCTCCAAACCAGGATAAACTATATCCCTAAATGTGAACAGGTACCTTTTTCATTCCTTATACCTTCTTACTCTCCCTTCTTCACATACGTCATTACTACTATTAAATTTTCTTCCCTGACTTTCTCTCTAAATACACCATAAACCTGTTTTTCCTTCACTTCATATTGCAGTTTCTGCTTGTATTAGGCAGACTCACATTTAATTTCTCTACAAACTGCCTAAAATTTCTTTAATATTGAATGATTGCCATATAACTTGTACTGATTCTTAACCTTCTTCTTCTTTTGGCTTTTCCCAGTTAGGGGTCACCACAGCAGATCATCTGTCTGCTCATTAATGGCAGTGGAGTTTTACAGTGTTGAGTTGCCAGCCCAACTTACACTGAAGGTGCACACATGCACACCTAGGGCCAATTTAGAGTATCCAATCCACCTACAGCATGTCTTTAGGAGGAAACTGGAGCACCCGAAGGAAACCCACGCAATCACAGTGAGGACATGCAGACTCCACACAGAAGGCACCCCAGCCGATGATCGAACTGGAGAACCTCTTGCTGTGAGGTGGCAATGCTAACCGCTGCACCACAGTGGCCGCCCTGTACTGATTCTTAACCAACGTTTTTATATTATGTCTAATTTGTTATAATTATTTAAACTGCAGATGTTTTTGTTTTATTTTAAAGATTGTAAAATTATTGTTCTTAAAATGTTTTGTAATAATTTGGAGCTATTCTCTTTGGGTACAGAAAATGGGCTTCTACCCAGTTGGACTTTCCTGGTAATCAAATGTCAATAAATAAATAAAACCTGCTCTGATGCGCCTAGAGAATCTTTATGTCTCTACTAGTTATTGCCTTCTAATTTAGAGCTTGCTTTGGGATGATCCATAAGTGCAGAAGGTTGGTAAAGACACTGCACTTTGGGACAGGGGAGGAGCTTGCAGCCTATACAGCCTAGGAAAGTTTTACTTTTTGAGCAAACTGGCAACTTGAGCATCAACCCTGATAATATGATAGCAAATGTTTTTTATTCATATAGACTTAGCATTATTTTTATTAGCTTCACCTATACTTTGATTTTCCTAAACATGATAATTTCACATTTCTACCATGAAGTTAGTACTTATACTGGTGTTCTTTTTTACTGCTACATTATGATAGCAATGTTTGCTTATTAATAACAACAAAGAACCATGTAAAGGTGGAGATAAAATGAAGATATGCTTCTGGTAAGAACATGAAGTTAACAGGGAAAGATTATTTGTTTTAATTAGCTAACATTCATTTCAAATCATATTCACAAAGAAATGTGATCCACAATAATTCTTCAGCATATTAATTGTTTTACCTTTTCCAATACAGGAAATCAAATCATTTATACTGAGGTATGTACACAAATTTTGTACATAGTTTTCTATTTGACTGTATCTATGAATTTTGCTGACATGACTATTAGTACTTCATTTGTGTTTTCTCTCCCTGAATTATTCTACAGACTCACAAAAGAGTAGAAAGAGAGTAATATCCCAAATGTTGTAGTCTGAAAAATTAGTTTTGGGGTGTACAAAGGCCCCCTGCAGTATGGTGTATGGAAGAAAATGAAATCCATCATTAATCCTGGTACGTTAAACCATTTCTGCAAACGCAGATGTAAATAATCTCACTGAAATATCAGCATCTGTTTTGTTGTCCCTTATAGCCATCATTCTCACAGTTTTATTTACCTGAAATTAAACATTTGCACTGTAAAGTTTTTAAAACCATTTACATTTAAAAACTACCAATTCTGTGTATCGTGCATGTGTTTTTTAATAACCTTTATGATTTTATCATGAAAAAGAATAACTATTTCCTTACTTTTTGTGTATTTCCAAGCTAAATATCTTCAACCTCTAATGATGTCATAATACTTTCACTGCAGCACACTTTGGTAGGATCAGTAAGTGATTACATTATGTCATTGTTACCTCTGTAGTTTGGATTCATCACTTGGGCTTTCTCACTGTTAATACTGCCTATTTCAGCAGGTGCAGTACATTTCTACTTACAGTATGGTTGTCTCTGCCCACGTGCATTAGATAAGAAGATGACAAATTATTGCAAGCACGTGGTCATTACTGTAAACACATGGTGGGAATATAATAAAGCTTTCATGGACATATTTGCTGTGTAAGCATGGTGGCACGGTCCTTACATGGAAGTAAGCAGATGTGCAATCCAGTAAATGAAGCTGAGGGGTGTGCACAAGCGTGCGAACATGGAAGTATCTGTGGCATTCAAGTCACCTCATAAGCAGGTGAAATGCATGCAAATGAGGCAGGTAGAGCAATCCTGCAAGCAGACAGGCAGTCATGCAGACCCTGTGTTGGTGTCTGTAATGTACACTGAAAATTTCCATGTACAGGATGTAGAAATGTCACCAGGGGCTGTAAAAGTGTAGTTACAGTGGCAGAAATAGTAAAGAGGACACAGATATGCACAAAAGTAACCCTGTGTGGCCAAAATCATATGGAAAAGTATGCAAAATAAAGTTTTCTTTTTAATACCCTGGTTATGATTGTGTGGCACGCCACAGTTTGCAAACATGCTGTTATGGAAAAAAAATAAAACAAATATTATAATGCATTAGAGGTCCCTGTGTGGAGAATGTACAATGTAGGACTGCTGTGGTTGCTAAGAGGCAGGGTCTGAATTTGTGTAGTTACCAAGTACTGTACATGGATCTGTATCCAAATGAGCTGAGGTTACTGAATAGCAGAAATGAGTATCTGTGTCCGCAGATCCCACACATGTAGGCACAGAACCATGTTGGTGTCAACAGAAGGGGTAGCTGACATCAAAAGAGGGTGTATCTACAGATATTTAAGCTCATTGAAGTCCAGCGGCACCTGTTTGTGTGGCATGCCACTCTGCTCAGAAGGGGGCTGTGTCCAGTGACTGCTAAGCTTTGTTTAACTACGTGGCTCATGTTTCAGAGTGTTTGAGCATGTTTTAGTGATGCACAGCTGTGCTAAGTGTGCCTTTTCATTTTCATGGGGGTGTATTTACTGACTGCTAGGCTTTGTTTATGTTTGTGGTGCAGGTTTGTGCAGTGGGCCGCAGTGCTCAGCAAGGAAGGCTGTCAACAAAATTGGCTGAGAAAGCCAATGATATCTTAGTTACTGATGAGCCTTGTTTTACTTAAACTAGGGCCATTAAACCCCTTCATGATGTACTTGGCAGATGGATTGCATCATAGATAGCCAATCACGGAGCACACCTACAGCAGAGCACTATAAAGTATGCATGCACCCTACAATCTGATTTTCCCCATACTCTGCACCATTGGAGAACAGACTTGGGAATTTTAACCTACAGAATGCTAGGGTCTTCTACAGCTCTGCTACATATTTATGTGCTAGATGCTGAGGTGAATGCAGCTACTGCTGATGCTGACCATAGGTCTGGACTGAGAAGGAGAAGATTGTTCATGCCCAGGGAAATCTACCAAGAGCTACATGAGCTGGAGATTGTAGAGAATTTCATGGTGGACAGGGACATACTACAACAACTCAGTGAGCTCTGCTGCCCTCAACTCAGACCCAGAGCCAACAGAGGAGAACCCATCCCAGTGGAAACAAAGGTATGTGTAGCCCTTAGGATACTAGCTAAAGGTAGTTTCCAAAGACCAACTGGGGACATGATGAGGGTCTCACAGGCATCCGCTTCCAGGGTACTCCACCAGTTCCTGGATGCCATGCTACCACATGCCAGTGAGCACATTTATCTTCCCCACAGCCCTGAGGAGACACCCAGCAGTATGTGACTCTTCTACTGTGTAGCACACTACCATGAAGTACTCAGTGCCATAGATTGCACTCATGTACACATCAAGGCATCACTCAGTGAAGAGGGTAGAGTCTGTGTCAGCCATAACAGGTATCACTCCATTAACTACCATGTGTGCAATGCCTAGGGCATTATCATGAATGTGTGTGCTGGCAGCCCTTGAAGTTATCACTACTCCCATATGTGGCATGCATTACAGCTGTACCAGATGTTTGCTAGGGGGGCATCCCAAATGGCCATTTACTTGGGGATGCTGGCTACGCACTGGGACAGTGGATGATGACACCCATCAGACATGCATATGCACCCAATGAATAATGTCACAATGAGGTACATGCACAAAACAAGAGCATCATAGAGTGTGTGTTTGGGCTGTTGAGGTCATGGTTCCAGTGCCTCGATATATCTGCTGGAACCTTGCAGTACTCTCCAGCCACATGTGCACAGGTGATCACAGCATATATGATTGTGTGGAAGCAGCTGCAGCAGGATCAGCAAAGGGAAGGAATACACTGCCACCCACCACTGCCTAGGTCACCACAGGTGCACCCACAGGGGGACTTGGAGGAGGAACCCCCTGAGTCTGTCCCTGTAGGCAGATGTAGATGTGCCCAATATGCCCTGGCCTTGGCCAAGAGACAGTGGATAGCACATGTACTGACAACCTAAGGCCCTAGGGACTGACACCATACTCCAACTTGTATACATATCAGTAAAATTGATGCCAGCCAGGTCACACAACCTGTACGTCACCATGTATTGGCTGTGGACTGCCTGCATCAGACAGTCAGCCCCAATGATAGGTCTGTCAACTGCTGCATTCGCAAGGTAAGTCACTCTTCTGTACTACAGTATGGTAGCATATGCATGGACCTGCCACATGTGTACAAGAGAATATAGTCAGCTATATATAGTGTGCTACTGGGCTACTTGCAGAAATCTAAAGTGGGATACTAGGCTACTTGTACAGATCTAACAGCCACTTGGAACAACAGGTACTCTGTTCACTAGTATGTGCCCCATAATAGCCACTAGGTCACATGTCTGGAATCTCCATGACAGTAGTCCAGGGAGATGCCAGACAGTGGGATCACATGACAGTCGCATGACTGTCCATGCCAGCAGAGCATAGGCTGGTTGTCCCTCACCCCAAACACATCATTGTTGCCATGCAACTGGTGTAGCAGTAAGTCTGCAAAGATATACCAGCAGTCCACACAATTCCCCTATCTTATTGATAGTGTGAGGGAGGAAACCTCTCTGTCTTGTGGCTGGTGTGGCTCTGTGGGCCAGGGGCAGTAGCATGTGTGATGGTGCTGCTGGTTTGAATCTAGCAACATCCAATATCTTTTGCATGTGAGGTACTCATATGATGGTAGTCCCACAGACTGTCATAACCCCTCAGTCTGTTACTGCAAGGAAGCTGGACAAAGCCGTAGTGAAGGGAGGCACAAAGGGCCATACCTGCAGATAGACATTATACACACTCTGAGTAACCTAGCAGGGTCTAGTTTAACACAGACTGGAGCAGGTCAGATTAGTTGCAGGATGTAAAGGCCATCAGTGAAATGTGCCAGTAAGTATAACAAGTCAGTGACTGATGTACAGTATAGCACTGGGCAACCACAAATGAATGAGGAACACAGCAGTGATATGGGGTGAAATGCTGGACATTCTGCAAGAAACATGTACAGGGAAAGGTAT